>NC_056663.1:131001293-131361293 GCF_018350195.1 Panthera tigris
TTTATTTAAAAAAAAAATCATAGTTTCAGAGAAATGAAAAAGTAATCTGCACGTTGGAAAAAAGTAAGAACAGGACTCTATAAAAATGTAACAGGATGTTATAAAAATTATCATAAATTTAGTGGCTTAAAACAACACAAAATGTATTTTCTTATAGCTATTGTAGAGAAGTCTGAGATCAATTAGAATGGGTGAAAGTCAAGGTCAGCAGGGCTAGTTTCTTCTGGAGGCTGTGCAAGGAGAATCCATTTCCTTGTCTTTGTCACCTTCCAGAGGCCACCTGCATTATTTGGCTTGCAGGGCTAAAGTCTAAGACAGCTCACTCACTTGGCTGGCAGAGGATGTTGCCTGTTTGCTAGGTGTTCAGATGGACTGTTAACTGGACTTCCTTGCATCACTCCAACCTCCTGCTTCTATCATTATACTTCCTACTATTGATTCCAATCCTCCTGACTCTTTCTTATAAGGACCCTTGGGATCACATCAGTCCTACCCAGATAACCCAGGACAATTTTCCCATCTCGAGAGGGCTTAACTTCATCACATCAGCAAAATCCCTTTTACCAAGTAAGGTAACATATTCCCAGGTTCTGGAGATCAGGATGTAGATATCTTTGGATGTGGAGACAATATTGGAATCCACACAAACTATTGAAAATAATTGTTGAATTGGGGGATAAAGGCTCAGGGGTAGGAAAGGGAGGGGATTACTATTATAAATCTTATAGTACTCTGATTTTAAACTATGCCTATGTTTTACTTTGCATAAATATGTTAGTTCATTTAATCATCACAAATTATAATTTAATTTAAAAACATTAATGTATTTAATTAACATGTAATGTATCTAATGTAACATTAGATGTATATATACCAAAATGCTAACTATAATTTTCTTTGACTGTGATATATATTTTTCTTAATTTTTACCTTCATTACTATTATCCATAATTCATAATAAGCACACAATCATTTTATAATGGAAAAAATTAACTATCATCAAAATATAGAATTTTTAACTTTTCAGGGCACCTAGGTGGCTCCTTCAGTTAAGTGTCCAACTTCAACTCAGGTCATGACCTTACAGTTTGTGTGTTCGAGCTCCATGTCAGGCTCTGTGCTGACAGCTCAGAGCCTGGACCCTGCTTCAGATTCAGTGTCTCCCTCTCTCTCTGCCCCTCCCCAACTCGTGCTCTGTCTCTCTCAAAAATGCATAAACATTAAAAAATTGTTTTAAAGAATTTTTAACTTTTCAAAATGAATTCTGTTCACAACATGAATGAATGGCCATGTGTTCATATCTTCCGTATAAAAAGTACTTTAAAAGCTAAGGTAGCTTCATACTACTAGAATAGTAACCCTACTATTCTACTAGAATATACTACTAGAATATATTTTTATGTTTCCCAAGAAAATATTTTAAAAATATCATTTAGCCTTTCCAGCCAAGGATATGACTGATATTATCAGTTGTTAGCAATAACTATTGATATAAGACATAAGCAATTATTTAGAAATTGGAGTTTTAAAGATTTGTAAAGAAGAGACATTTTATTTCAAATAAAAAGTAATTTATTTTCCTACAAATTAAACAAAACAAACAGAAAAATCCTCCCACATGTCTTTTTATCTCCTATGATAAGGGTATATTTAAAACAATTACATGGATAAAAAAGGCTCTTGGAAGGTGAAGAAGTGATTTTACTTATTTTAGCTCATGTGTCACAAAAACTCACTTTGTTGTTGTTGTTGTTGTTGTTGTTGTTGTTGTTCTTGTGTTCCCATCAGGAGCTCAGAGATTTAGGGAGTTTTTGTTTTTAGAAATCTATTTTGGGTCTGGAGTTTGCCAATGCTATCCAGTAATGGCTTTTATGTATTTTATCCCAGGTCTCAAAATGAAGCTGCACAGCTTAGAGCAGATCCATGAATCAGTCAGAATGGACTGAATGCCCACGTACAGAACACAATTAAATAGCACCTCTCCTGACTCAAAATGGCTAAAATATTTTCACAAGGAAGGTGGTCTCCGCTACTCTCAGTGGCACGCATCAACTTCATTTTCACACAGGGGCTTGCGTGATATTGACAACAAACTGCTTTCCTTAGGAGGAAAAATGTTATGTGAGAAACTTTCCATCCTTGGGTTTTAGCAAAGCAAAGGCAGAGTATATTGGATTGGATTTCTTTGTCAATCCTTTAACATCAATATTTAATAGTGTTCACTTTATATAGAATAAGAGTCTAGTCATATGATAAAATTAAGTAATTATATAATAAAAATGAAAGAACTAAACTTTAGGTGCTCACCATGTAAATGTAAAAAATATGCTCTGCATCAGTTAACCCTATATTATAAGTTGCAAATTTAATATAACAATTTTGGGTGAGTTACAGTTATTATTAGGTTCAAGAGACAAACACTGAAATTGGCCAACTCTAAATATGGTCAGAATTTGCTGATAAACTGTCTCTGTAAGGGAGGTCATTAGCTCTGTTGGTCAGATAGGCCTTTTCTCATTATGTGTATTATTTGATATTTATTTCTGAGAAGGAGAACTATGGTGATATTATTCATAAGTGAATTTTTATGTACTTTCATTTTTTTAGATGCAGCTTTCTAGAATAGACTAGGAATAAATTGAATAGGAATAAACTGAAATATAGTACAGATATATTAAATTAGAAAATAATAATAATTTCACATTAAAATTGAATTCAAGTTTGTTCAATTTTTTTTACTCCAATTAAAACTAAATATTTTTGTTAAAGACTTATTAGAATATTTTTAGGACAATATTTGTGCAAGGTTGTGGCTTCAAATAGATTATCACGTCACTTGGAGAGGATATTGCTGAAAAGTTATTGTTAAAAAAGCAAAGTAACCATCTTTAGACTTTTAACTCAACAAGTAGTGATGAAAGGGACTTTTTCCATTATGTTTATAAGTGAGGAAACTGAAATCCAGAGCGATTCCAGGACTCCCTCAAGGTCAGAGAGCTAGTTGGGGAGTCAAGCAGGTCCACAGCACAGGTCTCCCATGTTCCAGGCCAGTTGTTTGTCTTACAGCATTCTTTGTGATCATCAGTGCAGGAAGACCAGGTGCCATTGGCATTTTGAGCATCTCAATTTTTCATTTTGCAGGACTCTCCCCCTCTTTACAAGACATTTAGCATTCCTATTCCAAGCCCATTAAATGCTGGTAGCACCTGCACATTCCTTCCCGCCCCCCCCCCACAGATTTATTGAGAGATGACAAACAATATTATGTAAGTATAAGGTATCTGCACATTCTTGAACGCCTTTTAGAAGCACAGTACTTCCCTGGTTAAGAAATACCACATATTTCACAAATGATGAAGAACAAGTGTCCCAGATGCCTCATTACAGTTTTCCTACATTCATTCCTGAATTCCTTAAGTATGCTGTGGCTTTTCTTTGACACTAAGTGGAAAAGCTTCCTTTTGGTCTTTATATTCCCATTGCCAATATATGTTCAGAAATGCAAAATTGGGACGCCCGGGTGTCTCAGTCGGTTAAGCAACCAACTCTTGATTTCAACTCAGGTCATGATCTCACAATCATGATCTCAGGGTCATGAGATTGAGCCCTGTATTGGACTCCATGCTGGGTGTGGAGTCTGCTTAAGATTCTCTTCTTCTCTCTGCCCCTCCCCCCTCTTTCTCTTAAGAAAGAAAGAAAGAAAGAAAGAAAGAAAGAAAGAAAGAAAGAAAGAAAGAAAGAAATGAAAAATGAACACCATCGAGAAGCTATAACTAGAAATGAGACCTTTTTCCCCCTTTATTTTCATGATACTTGTGAATTTTTATACCCGTTGCGGACTTGTTGTGGAACACATACAACTATGACGCTATAAAACACGTATTAAATACAAGTACTTGTGATAGCCATCTTCAATGCAAGAGTTAGAAAGTTCATGTGTATGCAAGATATCCAATCTAATCCTTTAAGTTTTAATAGTCTTCAGTGAATAAGCCAAGTCGAATAATAAAATACTCCTTTATAGTTATATAAGGGAATTATAAAATCATAATTCCAGTTTGACTATCCAACATGTGTGAAATTACTCTGTGTGTGTGTGGTGTGTGTGCACATGGGGTGTGTGTGTTTAGTGTGTATTTAACCAAACACATACCCTTTACTATGTTCCAAGCATGCTAAGCACTTTACATATATTAATCCATGTAATCCTCATACCCATCCTCTGAGGTAGGTCCTGTTATTATCTTCATCTTATAGATGAGGAAAGAGAAACAGAGAGAAAAAATCACACAGTTAGGATAAGGCAGAGCAAGAATTCCAACCCAGGCAGTCAGAATCCAGTCAGCCCACCTCACAGTTCCACCTCTCTACAGCATAAGGATTACACGGGGACAGAACATGGTGAAAATTAATTTTAGGATTCTGGCTAAGTGGGAGAAAACTCAAAGTGGCCACTTGTCAATCAGATATTGTTTTGCTACATCTGAAGCAACAAGCCTTCTAGACATCTTTTTGTAGGAATTTCATTAAAATCTGGTTCTCCCAGGCCCTGGTTTTGTGACCTCAAATATCCCAGGGTGGGGAAATAGATTAACCAAAAGAACTATATATTTGCCTTCTCATTTGTATTAATATAGGATGGTTTCACATATGTTAATTTTTATTTTAATGGTTAAGCTTGAATAATAAATAATAGAAGGGATAGAATTCTTTTTTCTTTAAATTACAAACTTGTTCCACATTTTAGGAAAACCCTGTTTAGATGCTGCATATCCTCTTTCTATCAACTAACAGTTTGAGCAATTTCCATTAGGGGTAAAGGACGGTGATGGGGAAAACCTTGAACACAATTCTAGTTCCAGAGAAACTTTTCTTTCAGAAAAGTTCTTCCTCCTGGAAGCCAGAGTATTATCCTTGCCACACCAGAAATAATCATAATTTTATATTGATTTACATATATATGTTCCACTCTATAATTTATCAGAACAATATTGTATTGCAAGTGTATGATTGGGTTTCCATTTTGGGTGATATAATAAAGCATTAATCTTATATTTCCAACTCCTAAAACAGTGCCTGAGATATAGAAGATACTCAGTAATTGTTAAATAAATACGTAACAAGAGAGTGGCAAAGGGAAGGGAGACATTGGCCATAGTGTCTTGATCAAAATGCACAAATAAGTAAAATATGCTTGTATACTTTTATTCCAGTTTTATTTGGACACCACCCCTCTCTCATTCTCAGCAATGCTGCTTAGAAGGGACAATTCCCTGCTCTAACCCTAACAGCTTTGGGCCCTGATTCAGTTAAGCCAGGCAGTCAGACCCATCCCACTGTCTATAGCTCCAGCCTAATGGCATACATTAGTTATCAGAGCCACGAAGGAATGAGGAGACATTTGCTGGAGGTGGATTTGATGGTATGAGTAGAAAATGGGGCTTAGAGCTCAACAATACCCTTATGTGATGGGAGGAGCCAGCCTGGCTGACACCAGAGATGGATCCTAAAAACATAGCTAGGTCCTCAATCAAGCCACACCTAACGCCAGGTTTCCCTCTGAACTGTGGAGTCCAGTGCTCAATGAACTTTGACATTCCTCCTTTAAACCAGTATAGGTTGGATTATAACATTTGCATTATAATGAGTCATAATGAATACAACATCCCAATGTCAGGTTACTTTTCAAATAGAAGCATAATGTGGAGAAAATGTAATGGTCATTCTAAAGTACTTTGTAAAATAAGATGAGAGAACAATGACTAGAATTGAGAAATGTTTCTAATTATATAATTATGCTATTATTTTGTATTTGAAATAAAATATGCTTTGACTTGCCATTTTGAAAAGAACTAAAATGGACATACTGTTCTATTTGTCTGAAAATCATATTGTGCTTTTTTAATATTACCTGACTTTTAACTTCATTCAAAGGAGTTGGATAGATGTTTAATCCTTAGTACTACAAAATCAAGAAGATGAATTACATTTCTGTAGATCTATGAAATCCAATAGTGGGTGGGCTTCATGCCCTTCCCCTTGCCCTAGGCCTGGTTCTCTGAGAGGATTTAACCATGTTTATAAAAAAAGGGAAATTCAAGCTGACAACTGAATGTCCTACTTTACACTTTTTGTTTTTAAGAAGCAGTGATGTTTCAAGGTTTGCAGAATGGAGTTTGTAGGTTTTGGTTAGGTTCAAATCCAGTTCTGGTTGAAAATGAAATTAGAGAGGATTAGGTTAGCATTAAGTTTTTAATTGTAATTAATGACTGACAGTCAAAAAGTTAAATCTTAATATAATGTTCATTTTCAAGCTGATCGACCTAGAATGTGCTTCACATGGCCCCCATTTCTCTCCCACCTTCGTATTTTTCTCCATTGCCACAAAGTCCAGCAGAGGAACCAGGGGATCCCTCGATGTAGTTATATGGGTTTTCCCCTCCCTCCTTTCCCCTTTTACTTTGCCTTTTCTTCTTATTCCTAATCTTCTTTCCCCCTCTCCCTCATCTTCCCACCCTCCCTCTTTATGCCATCTCCCATTTTCCTTTAGTTAAAGAGAAGGAAGTAGGATTGTTATCTGGAAGTAGGATTGTTATCCACTGAAGGAAGAAGGGAGTCCCTGTCTTTCCTCATCACCATCAGTTTTGTCACCACTGAAAGGTACTAGAAATAGTCTGTGCTTACCTTTCTTGTTTTTTCATCACTTATTAACTTCTATTTAATATTGTAAAATTGTAAAATATCACACACATACAGGAAAAGCACAAAAAAATATAAGTATAGTTTATTTACTGTTATTAATGCTTCAACTGACTATTAACTTCATTCTGCTCCCATCCCTCAAATCACTGTGCTCTGACAGAGGTCACAGTGACCCATTTGTAATTACTATATTCATAACTATATTTTATTGTCGAACTTCTATTTACTTTTCAAATCTTCTTGATCTTTTTTTTTTTAAGTCTCCTATTCCTTGCTCATATTTTGATGTCTCTGTATACAAACTAAACTGCTATGTTTGCATTCTATACCTAGTAATTCCAATAGGTAGAGTCTAAGTGGAGTCTGGTACTGTTCTCAATTGTTTCTGCTGGCTCTTACCAGGGTGCCTTGTGAGCTCTTGTTCTCTGTGAGCTGTTGATCTTTGGAACTTTATCCATGGAAGTTTTTTTCTGAGGCCTGCACTGAAGTTGTATTCTTTCAGAGAGGATTTGTGTTATTCCTACCAAGGTCCTACAAGCTTAGCCACCTTAAATTAAACCCTCAGTTTGATGGTCTGGGGACCCCACAGATAGAGTAAATTCATATTGCAAACCTATGAAGTCAAGCTTGTGTTTATAAATTCTCTGGGGCGCCTGGGTGGCTCAGTCAGTTAAGCGTCTGACTTCAGCTCAGGTCACGATCTCACGGTCTGTGAGCTCGAGCCCCACTCTGGGCTGACGGCTCAGAGCCTGGAGCCTGCTTCCGATTCTGTGTCTCCCTCTCTCTCTGCCCCTCCCCCATTCATACTCTGTCTCTCTCTGTCTCAAAAATAAATAAACATTAAAAAATATAATAATAAATAAATAAATTCTCAAGAAAAATGTTTCTATTCCTCCCACTCACAGCCAAGTTCTGGACAATAAAGTTTTCTTACTGCCCCTCCTGTAAGGTTATTTCCAATTCCCTTTCACTGAAGACGTAGTCTTTTGTGGTCCAAAACATATGGGAGATTTTCTCCTTTCTGACTTTCATTAAACAATTGTTTACTGTAATCATTTGAAGAAATTATGTTCTCCCACTCTTTTGTGTTTTTTAAATGTTTATTTATTTATTTCTGAGAGAGAGTGAGAGAGCATGAGAAGGAGAGGGGCAGAGAGAGAGGGAGACAGAGAATCCCAAGCAGGCTCTGCATTGTGAGTACAGAGCCCAATATGGGGCTCAAACTCACGAACCATGAGATCATGACCTAAGCCAAAACCAAGAATCAGATGCTTGACTGACTGAGCCACATAGATGCCCCCATTTTCCCCCCACTCTTTTATTATAAAATCCTTGAGAACAGAATTTTTATCTTAACTATGTATATAGTGCTCAATATAATACTGATTCATTCTGTCGACTAATATTTATTGACATTTGTACCAGAACTATTCAGGGACTGGATTGTCCTGGATTGCCCAGGCATTTAATGTCCCTGCTCTCCTGAAGCTTAAATTTATGAAAGTACATTGTAGGTGTTTAAAAAAGTATTAGTGAAATAGATGAATGATCTAGTGCTAAGTAGCAAGAGGAAAGAAGACAATTGTCAGCCACAAAAGAGAGTAAGATTATATTTATAGAAATAGCAAAAAGGACCAAAAGAGTTAAAATTAGCTGCTTAAGGGGGGCATTTTAGAACCAAATCTAGGTTCAGAGTATCAGATGGAGCCCAAAATGAGAATAAATTGGCTTAACTGGGGTAGAGAAGTCTAGAAATAGGAAGTTAAACAATCCTCCACCAAGACTTGCAGTGTTCTGGAATATCTTGCTTTTTATGACAGCTGTGTATACATATGTCATTTAAGAACATTGGCAGAGAAGATGATGACAGTGACTCTGAGGAGCACATTCTCCTTCTCCAACTTCTCCCTCAAAGGATTGGGACCTGCTCATCTCTTTCTGCACCTCAATCTCCCTCTATATTCTTTCTCCTTCAAACATTTACACTTTTGTTCCTCCACTTATGTGTGTCTTCTCATTCTCCACTTTTTCCTCTAGGTTAACTTGGAATTGATGGTTGTTCTAATGACATGACTCTTGATGGGCCATTAGATAGCTTCAGGATAGAGGCTGGTTGCTTTGATTAGAAGCTTGAAAGCTTTGGCCCCACCCCAACCTCTGGAGAGGGGAGAGGGCTGGAAATTGAATGAATCATCAATGGCCAATGAGTTAGTCAATCATACTTACATGCTTAAACCTTCATAAAAAATTTTAAAGAAAAGAAATTAGAAAGCTCCCAAAAACGTGTATCTATATGCTAGGAGGTTGGCACACCAAACTCCACAGGGAAAGAGGCCCCTGTGGATCTCACCTTATGTATCCTTACATCTGGGAGTTTGTCACATCCTTTATAATAAACTATAATTGTAATGGTGTGGGTGTGAAAAACCCCAGCTTTGTAACCGTCAGACAGAAGTGTGGGTAAACTTAGTGGGGACCTGGTACCAGCAACTAGCATCTAAAGTGAAATGGAGTGTGGAATGGAGCCCTTAAACTTGTAGAATCTAACTCTGGGTAGTTAGTGTCAGAATTACAAAACAGCCATTTGGTGTCAGGGGGGAAGAAACCTTCAGCCAGCTACCAAACTTTACACTGTTACTTCTAATTACACCTTTAATAAACATGTTGAAATCATATCAGTTTGTCACTACAATATGACTTGCATCGTTCATATTCATTCCCCCTATCCCACCACAACACAACTAATTTCTTCAAGAGCAAGCTTGTGCTTTACTTGTGATGAGAAGCCTTCCCTGATCCTCATCAAAATTTATTTCTCTCTCTCTCTCTCTCATACTTTTATAATGTATTTCTAATCATAGCACTTTCACAATCTCCTTTATGTTAGGGTAGGCAAGAAATGCACAAAAGAAAACAACAAAAATTATGATATAGGGACATCCTACAAAATATCTGATCAGTACTCCTTGAAACTGTCAAGGTCATCAAAAACAGGTAAATTCTAAGTAACTGTTACAGCCCAGATGAGTCTAAGGAGATATGAAAACTAAACGTAATGTGTCTTCCTGAATAGGATCCTGGAACAGAAAAAGGATGTTGGGCTAAAACTAAGGAAATGTTGGGGTGTCTGGCTGGCTCAGTCAGTAGAGCATGTGTCTCTTGATCTCAGGTTTATGAGTTCAAGCTCACATTGGGTATAGAGCTTACTTTAAAAAAACAAAAAAAAAAAAAAACAAACAAAAAACTAAGGAAACCTAAATAAATGTATTTAAAAAACTATTATGTATGTTATATGGATAGAACATATAAACAAGAAAACATGCTATTCTTGAACAAGCTAGAAACTTCTTACCAAGTTTAATTCACATACGAATCATTAAAATGTATCATTAGAATGGATCAAATAATGTATCATTATTTGGCCATAAAACCACTACTTAGCTACACTTTTTTAGTTCTACAATTTATCTTATATATTTAAATAAAATAAAGCTACACATCTTTTAAAAACATTCTGTAATTAAAAGGAATACCCTACCTTTTCTCCCAAATTAGAAGTGTGTGTGTAAAACAGAAGTGTGTGTGTGAGCAATTGATGGTATTACGAAATAGGACTTCTGAAGCTGGATTATCTTAATATCTAATTTTTGCATATTCATATATAGCATATAATTATGCCTTTTATAAATATAAATCTAAATGAAAAATTTTTATGTACACCATTATTCTATTTTAAAAAGGAAGGCAAGATTAACACACACACAAAAAGTTTTTATCATATTTCATGAAATATAAACAATATTAGGTATCATTTAAAAACACAAAAATGCTATCAACTATAATTATAAAATGCTATTGATTGTAAGAATTACCCCAATTTCATAAACAGTAAAATGTGTATCTTAGGATCAATGAAAATACTGTCTTTTTTCTCATGGTAGAAATGAATTTATTATATATGTGCCCATTTAGCTGACATGAGCCTAATCTATAGTACTGAATATTTGTACAGTGCAGGATAAAACCCTGCATTCTCTATTAGTTTTTACAGAAAAGTAATTAGGTATTTTATGTGCTATAAGTGAAATATTTTATTAATACACAGAGGAGACACAAGCTCTAGTTTGTGTCTGCATTCTCTAGTTTTTACAGAAAAGTAATTAAGTATTTTATGTGCTATCAGTGAAATATCTTATTATTAATACACAGGGGAGACACAAACTCCCTAAATGTTAAAGTCAATCAGTAAATGGCCCCAAAAGCTGATTAACAGAAAATGGAAATGCTATCTCTTATTGTCCCAAAATTACAATTATTTTAAAAATACGACTATACTTTGTGAGACAGCTTTGTGTTGTGATTATTCTGAAAGAGCTTAAAGTATATTAGTTTGTATTAGATCACACAGATTAAAGTTCCTATTGAATTGAACTTTGAAGCTAATTTTTTAAAACCAAAAAGGGAATTAAACAAAACATCTATGCTCTCTATCATCTCAAATTAACACACTAAGTTTACAGGCATAACCTCAGACATTTCTCATTAAGAAAAAGGTATCTTTAAAACTTTATGACAAGAAAAAGTTGCTTCAGTAAATGAGAAAAACTATCTGCCTTAAGTTTACTTTGTCTTTTTTTAGGCTCAAAGGTAGTTGTGTTTTCTTTGTAAATAAACTCCAGAAGATCAACATATTCTGAAATGGAGCAAAGGATTAGGTACCATTTTTAATTAGAAGAAATTAGATGTGATTTGGTTAAGATTCCCCATGAGAACAAAAGCACTTTGATAGAGGTTACCTCATAGGTTAATGAGACTACTTTACAGTCAGTTTTTCTCTATCAAAAAAAAAGTTAAGAGTTCCAAAATCTCACGGATTTTCTTTGATATCTGTACAGTAACTCTACTGTATCCCTCAGTGATTTAATCAGTTATTACTGGTAATAGCTGATAATCTCATTATAGGGTCACTATGAAAATAAAAATCCCCATGAAATTTTTATTCTGGTCTATGTTCAAAATTGTAGGGATATTCATAAATCACATGTAAAGCTCCATAAAGGAACTACACTAAGTATGTTCATATTCATCTTTAGGTTGGCTACAAATGTAAATGACAGTTATTTCTTACATACTTTATTATGCATTTATAATACTTCTTGTTTCTGGCTTTCCAAATTATACTAAACAAGTACATTCTTGACATGAGTGTGAGAGGTAGGTAGGCTTGGGGCTTGGGGTCATGTGAACAAGAAGAAAGAGAAGCTGCAAACAGCAATGGGCTCCAGCACCCCCCAAGTGATTTCCATCCATCCAAGTGATGTTGGCCACCCTGGTGACATGTAGAGATATGGCTAGACCCACCCTCCAGCCCCAGGCCTGATCTTTTGATCAGAAGGGGATTGAAAAGAGGCCCTCATGACGATTGCACCTGTCAGTTGCATGGAGCTTCATTCAAGGATTTTCTGAGCCCGATGGATTTACAACGATACTCAACCACCTGGGGAATAACACTGGTGGAAGCTTTCTCTGGAATTATACACAGCCAGCACACTTCTGGGTGCTAAATGTGGTTTTACAAAAGGCTTTGGCTGATGCCTCATGGATTCCTGTAGCATGGATGCCCAAGAGGGAACCAAGGACCACAGCTTCCCTCAAGGGCTGAGATCTCTGGCCCTGTCTCAGACAGGAATGTTTGGTTGGGTCTCTGCCAGCTCCCTTTGGGGGCTCCCTCTGAAACAGGTGTATTAATACACTTCACAGGATTTGTATTGAGGATCACAAAGCATATGTTGACTTGTGGAACACTCAGCATTGTGCCTGGCACATAGCAGACATTCAGCACGTGACCTGGGAGCACTCTTTGTCCTCCAGGAGAGACAGAATTTCAATAAGAGACTTCCTGCCTGTGTCAAGAAGGCAGGTGCAGTGCTGGGATCCAGGATGAAGTGTGAAAGAGATTACAATCCAGCTCTTGGAGGCTTGTTGTCTAGACAGAGCCTATATCCTTGGCTACTAGGCCACATTGTCTGGAGTTGAGAGACGCAACTTCTACTTCCTTCTTGGTCCCTGTGTGACTTTGGGCGGATCAACTCCTTTCTCTGGGTCATCGGTAGGGAAATCGTCTGATTTCTCACCTAAACTGGGACACTTGAGATTAAAAGGAGCACTACAACACTTACTCTGAGAGAACTAGTATAAACCAGGATGGTGCAGGGCAAACCGGGCCCAGTGACCCCTGGACTCGTCATTTTGAGGGAGACAGTGCTATTGGTGCTGTTACTAGTAATGCTAGTGCTGCTTTGTGACTGGGTCCAAATCTACCCTTGCTTCCCCACTGAATCTGCACAGGCAGTTTGCATTTCTGCTTTTAGCATACAAGCTTATCATCTCACGAGTATGCCTTCAGCTGCTTGGAAGAACACATTTCTCTTTGAGCCCTGATATCTGAGACTGCAGCTAGAGCAAGCCCCACCTGTGTTTTTTTGGTTTTTGCTAATGGGCCCCCGTGGTGATTGACAGCACACTCTGTGGTCCCCGGTGCCTGGCGACTCCGCAATGCCCTCTGACTCATGCAGACACCCCAGCCAGCATTCCCAGTGGTGAGGCAGTGCCTTAGACCTCAACAGGGGTGCCCAGGCCCCCTGCAAGTCTGCAGGGTCACTGTGAGAGAACAGCTGTGACTCATTCCCTGGGCCGAGCCTGGAGACCAGGTGTTAGTGCAACCTTGGAGTGTACCTGTATAACCCACCAACCTTTTACGTATGAAGAAACAGGTTCAGAGAGGTCCAGAAAGCTGCCAAGGTTATCTAAGGAGAAAGCAGAGAAGCTGGTGTTTGCATTCCAGTCTGTTCACCTTTAGCAACCCTGTTTGGCCAGTGTTTCTCAGTGTGCAAATGAGGTATGCAAGATGATTTTAGGTTACAGATGGTCAAATTATTTTAAAAAAATTGTTTTGTATTTACTTTAAACTAGAAAAAGACCACAACTGGCACACAAGACCTGTGATTTTACAGGTGTCATTGCTTAGGATGTAGATAAAGTATATATTTAAATCAGGAAAGGTCAACTTTGCAAAAATATCCAGGTAATAAGTAGACATAGCCTTCCTGAAGAGTTCCAAACTAGGAGTACAGGTTCTAAATTTGATTTAGGTGGCTGTTAGTCATATCACTGGAGGGTTAGTGTCTCTGAGCCTGTGACTTAAGTAGCTGTGTCCTGCTTCAAGTCAGCTGTGCCATTTAGTCCACTGTGATCCTCCCTAAATCCAGAAAATTCATGATGAAGTGACTGTACAGCTCAGCCGGAAGCTAGAGTGAAAACAAAATGAATACCAGAAGAAGACTGCCATTATAATCCTATAATTCTGCTTAAATTGACTGTGGCTATTGATCTGGGCCCTACCAATTCTTCTATATTATTGAGCACTCAAAGTTTTCCAATCAACCTCTGTATTATTCTCTGAGATTGAATTATGAAATAATAAATATCCCAACTATACTTTTTCTTTTTAAAAAGTATACTCTTGGGGGGCCTGGGTGGCTCAGTCGGTTAAGCGTCTGACTTCAGCTCAGGTCATGATCTCACAGTTCATGAGTTCAAGCCCCGCAGCGGACTTTGTGCTGACAGCTCAGAGCCTGGAGCTGCTTTGGATTCTGTCTCTCTCTCTCTCTCTCTCTCTCTCTCTCTCTCTGCGCTTCCCTGTTCATGCTCTGCCTCTCTCTCAAAAATAAATAAGAAAACATTAAAAAAATTTTTAAATGAATAAATAAAAAAATAAATAGTACACTCTTAATTGCCAAACACTTTCCATTTGGTGTGAATTTTGTTAGTCTTTCAAATCCTCTAAAAAAATATGTACTTGTGTAAATGGTGACCAAGTTAGAATTTGCGACTATTTTCTTTAAAGTGCACAAAGTCAGAGGTGCCTGGGTGGCTCAGTCAGTTGAGCGGCTGACTCTTGATTTTGGATCAAGTCATGATCACACAGTTGGGGAGTTCGAGTCCCGCACTGGGCTCTGTGCTGGCAGTGCAGAGCCTGCTTGGGACTCTCTCTCTCCCCTCTCTCTCTGCCCCAACCCTGCTCACGTGCTCTCTGTCTCAAAATAAATAAATAAACTTAAAATTTTTAAACAAAGTGCACAAAGCCAAATGAGAGCACATTAGTTCTGTGCTTCTCAAACTAGAAAATATAATTACCATATAACTTGGAAAAGGGAAAAGATTTTTGTATTACAATTAAATATGGAATTAGAATGCACAGTTTATATTAGCATGTATGATAAAACACAAGATTAAACCATTTCAATATCGTAATTGAAAGGAGTTTGAAGAGTTGTTAGCAAAAGACTGTGAAAAATGCAAAGCAACATTCAAGTATGTCTTTACCATTATCAGGTTTGAATCTCTTAGTCTCCAAGAAGACAAATAGCCTCAGGACTTATTCCATGTACAGTCTTCATTTCCTCAGGCCCATCCAGTAATTGAAACTGTGTAAACTGAGGAAGGTGTGTTAATAGGTGAATTCTCCCAAAGAAAGTGGATTCTTAGTGGTTTTCTGAAATAGGCTTTCCTGAACCAAAACCTCAGCTCAAAAGGCAGAGCCCTGCACTCTAATGATAGCCTCATGAAGAATTGTCAGGGTCTCTAAAATCTCAAATCAATCACAACACAGCTCCCTATATATGGCTGGGCTTAACTGCTATAACCAGAGTTTTTTGTCATGTTTCTTTTGCTCTGAATTTTTCTACTGATTCTGTTACTGTAATTTAATAAAATATTTCAAATGTCCTGCTTATTATCTTGTCTACTTTTAAGGTATTTTATTATTTCAGTAAATTATGCCAATACTAGTAATATAGATTCTCTTCTATGAGTAATGGTAACATCTATTTATTTTATTAGCAGGCCAGGGAGCAAAGAAATTACAATTCCATTCCCATTTATTTTATAATTCAATCTAAGATGTCTTAAATGTGCCCACAGACCTCACTGTGCCTAGCAATAGATGGTCAGGAAATGATTTCTAAATTGGGTTAACCTTTCAGTTTTCACTGAAATAAATTATTATTCTATTTCAACTGAAGCTAGCTACTTGTCTTTTATCTCACTTCCCTTTAAAGGGTTTTCCTAACACAGCAACCTCACAGTTGAGTCACACACCGGGTCTGTTCAGCATAACTTTTGAAACTCATAGTTTCAGGAACTCAGTAACAGTAGCTAACATTCAAGAGGACTTAAGCTGAGTCAGGTCCTCTTCTAAGCCCATAATACTTAAAATCCATACATTAAATCATATGCTGCTCACAAAAACTCTCTAAGGCAGGTATTACTCCTAATTCACATATGGGTTAAATAATTTGCCCATGGTCACACAGCAGCCCATACTCTTCTATAATAATCTTTCTCATGTTCTACTTAATGTTAGTCCACTGTTCATGTGGTGGATGGTTCCACAAATTTTATGCATGCTTTTGTTCTCAATTATCCTCAGAAAAAAATATGCTATAAGAAAGTAAACAACATAATTTGTAAGCTTTAAAGTGTTATATAAATATCAAACAGCTTATTAAAAACAAGAACTATTGGGGCGCCTGGGTGGCTTGGTCGGTTAAGCGTCTGACTTCGGCTCGGGTCATGATCTCACGGTCCGTGAGTTCGAGCCCCGCGTCGGGCTCTGTGCTGACAGCTCAGAGCCTGGAGCCTGTTTCAGATTCTGTGTCTCCCTCTCTCTCTGCTCCTCCCCTGTTCATGCTCTGTCTCTCTCTGTCTCAAAAATAAATAAACGTTAAAAAAAAATTTTTTTTTTAAATAATAAATAAAAACAAGAACTATTGATATATCTATTCTAATGACGAATTGAAATGAAAGACAACAAAGTATAACTCTTACCTCTTCTGATTACGATGGTTTGGGAACTGAAAACTATTTTTTCTGAAATGGGGATGGCATTCTTTTTACAACTCTGAAGGAACTCTCCCTGCTGTCAGTTGGAATAAAAGTGAAGTGCAAGCCCTCTCCCTGGAGACATTTTATGTTTCTTCTTCCTTCATTATACTCAGAGATGGCCAATCTGAATTGCTGATTACCCAAATACTGTTGATATAGAATCCCATATTTCAGGTTTGAGACTATTTTCCTTCAGTGCTCTCGTCGCACAGACAAATTTTTGCTAAGTTCCAAAAATTTCAGCAGATGGAAACATCATAGAAATGGAAACTTACCCCCAACATATTTCATTTGGAAACTGGAGTTCAGAGCAAGTCATAAAAATTTAAGTAAGATTTATTGATTGACTATAGTGTGCACGGTCCTCTATTAGACACATTGAAATTCAGGCACAAAACAGACACAAGATATCTGGCCTCAGGTACCTTATGCTCTAACTAGTATAATACAGATTAGAAAGAGTAAACAAACAAGTTACATGGATGGAAATGGTCACATACTAGAATCAACATTAAAGAGCAGTAATTTAAGTAATCCAAAATGGCATCTAATCCTAAAATCATTTATAAAATGTATTTAGCTTTAAAATCCACAGCACTTCAAAGAAGATAATGAAGTTCCACTGCAGATAAAGTCACAAAGATACAAATACACTTAAGAGTATTATTAGTGACTTTTGTTATTTTGGATCTTCTGTTTTCTTCTTATTATTGTTCGAAGCCTCCGTAATACCAGTTTATCAGACAGAAGCATGTCCTCTTGTTGTTCTAGATAATCCAGTAAATTTTCGGTCCATTCAAGTGCAGCTTTATGGCTAATATGCTTCTCTGGATTCAGTTCTGCTTTTCTAGTCTTATTGGAATGTTTTTGTTCAGCAGGCTTGGCCTGGTCCTCAGCACTTTCACTGTCTGTTAGCACCTGACAGCTTGAGTCATTGCTCCGAGAGTCAAACCACTGATCAATATTCTCAATGTCAACGTGTTCACAGTCTTCTGTATTCTGTAAAACTGTTGCTAAGTTAGCTGCTAAAATGGCTCCTTCATCAATGTTCATGCCTGAATTCTCTTCATTGCTAGGGAAAAGTTTTTTCCATGCTTTGGTTATGGTACTAGATTTTACCATGTTCCAAGCTCTTGATACTTCATAAATTGCATCCAACACTGTCAAATTTTTCCAAAACATTTTTGGGTCAATTCCTTCACCCATGTATTTCTGAAGAAGTCCCGCTCGGTAGTATCTTTTTACTGTGGCTAGAACCCCCTGACTCATAGGTTGAATTAGACTTGTGACATTTGGTGGCAAATATTTCACAATTATTCTGCCATCATCTGAACTCAATAATTCTTCATTTGGATGTGCTGGGGGAAAATCCAAAAGAAGCACTGCTTTTTCTAGAAGCCCCTGGGATTTCAAATGCTTCTGTACCTGTGGCACAAAGTACTTTTCAAACCACTGTCTGAAAACAGAATGTTCTATCCATGCACTTTTTTGACTGAAGTAAGTGACAGGAAGATTTGAAAGGTCAGCTCCTTTGAACGCACGGGGTTTTTTTGCTTTTCCCACAACACAAAGATTAAGCTTGTGTAAACCAGTGGCATTTGCACAACACATAATAATGATTCTCTCTCTGCTTGACCTATAACCAGAAGTAGTTTGTTCAGTTTCAAGAGCTAATGTCCTTGATGGTAGACATTTCCAGAACAATCCAGTTTGATCAGCACCATAAATTTGCTCCGGTTGTAGATTCTCTCTCTCGACAAATTCCTGAAAGTTACCGCAAAATTCAGTGGCAGCAGTTTCATCTCCTTTTAATTTTGTTCCTTTACCAGCAGCCTTTGGAATACCATGGCGCTGCTTAAATCGAGTTAGCCAGCCAGATGATGCATTAAAATCACCTTCCATTCCCAGAGCATCAAAAAAGAATTTGGCTTGTTTTGCACAAATTGTTCCGGATACTGGAATCCCATCTGTTTTCTGTTGGTTAAACCACTCTATCATAACCCTATCAAGTTCCTCATATGTCGATGACTTCATTGATTTACGTTTGGATACCCCACTTGTAGGATCTGAACTGTTTGCATAGTTTATTATCCTTTCTTTGTTCTTTTTAATATCACGAACCGTGGATTCACCAATTCCATACACTACAGAAAGCTTTTTGAAAGATATGCCTTCCTCAAGTTTCTTAATAATGTCAAGCTTGTCCTTAATTGTCAACACCACACGCTTACGTTTCCCCAACATTTTAAATGTCCAATATTTTAAGCAATTACTAGAACAAGATATTTAACAACTTAGATTTGAATACAATGAGACTAGAAAATGGGATTTTAAGATCCCTTCCCTTCTCCGCAGGACCTAGATGGATGGTATGCTGGCCAATTTCCAGGCCAGGCCTATGTGACTCTCTTCACTTTGTTGTTTAAAGCCTACAAAGTTCTTTCAACAAGGACTAGTTTTAACTAAACCTATCTTCTTTCTTCCTCCTTACTTAGTTTAAGGTCTTTTCATGAACTGCAATCTCAAAGGAGACTGCAACCAATCTGTACCAGTAAGGTCTCTAAAACAGTCCTATTGTGTATTTAATTCTTCTTTTCATTACAGGTAGAGACTCTTTGCTAAAGGAACTAAGACTCAGGTGGGAGTACTTTGGGAAATGTGCCAGGGATAAATAGTTTAAGAGAGGACTTGTAGACATGACATATGGGAAAATATAATGGAAAAACTCATCCGCTGACGCTGTCTTTGTCAGGCAATGTACTGTATGGAATACAGCCTCTTCTAGGCAAGGACTGCTAGAGATTAATTATTCAAGTGAGTGGTTATGGAAATCATAGGCAGGCGAGATAAGGCAAGCTGGACAGAAGTGAGCAGTGCAAATAAGGTGAAAATGGACAGGCAGAAAACTTTGTACTTTAACATGACACAAACTTATACCTA
The DNA here is from genome assembly GCF_018350195.1 of Panthera tigris. NCBI lineage: Eukaryota > Metazoa > Chordata > Mammalia > Carnivora > Felidae > Panthera > Panthera tigris. The sequence continues at coordinate 131,020,881 of NC_056663.1, forward strand.
ATGTATTTGGCAACTGGAAAGGCAAAAGGCGGACAAGAGGTGGTGTCACATGATTAAAGCAAGCATCAAAAACTTCATTGGTAGAAATCAGAACTCATGGTAGAAGGTATGGAGTGGAAGGCTCAGTGAAGATGTTAAAATAATCCTGGTGAAAGATGATCCTCGATGGGCCAACAGAAGTAGTTCCTGTGGGGAGCTGTATAAGCACTCGGTGCCTCCGAAACCTAAAGGAAAATACCAAAAACATTTTTTTTTTCAATATCAGGGTCTGTGGCATTACTCGTATCTATCCTGCAACTATATTGAGAAAATTAACGCCTCCTATCAGTGTGATGGCAAAATCCGACAAATAATGCTTTTAGGCATTATCTGGAGTGACAGCGGGACCTGAATTGCCTACCTCCTGAAATTAAGAGGTCAGAGACAAGCCGCGTTAGCGAGGGCCTCTCCCCGCAGGGCGAGCTCCGGAGCGCGGGACGTCTTTGCTCACGCGGAGGGAGCCCGGATTCCTCCGTGGACGCCGGCGACCAGGGTGTCACCGCCGCAGCGAGCGAGCGCTTGGCCCAGGGGACGCCAGTCAGCGGGCCGGGGGCATCGCTCTCCGCCAGCCCGCGCGGGGGCCAGACCGCCCTGAAAGCAAATGGAGTCTCTAGAGAGAGGCTGACACTGGTGGCGCGGCGGCAGCGGCAAGCGGCGAGCGTCGCCGCCGGAGCCGGAAGGCGGGGGATTAGGGTGCACGCGCGCGCCCCCGCAAGAACGCTGTGTCGGCAAGGGGGTGGGGCCTGCGCGGGCGAGTGCGCGCGGCCCGGGGGCGGGGTCTTCGGCGAGAGGGCGGGGGCGGGGCCGGCCGCTGCAGCTTCTTTAGGCGCGGCGTGGGTTTGGCTAAAGCCCTGCCTGCTCTAGCCTGCAGACTATTTAGTCGGCCAGCAGGGGGCGGTCCAAGTCCACCCTGTCTTGGCCCTTCTTTCAGTGGCTCGCCTCTGGGGGCGAGGCTTCCTCCTCTCTCAGGTGGAATAAAAATCGCACCCTCTGAGGGCTCTGGAGAAAGCTACTCATCCTCAGGTGCCACGAGCGGCTTGCGAATGGGGCTGGGCGAGCGCACGTGGAGCGTGTTTACAAATAGCGGCCGCTGCACCCGTGCGTTCCAGCGCCCGTCACCTGGGACTGGAGGAGTCGGAGCGAGGATCATGAGCAAAGGTAGAAGCGAGCAGACGCGGTTGCTGGCCGAGGGCAGGAAGGCTTGCTCCCTTTGGGGACCGGGTTCAGGAGAGGAGCTGGGCTTACATTCTGCATAATCTACCTGAGCAAGCCCGGGGTTCCTGAGGTGCAGCAGGGGTTGGTCAAACTGGGTATCGAGTATTCCCTCCCTGGTTGCGATGCTCCAGGGTTGAAGTCACAGTCACCATAGAAGCGGACCCTGTGCAAGACGGACTGCACCTGGGAGACGCGTGAGCCTGTGGGAGACTCCCTCGTGAGTTTCTTGCCGCCCCTTTTCTCCTTCTGCTTCTCGGTAGTAATGAGGAAATTTGCAGTTTGACAAATAGTCCCTTGGTTTATTTTAAGCGGAGGTAGCATTAGTTTCTATTTTGGAATTCTAAATGGACCGAATGCCAGCACTTGTGTACTAATAACCTCTGCGTTGAACCATGCCAACTCCCCCTTCCCGGACTCCGTTCCTTATAGCGGGGTGGGGGGGGGGGAGGTTTGCTCAGAGCCTTCCCAGGGGAAGGGAGTGGCTGCACCTCCATCCTGCAGCACCTGTTTACCAAGGAAACGCGTTTAGCCTTCCGTGTGTCTCTCTCTCTCTCTCTCTCTCTCTCTCTCTCTCTCTCTCTCTCTGTGCGTGTATAATACTTTGAAAAATGGAAAAGGCTAAAGTTTCTCCAATACCCTAACATAAATGTCTAGCCATTTTCGTTAACATAAAGTAGCATGGTAATTCGTCATTTATTTGTAAAGGCCATATTGTTGCTAAAACGTTTCATAAGGGAACTGACCTGAGCATTCATACTGCAGCAAAGAGATGATTGTAAGGCTTCTAACTATCTGACTCCCGCGCCCAAACTGCTCAGTTGCCTACCTGAAAATCGCAGCTTTCCTCTACCTGGCATGATGGAAAATCTGTGATCTCCTAGTTATGCTGTGAAGTAGTTTTAGACAAATACCTGCTTCCTCCTCCTCCCCCCACCCTTCCTCCCAACTATCAACCAAGCAGTTTCTGCAAGTTTGGTTGACTATTTGAGGTAAAGTACAACTTCGTGCAAGTTTTATATCACTTTTAAAAGTTTGCCCCCCCTCCCCCATAGTTGTAAGAAGCGTGAAAACAGTTGTATCTGATATGGTATCCATTCCTTAAGAAAAAAGAGCTGATATGTACCGACTACCAACCATTGGCGGTGGCATGTAACCAGATGTTAGCCCCCTGGCCTTCTCCCTCACCCGCCAGCCTACTGGGGTCACTGGGTCCTATTATGTATTTAAATAAAGTGACCCCTGTCTCTTCTCTCCCTTGCCCGATATCTCTGAGGTTTAATTTCTTTCCAGATACCCCTTGGATCATTTCTCTGTTCCTACTGATTCTCCAGCTTGATCATGTCTTATCTCTTAGAAGTGTTCCCTTTTCACCACCTTGTGTGAGTTTAAATCTGGAACACAGCCCATATGCCTTGGTTGCCTCAAAACACCACCTCCCACAAGGCAGTTGTATTTAGTAGACTTATTAATAAGACTTGACTTTACCCAAGACAGCTGTGTCTTTACACAAGCTAGTTTTCTATAACAGACTTTTTCCTTTTTGTTGAGGGGAGGGGTTACTAGTTGAAGATTTGTATTCAAGTACAAGAAGGGGGGGGGCTTAAAATAGAGCGTGTGTCCTCCTGGTTTTATTAGGAGCCAGGCTGAGCACAGGCATTTCTTACTGTCCATTCTTTGGGTCACCACCTCATTCCGTCTTGACATGCCATCCTCTCCTCTCCCCAACATTCTTCTGTCTCAGCATCCCCCCAACCTTCTCTCTGAGCTGTTTGTGATATCTTAGATTCTTTTTCCTTTATGACACAGGGAAGTTTTCTATTCTGTGTCTTTTTTCTACCTGTCCCTTACCATTCACTGTGGTTTATTCTCTAATTAGAAGACAGTTCACTCCTGAGGGAATGCTGCTACCAGGATTTCTTTCCTTCTGTATGTGGTATCCCTTAATCCTTGTATTATGAGGTCAACGGTACCTCTATTTTTTGTACAGTGAATCAAAAGCCAAAAGGTGTGTGAATCTATTAAACGTAGGTGGCAGAATAAAGAGTTGAGCCAGAACTATTTGGTTTTAAAGGCAATGTGCTCTGTCCACCATCACAATGGAAATATTTAACTCAAAGATGTAAAAAGAGGAAAAAGTACATTGTGGGTATTTATTTTTGCATAATTAAAGTGGCCATTTGTTAAAATGGAATTTTCGACATTAACCTACCAAAATGGCATTCTGGTTGTGAGGGTACCTTAAGTCTGTAGCAGTGTTCATCAGACATGGCATTTGGTTCATTGGAATGTGGGTTTGCTGAAGGCTACTCCAAATCACCTGAAATGGCTTATGTTTCTCATCATTCAAAGTTCTAAATTCCCTTTTCTACTAAGATAATCTCAGTGCAAATACATTTTGCAGCCTCATTTTCCGTAGTATGTTTCATGCATGATAGTTTTGTAATAGAATAGTACATCTCTAGATAAATTCTTGTAAAGCAACTGCTTTCTTGCTTTCTTGTTTTTTTTTTTTTTATTTCATTTACTTTATCACTGATCCTCATTTACTTGGAAATTTTTGGTTAAGTTACCCAAATTAGCTACTCCAGTAAGCTTAAGATGAAGACCTGATACTATTATTCCATTTGTATTAAGCTGATTTAATATCAAATAGTATTTCTTAATGATTGAAAAATATTGCCAATTGATTTGCAGCAAATGGTTTCACAAAGAACATTTGTCACCTACTTTGAGTGACATAAAATATGGAGGGGATTTTTGTAGCTAAAATATAACATATTTTGGAGTGTATTAGGGCAAACAAGATATAAAACAGTTGTTATCTTTAAAATGAAAACCTATTCTTTGAAGTCTCTTTTAGCTGTAAAGTTATTTCACCTTGTATTTTAGACAAAAGCCCAAATCATTCATTTTTAGTGTTAAAAAATCCCTTTTATATAGTTAAAGGTAGAAATGCTTTCCCACTTGAAAATTTCTGGACACAAATGACAGAACAGATTACTCTTTGGAAAATCCCTTATCTTTTTTAAGAAGGTTTTTAACCTGATATTGAAAGATAGTGATTTTTTTCATATTCTTGAGTCTTCTATAGATGCCCAGTAGGAGGCTTTTAAACTTAATTTTGTTTTTTGTGTTTCCTTGTTGGCTGGCAGTAGGTTTTCAATTGACTGGCAGCATAGGCAAAGCTAAGACAATGAGTTCCTAGGAAGATAAAAAAGATTTGATAGGGTTGAAAAAATGAAAATTACTGGTGGAAATGTTTAAGGAAAAATTAGACTTGCTTCCTAAAAAAAAAAAAAAAATGTGGATATAAATTGAAGAAACCAGTGAATTGCTAGTTGGTGGCCACAGTATGGGTTGGAAACTTGAGTAAAATCTAGACCCACTTTACCTTTCCAAATTGTTCTCTAAAGGAGTCCTCAGTTTCCCATAGATTGATGAAATCCACCTTCCTGAAAGCCACTGTGCACCAGACCACCCATGCTCCCTGTGCCCAACACATGCAGCTTCATGCTTTAAGGCTCTGCTTGCTGCTGTTTTAGCCTAAACAAGTCCAATCCTTCCTCTGTTAATCTGTACATTATTCTGTTCTAGTTTGTCCAAAAACTGCTTCTCCCAAGGTTGCTCCTCAGACTTGATGGGTCAGAATCACCTGGGGTCCAAACTGTAGCTTCTGGGGCTCACTCCAGGGATGAAACCCAGGAACCTTTCATTTTTGGCAAGCACCCCAAGAAATTCTAATATGCTAAAGTTTGAAAACCTTACATACTGACCACCATTTTGAATATGAAGTTCTTCGTTCATATTCTTTTGGAAGGGAGTTTTTCTTCTTCCCCCTCCCCCTCTCTTCTTAAATTATAAGCCATCTTTGAAGGAAAATATGAAATACAGAAAAGCAAAACGGAAAATAAACTAGCATTCAGACACAATAACACTAAACATTTTAGGGTGTATCCATTGTCTTTTATCAATGTAATTATCTCCTATATAGTATAGTTTATATCACATTTTTAAATGAGAACATAAAGTCCTAATAAACATAAAAATTTATATACATACTCTTAATAGCATATTATATTTTATGATACTGCTTCTTATCAGCCAAATATTACTAGGAACACAACCTGTTGCCAAAATTGGGCTTACTGCTGCAGTAAGGGAGATCCATACCTTGAAAAACCATGGAATATCTCAAAAAGAGGGAGTCAGGTGAGCTTGGCACAAGGACTTGGGTAAGGTGATTTTAGGGAGGTTTAAAGAAAGTGAAGAGTCTATTCTGGATTAAGTACTGCCAGAAAGCAGGAGCAATTGACTATTGGGTCTTTTAATTTTTATCCAGGAAGCTACAGGGACAGGCTAGAGTTTCACTGGAGAGGCAGTGGTAGTCAGTCCTGCAAGCCAGGAGAGGGGGATGTTTGATCATTTTTGTGGTTACCCAGCTTTCCACCCCCCCCCCCCAACACTCACTTATTACATTTCCATTTAAGCAGCATTATGCAATGTTCTTGTTTTTGTCTTATTTTACTACAATCATGGAGAGTCCTCCTCTAATGTCTGTGAAGTTATTTAGACTCCTTGGGGTAACACCATGCCTACCTTCTTCAAAGCTTTCAACACATCCTTAAAGGATCCAGGATCCAAAAAAGCTTAAATGATAATCATTGATAGATAAGCTCATTCAGCCTTGAAACTATCCCTAATTTAGCTGTGTAGATAATATCATAATGCAATTCTACCTTAGTGAGACTCTCTTATGTTTGAGGAAGATTGTTATTAATACTTGGCTTCCATGCTTCTAGATTAAAAAGTTCCCATGATAGTGCTTCTCAAGGAGCTTTGATCAATTTTAGAAGTTTTCATCACCCAGAAAGAAATCCCATACTGTTAGCAGTCACTTTCCATCCCCCCCAACCCTCTCCTGTTCCCCAGCTCCTGGCAAGCACTTATCTCTATGGATCTGCAGATTCTAGACATTCCATATAAATGGAATCATACAATATGTGTACTTTGTGACTGGCTTCTTTCACTGAACATAAAGTTTGCAAGGTTCATCATGTTAGATAGCATGCATTAGTACATCACATTCTTTTATTGCTGAATACTGTTCTGTAATATGGATGTACCACATTTATTCATCAGTTGATGGACATTCAAGTTTCCATTGTTAGGCTCTTATGAATAATGTTGGTATGAACATCTATGCACAAGTTTTTGTACATACAGACATTTGAACATATGGTTTCATTTCTCTCAGGTACATAACTGAGATTCGGATTACTGGGTCATATGGTAGGTCTGTGTTTAAACTTTTGAGGGGCTATTTTTTAAAAAAAAAAAAAATTAGTGTTTATTGAGGGAGAGAGAGAGAATAAGAATGAGCAGGAGAGGGGCAGAGAGAGAAGGAGACACAGAATCTGAAACAGGCTCCAGGCTCCAAGCTGTCAGCACAGAGCCTGATGTGGGGCTCAAACCCAGGAACTGCGAGATCATGACCTGAGCCAGTCAGATGCTTAACCGACTGAGCCACCCAGGTGCTCCTTGAGGAGCTATTTCTAAAGCAAGTTACTTTTTTACAGTGTATAAGGACTCCTAGTCCTTTTGTCTTAGTCCATTTGTACTGCTACAACAAAACACCACAGACTGGGTAGCTTATAAACAACAGGAATTTATTTCTCACATTTTTTAAGGCTGGAAAGTAAAAGATCAAGCTGCAACAGATTCAGTGTGATGGCTGGTTAGGATTCACTTCCTGGTTCATAGCTGGTACCTTCTTGCTGTGTCTCCACATAGTGGAAGGAGAAGGAATCTCTGGGTTTCCTTTGTAAGAACACTAATTCCCTAAATGAGGGTTCCATCCTCATGACCTAAGCACCACCCCTTAATGCCATCACATTGGGCATTAAGATTTCAACATGTGAATTATGGAGGAACATAAACATTCAGGCTGTAGCACGCTCCAATTTCTCCACATCCTCACCAACACTTGTCCTTATCTTTTTTCTCCTTATCCTAGTGTGTGTGAAATGGTATTGCATTGTGGTTTGGGTTTGCATTTCCCTGATGGCTATCTCCAGCATCACTTTGTGCTTATTTATCACTTATGTATCTTTTTGGGGGGAAATGGCGATTCAGATCCTTAGCCCAGTTTTTAACTGGGTTATAACAAAGTTACAGTGTTAAGTGATCCAATTTACTTTTCCTCCACCGGCTTTCTTAGAGGAGAGACGTAAGAAATAACCTCCTGAGGAATATCTCCGTTCTTAGCCCCACTGATGTTGAAAGTACTGCTTGTGATACACTGTCCCTTTCTTTACTTAAGGATTCCCGTGAAAAATTTGGACTATCTTTAATGTCAGGAAAAAAGGCAACTTCCAGATGAAACTTGTCTTTCTTTTATCTGACACAAGAAAGAACTAGATAGGTCCGTTTTAGCACTGACTTGCAACAAATCTCTGAGTTTAAATTTGTGCTTCATTGCCATAGCTAATTCATTTTGAATTCCCGTACTTGTCTTTTCCTTATCCGTTGATTGTGTTTTTAAAATTTTAATGTTTTAATGCAATTCTGTTTTTATGTTACAGTAACCTCAACTATTGTTCTGGAAATTTACTAAACAATAAATTTAGACCAGACAGGCAGTACATCTTAGTGATAAACTTTATGGGTTCTGGAAACAGCCTCTGTTTGGTACTTCTCCCATCTACCAGCCATGGAATCTCTGACTGGTTCTATAAAATCTTTCACATTTGGACAACTGGAATAAAAATCATACTGTTTTAGTTTTGTTATAAGGATGAACTAAAAGTGTATATATAAATTGCTGTGCAGAGTACCCAACACTCTGCACTGAGCCCTAAGTAAATACTTGCTATGATGTTATTTCCTGCATCTTTTGACTAGAAGGAAATACCCACATTCTCTTAACCTCCTAAGAAAGGAGGCTTTGAAAGGAGCTCTAGGTAGCTAAAAGACAACTATAGTGGGAAAGGCCGGATTAATTCATACACATATAATGATATTGTAGAATTTTTGTGAAGGTGGATTATATATCTATGGAAATTCAAAAAACTACCTCAGGATTATCTATTGAAAATTCTCATTTCATTAATCCAAAACAGATACACATTTTCTTTCTTTGCTTGAATCCTAAATCATAGCATATTACGTATATTGTGGTGTGGGCAGATTTTTAGCCTGATTTTAGGCATCTGAAGGGAATGGTAAAGATACAAAATGTGGGTAAGGTGCAACTGACAGTCTTAAAATAGTCATCCGTTTAGAAAATGTTTGAGATATATGCTATTATCTTCTCCTTATATAGTTTAAAAACTACAGAAATTGGAGAAAGGGGTCTAATCCTGCCCTTATTAGTTTAGTGTATCTGTCAACCTAAACCCTGACATGGCCAATTTCAAAAGGTAGTGGTAGGTGATAGTTATCTTCTTGGTGTTTCATATTTCCCCCTCTTTTATTATATATATGTGTATGTATATAATATGATTGTGTGTGTGTATATATATATATATATATATATATATATATACACATATATGTATATACGTATATACCTATAAATACACCTATATACCCACACCCACCAACACCCACATATGTATTTTTTCCCAACTTCTTTCTCTCTACATTTAAGCTTGTAGTGTTCAAAAATTTCTGTTATTCCCTTTCCCTTATCTTCTACATCATGTTCTTTTCCTACGGGGATGTAATAGTTAAACTCGCTAACAATTTGAAAAGTCCCTATCAATGTACTGAAATTGATGTACAATTACGTGATTGCTTGTTGAGGAGAAACTTCTAGGACTATTAAATCCATATTTTGAAGCTGACTGGAATTTTAAAATTTCTCAATTCAATTTTTTTTCCAGTACTGTTAAAAAGAAACAGACTATTTAACAATGATATCTGTTACTACAATACAGGAGTTAACTTTGTGCTGACCTTCTTTGTTCCTCAGTTGTTGGTCTTTTTTTTTTTTTTTTTTTTTTTTATCAATAGGTGGTTTTAGTTTATCATTGTTACAGTCATAGAGACTTTCAAGAGAAAGTTTTTAGATGAGTTTTTTTTTTATTATGTTTTTAGTATGGATAACACAGTTTTACATTACTTTCAGATGCACAGCATAGTGATTCAGCATCTCTATATGTATATGTATACTATGCTCACTACAAGTGTAGCTACCATCTGTCACCAAACGACAGTATTATAATAACATTGATTATATTCCCTATGCTGTGCCTTTTATACCCATGACTTAATCATTCCATAACTGGAAGCCTGTATCTTCCTCTCCCTTTCATCCACTTTGCCCATTCCTCCACCCCCAGTCCATCTGGCATTCATCAGTTTTCTGTAATTATAGGTCTGATTCTGCTTTTTGTTAGTTTATTAATTTGATTCATTTTTTAGATTCCACACATGAGTTAAATCCTAGGGCATTTGTCTTTTTCAATCTGACTTATTTGTTGTCATAAGTGGCAAGGTTTCATCCATTTTATGGCTGCATAATATTCCCGTGTGTATGTGTGTATCGTCTATGTTTTTCAGGGATACTGGCCTGTAGTTTTCTTTTTCTGTGGTTTCTTTGACTGGTTTTGGTATCAGGGTATTGCTAACCTTGTGCAATGTATATGGAAGCTTTCCTTTCTCTTCTATTTTCTCATTATACTCCCTAGCTCCATCCATATTGTTGCAAATGGAAAGATTTCATTCTTTTTTATGGTTGTATATCATGTGTGTGTATATATATTATATAAATGGCTGTATATTTGTGTATGTGTATGCACACACACACCACATTTTCTTTATCCATTCATCTATCAGTGGACACTTGGGATGCTTCTGTGGTTGGGCTGTTGTAAAAACTGCTGCAATAAACCTAGGAGTCCATATATGCCTTCAAATTACTGCTTTTGTATTCTTTGGGTAAATACCCAGTAGTGTGATTACTGGATTGTAGGGTAGTACTATTTTTAATTTTTTGAGGAACTGCAATACTGTCTTCCACAGTGGCTGCACCAGTTTGCATTCCCACCAACAGTACAAGAGGGTTCCTTTTTTCTACATCCACACCAACACTTATTGCTTCTTGAGTTTTTTATTTTAGCCATTCTGACAGGTGTGAGGTGGTATCTCATTGTGGTTTTGATTTGTATTTCCCTGATGATGAGTGATGTCGAGCATCTTTTCATGTGTCTGTTAGCTATCTGTGTGTGTCGTCTTTGGAGAAATGACTGTTCATGTTTTCTGCCCATTTTTCCATTGGATTATTTGGTTTAATCCAATGATTATTACAGTGTGTTAAGCTGTATAAGTTACTCATATTTTTTGGATATTAACCCTTTATCAGATGTGTTTCCCTGATGATGAGTGATGTCGAGCATCTTTTCATGTGTCTGTTAGCTATCTGTGTGTGTCATCTTTGGAGAAATGACTGTTCATGTTTTCTGCCCATTTTTCCATTGGATTATTTGGTTTAATCCACTGATTATTACAGTGTGTTAAGCTGTATAAGTTACTCATATTTTTTGGATATTAACCCTTTATCAGATGTGTCATTTGCAAATATCTTCCCCCATTCAGTAGGTTGTCTGTTAGAATTGTTGGTGGATTCCTTTGCTGTGCAGACACTTTTTATTTTGATGTAGTCCCAATAGTTTTTTACTTTTGTTTCCCTTGCCCCAGGAGACATATCTAGAAAAATGTTGCTAATGGCCAATGTCAGAGAAATTACTGCTTGTAATCTCTTCTGGGATTTTTGTGGTTTCAGATGTCACATTTAGGTCCCTAATTCATTCTGAATTTTTGTGTATAGTGTAAGAAAGTGGTCCATTTCATTTGCATTTAGCTATCCAGTTTTCCCAACACCATTTGTTGATGAGATTGTCTTTTCCCCATTGCGTAATCTTGCCTCCTTTGTAGAAGATTAACTGACCATGAAACTGTGGGTTTATTTCTGGGCTTTCTATTCTGTTCCATTGATTTATGTGTTTGTTATTGTGCCAGTACCATACTGTATTGATTACTACAGCTTTGTAATATAACTTGATGTCTGGAATTGTGATACACAAAAAACCCAAAACCTGGAGGTATCTGTTGTTTTGCAGAGTTTTTTTTGTTTTGTTGTAGTTTAGGGTTTTGTTTTGTTTTGTTTTTTTGAGATTGCTTTGACTATTTGAGGTCTTTTGTGATTTCATACAAATTTTAGGATTGTTCTAGGTATGTGGAAAAATACTGTTGGTATTTTGATAGCCATTACATTGAATTTGTAGACTACTTTGAATAGTATAGACATTTTAACAATATTTATTTTTCCAACCCATGAGCATGGAACTCCTTTCCACTTCTGTTCATCATCCCAAATTTCTTTCATCACTGTTTTATAGTTTTCAGAGTGAGGTTTTTCACCTCTTTGGTTAAGTTTATTCCTATTTTATTTTTTTGTGCAATTGTAAATGGAATTATTTTCTTAATTTCACTTAATGTTGCTTCATTATTAGTGTATGGGAATACAACAGATTTCTGTACATTGATTTTTTGTATCCCGCAACTTTTCTGAATTCATTTATCAGTTCTAGTTTTCTGGTGGAATTGTTAGGGTTTTATATATATATAGTATCATGTCATCTGAAAAAAGTGAAAATTTTATTTCCTCCTTACCAACTTGGCTTCTGTTCTTTTTGTTGTCTGATTGCTGTGGCTAGGGCTTCCAGTACTATATTGGATAAAAGTGGTGACAGTGGACATCCTTGTCTTGTTCCTGACTTTAGGAGACAAGCTCTCAGTTTTTCCCCATTGAGTATGGTGTTAGCTGTGGGTTTTCATATAAGGCCTTTATTATGTTGAGGTATGTTCCCTGGAAACCTAATTAGTTGAGGGTTTTTATCATGAGTGGATGCTATACCTTGTCAGATGCTTTTTCTGCATCTCTGGAAATGATCATATGGTTTTCATCCTTTCTCTTATGGATGTGATGTATCACATTGATTTGTGAATGTTGAGTCACCCTTGCATCTCAGCAACAAATCCCACTTGATTGTGGTGAATGATTTTTTTTTTTTAATGTATTGTTGGATTTGGTTTGCTAATATTTTGTGGAGGATTTTTGCATTTGTGTTCATCAGAGTTTGGCCTGTAGTTCTCCTTTTTTGTGGTGTCTTTATTTGGTTTTGGTATCAGGGTAAGGCTGGTCATAGAATGAATTTGGAAGTTTTTTTTCCTCTTCCATTGTTTGGAATAGTTTGAGAAGAATAGGTATTAACTCTTTAAATGTTCAGTAGAATTTGTCTGTGAAGCTGTGTGGTCCTGGACTTTTGTTTGTTGGGAGTTTTTGTAGTTACTGACTCAATTTCTTCACTAATAATCAGTCTGTTCAAATTTGTATTTCTTCCTTCTTCAGTTTTGGTAAGTTGTATGTTTTAGGAATTTATCCATTTTTTTCTAGGTTGTCTAATTTGTTTATAATTTTTCATAATCTCTAACAATCACTTATATTTCTGTGGTATCAGTTTTTTCTCCTCTTCCATTTGATGACTTTGTGTGCATGTGTGTTCCTGCGCATGCACTCTCTCTCTAATTAATTAATGAATTAAAGATGGGTCTGGCTAGAGTTTTATCAGTTTTGTTGATCTTTTCAAAGAACCAGATCCTGGTTTCATTGATCTTCTCTACAGAGATTTTTAAGTTTCTAAATCATTTACTTCTACTCTAATCTTTGTTATTTCCTTTCCTTTGCTGTTTTGGGGTTTTGTTGTTCTTTTTCTAGCTCCTTTGCATGCAAGGTTAGGTTGTTTAAGGTTTTTCTTTCTTCTTGGGGTAGGCCTGTATTGCTATAAACTTCCCTCTTTGAACAACTTTTGTTGCAACCCAAAACATTTGGATGGTTGTGTTTTCATTTTCATGTAAGTGTTTATTTTTTCTTTGATTTCTTGGTTGACCATTCATGTCAACCATGTTTATTTAGCATGTTATTTAACCTCTCTGTATTTTTGTTCTTCCCAGATTTTTCCTTGTGGTTGATGTCTAGTTTTATAGTGTTGTGGTCAGAAAAGATGCGTGATATGACTTTGATCTTTTTAAATTTGTTGAGACTTGTTTTTGGCCTACTGTGTGATCTGTTCTGGAGAATGTTCCATGTGCACCTAAAAAGAATGTGTATTCTGCTGTTTTAGGATGGAATGTCCTAAATATATCTGTTAAACCCATCTGGTCCGGGGTGTCATTCAAAACCACTGTTTCCTTATTGATTTTCTGTTTTGATGATCTGTACATTGACGTAAATGGGGTGTTAAAGTCCCCTACTATAATTGTGTTACTATTGAATGGTTCCTTTATGTTTTTATTAACCACTTTACGTATTTGGGTGTATAAATATTTACAATTGTTATACCTTATTGTTGGGTTGTCCCCATTATGGTTATATAGTGTCTTGTCCCTCATGCCAATCTTTGTTTTAAAGCCTATTTTGTCTTATCTAAGTATTGCTACTCTGGCTTTCCTTTACCTCATTGTGCTTAATAAATGTTTCTTTCATCCCCTCACTTTCAGTCTGCAGGGGTCTTTAGGTCTGAAATGAGTTTCTTGTAGGCAGCATAAAGCTAGATCTTGTTTTGTTTTTGTTTGTTTTTAATCCATTTCATCATCCTATGTCTTTTGAGTGGAGCATTTAGTCTGCTTACATTCAAGGTAATTATTGACAGAGATGTATTTGTTGCCATTTTGTTACTTATTTTGTGGGTTTTTGTTTTTTGTTTTTTGTTTTTTTTTTTTAGTTTGTCCCTGCCCTTCTCTTGCTCTCTTTCCTAGTTTATTGTCTTTCTTTAGTGATATACTGGATTCCTTTCTCTTTGTTCTTTGCCTATCTATTACTGGTTTTTGACTTGTTGTTACCATTAAGTTTGTACATAATATCTTCTGCATAGCAGCTTATATTAACTTAAATTTGAACCCCTTTACTCCTTTCCACCCTACATTTTATGTACATGGTGTCATATTTTACATCTTTTAATTTTGTGAATCTTTTGACTGATTTTTACAGATATTCTTATTTTTACTCTAAGTTTTTGAGTTTCCTACTTTTCATACATATGGTCTTTCCCTTCCATTAAGAATCCCCTTTAACATTTCTTGGAGGGCTGGTTTAGTGGTCATGAACTCCTTTTGTTTTTGTTTGTCTGAGAAACTCTCTCCTTCTATTCCTAATATTGGCATTGCTGGATAGAATATTCTTGGCTGCAGATTTTTCCCTTTCAGCACTTTGAATATATCATGCCTCTCCCTTGTGGCTTGCAAATTTTCTGCTGAAAAATCAGCTGATAGCCTTATGGGGTTTCGAAGTATGTGACTGCCTTCTTTTGCTGCTTTAAAAATTCTGTCTTTATCACTACTTTTTACCATTTTAATTGTATGTGTCTTGGTGTGAACGTCCTAGGGTTGATTTTGTTGGGGACTCTCTGTGCTTCCTGGATCTGGGTATCTGTTTCCTTCCCCAGATTAGGAAAGTTTTCAGCTATTATTTCTTCAAATAAATGTTATGTTCCCTTCTCTCTCTTCTTCTTCTGGAATCCTGTAATGTGAATGTTTTTACACTTAATGGAGTCACTGAGTCCCCTAAACCTATTCTTATTTTGCATAATGATTTTTCTCTCACCTGCTCAGCTTGATTACTTTTCATTACTCTGTCCTCTAGGTCACTCACTGATTCATTTTTCTGCTTCCACTAGCCCACTATTTATTTCGTTTTGTATATTTTTTATTTCATTTATTGTGTTTTTCACCTCTGATTGATTCTTTTTATCTCTTTATTAGAGGTATTACTGACGTCCTTCACTCTTTTCTCAAGTACCGTGAGTGTCTTTAGGATCATTACTTTAAATTCTCTGACTGGCATATTACTTACCCACATTTCACTTAGGTCTCTTGCTGTGATTTTGTCCTGTCCTTTCATTTGGAATATATTCCTTGTCTCCTCATTTTGTCTAAATCTCTGTTTCTCTGTGTTAGGGAAGTCAGCTCTGCTTCCTGCTCCTGAAAGCAGTGACTGTATGAAGAAAAGTTCCTGTAGTGCCCTGCGGCACAGTGTTTCCTCTTCCCCAGAACCTGGTGTCTCAGGGGGTCTCTCCTCTGTGTGTTACATGTGCCCTGCTGTTGTGTCCTGGCTGCATTTGCCTTCAATCCAGTCATCTGCAGAGTCTGTCTTTGTCTGTTGCAGCAGTGTTTGGTCTCCAGCGTGGGTGAGCAGCTTTAACAACATGTGTGCCAGTCTGCTTGTGAATTGACACATACCACCGACCAGGGCTGTGTGGTGGGGGCAGGTGCGATTTTAACAAGGTGTGCCTCAGGCTTGTGCATGACCGATGCTGCTGCCATCCCACTACCCCCAATCAGACCAAAGCCTCCAAAAGCATGCTCATCAGGAGATGTGGTATTGGCAGAGGCTTGTACCAGTCTTCTGGGTGACGAGACCCACAGCAATGGGACTGAAGCACGTGTGACTGGAAATGGCTGATCTGCTGAAGAACGTGGGGGTGGACTTGATGTAAACAAGTTAGGTGGTGAATGTCAGCATTCTGGTTCCTGCAGCTGGCTCTGTGCTTATTCTAAGAGACAATGGGTGGGTAGGGGGTAGGGAATTGGTACCTGCCAGCCTCTTTGTCTTGGAGGAGTCTTCCTAGGATCTCTGCCCTTTTGGGACATGCTCTGAGACGAGTAAATAGCTCTTTCTCCCATATGCTCCAGGTGTTTTTCTGCTGTAACTCCAAAGGGCTTTTTGTGGTGCAGTCTCTTTAAGGGCAGGGACTAGGCTTCCTATTGCTCTCTGGGCCTTTCCAGGACCAAGTTGCTGATTTTTAAAATTCCAGGATTTAAGTCCTTCTTGCTGTAAGAACTCTTGAAATTCAGTCTTTCTCGCTTTCAAAGCCAAATGCCATGGGGATTCATCTTACCTGTGCAGGCTTCCAGGTATGATAGCCTGTTTTGTGCCCTGGTCCATTTTGCTTCCCCCTGTGTCTCCACCCTTCCAACCCTCTTTGATGCCCTCTTCTCCACCTTTTGTTGTGGATTTTGTTCTGTCAGTCCTCAGGTCAGTTTCTGGGTTATTTATACTGATGGAAGTGTTATCTAGTTGTATCTGTGGGATGAGGTGAGCGTGGCATCCCCTTACTCTGCCATCTTCCCAGCCTCCCTAGTGTGAGGCTCTTTGATATAAATGATTAGGAAATTGATTTGTCTCAGGTTATGGTAGTTAAGTCCTTGACCACTAAGAGTTTTGCTATAGTTCTAATGAAGAGAAACAAACATTGTTATATATAAAATAGATATTTAGGGGCGCCTGGGTGGCTCAGTTGGTTAAGCAGCCGACTTCAGCTCAGGTCATGATCTCGCGGTCCATGAGCTCGAGCCCCGCGTCGGGCTCTGTGCTGACCGCTCAGAGCCTGGAGCCTGTTTCAGATTCTGTGTCTCCCTCTCTCTCTGATCCTCCCCCGCTCGTGCTCTGTCTCTCTCTGTCTAAAAATAAATAAACGTTAAAAATAATAATAATTAAAAAAAAGATAAAATAGATATTTAGTATCAATGTGTGTCTGTACAAAATAAACTGTTACAGCTATGGCCATGTGAGATATTATTAAACAGTTAACTGCCACATGAATGTACAAGAATCGTATAGCAGCACCCCTCCATCTTTCCTAAAGTCCATGGCAGCCTAGCACATTATAACTCATATATGAATTTTAAGGTTTCCAGGAGTATAAGTTCTATCCATTAAAAGTAATCCACTGGAGAGGAACATAGTCTGCAATAGTGCATGGCACATGGTATTATCTTACTAAATATTTGATTGTTAAGGGAATAAATAAGCAAAGTATTAAATTTATATTCTCTGTGTATACATCTTACCAGCTGTGTGATTGGGCAAGTAGTTTGATTTATGAATTTCAGGTGTTTTTTTTTGTTGCAAAATGGGAATTTTGCCATTTATATCCTAGCTTGTTTCATGTTGATTGAATGAGATAATATAGGTAAATGTGCTTATAATTAATATTTAAAAAAACTCTCAAGGTACCTCTTGTTCTAGTATTTTTCTCAGTTGAAATATTGGTTTACTGTTTATATCTTGTAATTGACAGTGATATTCATAACATGAGTACCCTTAGCCTAGTCACAATTAGCAACCAGGTGCATTCCAAATGGGGATTTAACCTATCTTAATTTAATGCATTTGTGAAAACCTAGGTCTCAGCGTAGGTTTGGCTGCTCAACCTCCCTTGAGCTGCGGTCTCATTTGACAAACATGAATGATATGTATGCTGTGGAATTGTAATAAGTAAATGAGAACACAAGTGAAAGCCTTGGATGATAAACAATTGTTACTGACTCGTCCCTATACCCCCTCACAAAGTGAAACATCTTGTAATGCTAGTTCTGGGAATTGTTATTCAGTTAATAGGAATATTTTCTTATTTTTCATACATATATACATAATTATGATACATATATATATAGCAAAGTATTTTTTTACTTGCTGGATTTTTAAAAACTATGCTGTATTATTTATTACAGTCTTGCAATAGGTGAGGGACTATGCCAGCCACAAGTCATATGCAATCCATATATACAAGTGGATTTTTATTTAAAAAAATCAAAAGTAATTGCCTCAAGAATTCCAACTTAACCTTTATTTAGAGACGAGATTTGAAAAAAACTTAAAGGAATCTTCCTGGCAAAAAGATGTTGCAAATGAAGAACTCAAATATTGAGGACTATGAACATATCTTTCCATGAGCACTATATTCCTAAATAGTCCTTCTGTCTTACAGATTTTATATTCTTAATATAATTGTAGGTTAAAATTTTATATTCAGATTTCTTACAGAAATACAAATCTTTAGATCATTATTTTTTCTTCCAGTTTTATTAAGGTAAAATAGACATAATATTATAATTTTAGGTATACAACATTTGATTATATATATATGTATAATTTTGATAAATGATCACTATAGTAAGTTTAATTAGCATCCATCACATCACTTTACATACAAATTTTTCTTATTTGTGATGAGAACTTTTAAGATCTCCACAGATTACAAATATACAGTGAATATATAAATATTAATACATATATACAAATATACATAGTTAGTAGTGACTACTAACTGTAATCACTGGGCTGAACATTACATTCACTGGACTAATTGATCCTATAACTGGAAGTTTGTACCTTTTGACTACCTTCACCTGTTTTTCCACACTATATTTTTATTTTCTCTCTCTCTCTCTCTCTTTTTTTTTTTTTTTTTTTTTTTTAGAACTCTGGACTTTTTTCTCCAAAATTCCTTACAAATCATGTCTATGCTCACACATTTCAATTCTTTTTCTGATGACACTCATGTGATCCCTGTTTCTTGTCCTGAATTTTTAAATTTTTAATGTTTATTTTCGAGAGAGACAGAATGTGAGTGGGGAGGGGCAGAGAGAGAGGGAGACACAGAATCTGAAGCAGGCTCCAGGCTGCCAGCATAGAGCCTGATGTGGGGCTCGAACCCACGAACTATGAAATCATGACCTGAGCCTAAGTCAGACACTTAACCGACTGAGCCACCCAGGCACCCCTTGTCCTGACTTTTAAGTGAGTCCCAAAGCGTTGCCAGGAACAACCAAAGATTTATCACCACACATTTAATGCAGGAACTATATGAATATTTGTTGTGAGGCCTGAAAGGAAATGTTATATTACTCTGTCCTCAAAGGATTTCAATCTAGAAAGATAAATTTGCAAACAATAACAATGCTGTGTGTAAATATTTTACAAGTGGTTTAAAGCAGGCATATGTGCGCACACAGAGGAGCAGTGTTAGGAATGTTAGAGACCTTGGTGCTAGGCATTGAAGTATGTGTATGAGTTCCCTAAATAAGAAAAGGGAGACACATGTCTGGCAAATACGAGATCATAAAGATTCTGAAGTCAGACAATGTACCACTTAAGTAGTTTAAAGAACAACAGGGATGCCTGGGTGGCTCAGTCGGTTAAGCCGCCGACTTCAGCTCAGGTCATGATTTCGTGGTCTGTGAGTTCGAGCCCCGCGTCGGGCTCTGTGCTGACGGCTCAGAGCCTGGAGCCTGTTTCAGATTCTGTGTCTCCCTCTCTCTGACCCTCCCCCGTTCATGCTCCGTCTCTCTCTGTCTCAAAAATAAATAAACGTTAAAAAAAAAAAACAACAATGTATTTGTTTCCTATTAGTACTCTGATAAATTACCAGAAACTTAGTGACTTACAACAGCACAACTTTATGATCTTACTGTTCTAGATATCAGAAATCTGAAATCAGTTTTACTGGCTAAAATCAAGCTTCTTCTTGGTACCCTCAATGAGTTCTTGCATTTTCCAGCTTCTAGAGGCCATCTTCATTCCTTGGCTTGTGACCTTCCTACATCTTCAAGCCAGCAGCTTGGGATCTCTTTGACTACAATGGGTGCTTCTATCATGACTGCTCCTCCTCCTTATAAGGACCCATATGATTAGATTGAGCCCTGATAATCCAAGATAACCTTCCCAAGATCTGTAACATAAATACATCTGAAAATCTCATTTGCCATGCAAGGAGATATATTCACAAGTCCTGGGAGCTAGGATGTGGACATCTTTGGGGGACCATTATTCAGCCTACTACCAGCAAGAAAGCTAAAATTTAAGATACATAATGGGGGTGAGGCTAGTATGAAATTAGATTTTGAAAAACTTTGAAAGCTATGCTAAGGAGTTTGGAACTTAATCTATAGGCCAGCAGTTTTTATTCCTTAAAAAAGTTAAAAGTATGACGATAGATGCGTGATTCATGTGCATACACTCAAAATTCAAATATAATTACTTGCATGATCACAGATCCCTTGAAGCCAATATATGAAGCCTTTAGGCCTGAAGTGGAAGAAAATAAGCAGGAAAGTAACATAATCAAATCTGTTTCAGAAGGGTAGTTAGTGGTGTTCTTGCACCAAAGGAATGCTGATGAGGCACACATTTAACAATTTTTTAATTTTAAAGAATAGCTGCAATAGCGGAGAGAAGATTGAGTTGAAAAATTTTCAGAGGTAGAATAAATAGGCTATGATGATTAAAGAAGCCAGGGAAGACTGAAGCAGGCTTTGAGATGTTTATGAAAAGGCTCCTAATGTATACTTCCTACTGAAATTTCCTCCCACTGTGTGACTGATTTCTGGAATCTGCCTGAAATCAAATGCAACTTTCTATCCAAACATGTTCTGTTCCCCAACTAATTAATTCCTTCTATTAGTAGGGTAGCCATATAATACATAGTCTAAACTGAGACAGTGATTTATTTATAACTATTTTTAAAGATATTCAAATAAATCTTACTTACAAAACTTATTTATAAAACCTGAAATTTAGATTTCTGTAAAACTTCCTTATAGGCTGTGGTGGCTCTAGAATATCCCTTGGTGGGATATTTTGACCCGGTCAACATATGCCTTCTCAGGTCCTGATGTCATAAACTGGCCCACAGGACCTTGCACCGGCATTAGAGGTAGAGGAATGAAGCCTGGTTGCCAAGGTGAAAATGTATGTGGAGGGCAGTGAAAAGATCTTTCCAATGAAGACAGACTTTTTAGTGAAGGACCATATCCAAATGCCGTCTGCTGTGAGCTCTGGTTGGAAAAGTCCCTAGTGATATCATAGACTTTGATTTGTATTCTAGTGGGATTGCCCTCTTTGTAAAGTTAGAGACCAATTCATCTAGGTCTGAATATTTAGATTTTTCTTCTGTTCTTTTTCTTTAAAATGTGTTTCACCCTCAAGTACAGAATTGGACCCATTTAGCTTTTCATCTGTTGCCTCCCTTCTTGCCATTCTTGATAACTCCTTACAAAGGCCATTATCTCTTAAGGACGATTCTAGGTCCTCCAACTTTCTCTTAAGATAGTTAAACTTTAAGAATTTTATGTTCCAAATTGTTGGTAAGTTGTACACTTAGGTTTTTCTCCTTTCTGTATAGAGTTGATATTAAGTGAAAACTTCACTCTCAGATGAGAGAACAAATCCAAGGATCATTGACCATGCCATCACCCCCCAAGGAAATCGGAAGTGAAGAGGACTGGAATTCATGTTTTCAGCTCCCATAATCTTGTGTAACTTTTTTTTTAGGAGATGCTGAAGCCAAATGATGAGGCTGCCTAAAGTCCCTTCAGGACACCAAAGTCCATCAGAATCACAGCAAATCACACAAGACACCCACAGCTTCTGCTGGGAATCAAACCTGCTTCCACATATTTGCCACTTACAACATTCCTCATTCCTTTTAGTAGATCCAGTTTTTCCATCTGGTATCACTTCCCTTCACCCAAAGAACTCCTTTTAGCATTTCTTATAGTGTGAACTCACTAACGTCAAATTTACTCAGCTTTCCTCTCTCTGAAAATGTTTTTATTTCACCTTCATCTTATGAAGAACATTTTCTCTGGATATGTAATTTTAATTTTGTAAGAGTTTCTTTGCCTCACCCCACCCCCTCAAAACCCTGTGTACATATCAGTCCATTATTTTCTGGTCTCTATTATTTCTTCTGAGAACTAAGTTGTAACTCCTATTGTTCCATGGGCGACTGGGTAGCTCAGTTAAGTGTCTGACTTTTGATTTCGGCTCAGGTCATGATCTCATAGTTCATGGGTTCAAGCTCCACATTGGGCTCTATGTTGACAGTGTAGAGCCTGTTTGGGATTCTCTCTCTTTCCTTCTCTCTGTCTCTCCCCTGCTTGCTTGCTCTCTCTCTCTCTCTCTCTCTCTCTCTCTCTCTCTCTGTGTCTCTCTCTCAAAATAAATAAACTTTAAAAAAGTAAGAATCTTTTTCTGGTTTACTTTAAAGGCTTTTTTGGTCTTTAACTCTCATTGTTAGCACTGTTAAAAATATGAGTGGTTTTCTTTATCCTTCTAGAGGTCTGTAGAGCTAAGGGTTAATGTTTGTTATCAATTTTGAAATTTTTCAGCTTTTATTTTGAAAAATGTTTTTCTAGTCCAATCTTTGATTTCCTCCTAGGATTCTAATTAGACTATATGATATTATCCTCCATATTAGTGGCATTCTTTTTTTCTTTTCCTTTCTTTTCCTCTTTCTTTCTTTCTTCCTTTCTTTCTTTCTTTAAGATTCCACATATAAAGATGGAAGTCTTGAACTCTCCCTTCTTAGGATCCTGGTAGAGCAAGTCCTGATACTCTGGCAGCACCCTTCGCTGTCACCTCCCTCAGCCTCACCTTTCCAGAACACTTTTAAGAGTGAAAAGCGATGCTATTAATAACTGCATTGAATCAACAAGCATAAATTGGAACTTTGCCAGGCAGACTGGCGTTTAAGATACACTACTTGGCACAATTTCATTGTCCTGGCAAACAAATTTTAGAGTCTTCCTTCATGCTGTTCTTGACTACGTGACACCTCTTTTGCCTCTTATATAAAGTCAGTTATCAGTCTTACAAGTTCTGTCTACACAGTTTGTGATTTATCTTTCAGTATCTAAATTCAAGAAATTATCCTCTCAGCTGGGCAATTGTTAACAGGGTCCATTTATTTATAAGACGTTTCCTTTTTATTTTAGCACATTTTAGTCAGACCTCAGATTAATCTGGCAGCACTTTTGTCAAGCTATTTATTTAAGAACATACAGTGGTTCATGACTGAGGTCCTGCCTAGATTTCTTATTCTTCTATTTAAAGTCCCTTACTTTTCATGCTAATGTCTGTCTCTTTGCCCATCACAAAGACCCACATAAGAATGCCTTCTCCCTCCCCTGCCTTCATAATCAGTGACTTCTGTAGAAGTCCGCTCAACACCTGCCTTCTTGCGGCTCTAGCTCCAGTGACCTTCATCCATCATGGGTTGTTGTTGTTGTTGTTTTTTGCTTTCTTCAAATTCTTTTCTTTTTAACATTTATTTTTGTGAAAGAGAGCAAGTGTGCAAGCATGGAGGAGGGGCAGAGAAAGAGAATCCCAAGCAAGCTCTGCAGGGCTCTGTCCCACGAACCATGAGATCACGACCTGAGCTGAAATCAAGAGCTGGATGCTTAACTGACTGAGCGACCCAGGCGCCCCCTGGCTTCAAATTCTTAAGTACTAAGGGCACACATTTTAAATTTGATTATACAATTTAGTGTATTGTATTTGTTAATTGAAGGATTAAGACTCAAGTGCCTTCAGGGTCTGTGAAGTAATAATAAACTGTGAAGCAGGCAGAGTAAGGAACAATGGGTATTAAAGTGTTTATGTTGATTGCTAGTAATTCCCACCTAGGTATGTGGCCTTTCAAATCACTAAGCTGGTGAGACAGAATGGCCAAACGGAATACCTTCTCAAGATTTGCAAATAGTGTCCTCAAAAAAATTCTTACATATACTTCATAGTTCAAGTACTATACCATTATTCATACCTCCTCTTAGCCATAATTCCTCGAATACTAATAGGTACACATTGTCTATTATATAAGTGCTTATGAAATATAGAAGTTAAATTATGGTTTTAGCAACCTTAGTGGGAAAATAAACTGTTTTCAAAAGAAAATGCAGCTCTTGTCTAGTTTTCCCGGACTGAGGAATGGAACCTCTCAATTCCCATCAGTACTCTTGTCCACTTCTTACAGGACTGGGTCCTGATTCTCTCCTTCTGTGGACGCTGGCAAAGTGGATCTGCTTTGGCTTCCAGGGAAGGGATAGGGAATAGTATCCAGTCTAGCCTTAGTCAAGTGACATGCCAAGCGTTAAGTGGGTCCATAAACAGAACTGGAAAAAGGGACGTTAGGCAAGCAAGTGAGGAAATAATAGAAATGCAGGTCAAACAATAAGGCTTAAATAATGACCCACAGAATTGGGATGTCTAAACTAAGGATGTGTCAAAGAATGACGAGATCAACACTATGTACCTGACAAAAAGACAAAGCTGAACTTACTGTCACAGTAGGGGAAAACTCTGATGTCAGGCATGGTCTTTCTGAGCAGAGCAGACTGATGATAATTATACAGGTGGGTTTGCAGGAGTGTGACGACATTGGAAGGAGAGTGGTTACTCAAATGAGACAGTTATTGATTGGTTGACACTCAAAGACTTACTTATTAGACTGAGCCCCTTCTTAATTGGGCTGTTACTGATAGGTTGGCTTGCAAAATTACTTGGTTTACTGAGGGAAGGTGCTGATCAATTGAACAGGTTTAAAATGAGTTATATTGGCTATTTGTTTCCATGGCTACAGAACATTCGATCTTTTCCTAGGAGTATTGTAATTTTTTTTTTTCCTCAAATGGGATGAGAATTCACCTAGACTTCAGAACAGAAATATGATCAGATTATGAACTGGACCTCTTTCTGGAAAATCCTTCAGAAAATAATTAGAAGAAGGTAAGAATAGTCCCAAGGCCAGGTAATGGAGCAGTGGTAACAAATAGACTAATAAACCCAAGAAAGACCTACTTCCCATTATTTTCCAAGGAGCCAAGGCCCATAGAAGAGTCTTTCTTTGGATATATAAGGATTTTCATGCCCAGTAATGTTACTGAATAGCCAACCAGCAAGGGTCAGCAAACTTTTTCTGTAAAGGGTCAGATGGTAAATGTTTTAGGCCTTGTGGGGCATAGGTTCAGTCTCTGTTGCAGATGCTAACCTTGGCCACTGTAGTACCAAAGCAGCCAGGCATGTTATATAAACAGATGGGTGCAACCGGAGTTGATCTAGAGTAGCTGGAAGGGGCCTGTGGTGGCCAGATGTGGCTCACAGACTGTAGTTTGCTGACTGCTGACCTAGAGCAAATAATCTTTCAGGTGCACATGCTGCTAGAGATTCAAAACCCCAAATATCTGAACCTCTCTGGTCAAGAGATAGTATATAAACAATAAATAGTTGCTGACTGACTACTGATATTCAGTCTGATTGGATGCCATTGATTCTGGTCCAGGCTAGTGTACTCCTGGAGAAGTAGCTGGGATAGAGGTAGAGCTGGAGTATAGGCAGACTGAGTTTGGAAGGAAAAGCCTCCAATGTCCCATTTCCAATGGGCATCAGGTGATTGATGCTGTCAGTGCCGCCACCACCACACCCCATGATACTCGCCGGTCTCTGCTACGTGGCCAGCAGTACTGTAACTGCTGACCGCTGCTGTTCTGACAACTGTTATTGCTATTCCAGCTGAAGAGATTTTGTCTTTTGAAAACTGGTAGCTCTGCCAGTTGACATCAGAGAGATCGACTTTGAAGGATTTTTAGCTTCTTTGGTGGCTAGAGGACAACTTGGCCTTTTTAGATCCCTTCATCAAACTTCCCCAGTTTACAGGGTCATTTGAATGAAGCATCCTAGGGATCTGACCATCCTTTATGAAGTCAGCTTGACTCCTTCCTCCAGGGAGCCCACAGATCTTGAAAATAGGGATCCTTTTCTGACCTGGTATTTCAGCATTTCTGGGAGTAGTCATGGAGTTAGCCTACCAGAGTGAACTATTCTGAAAAATACTTGTTACAATTTCTTTATTCTTTCTGGGAAAAAAAAGTGATAGCTCATATTTTATATAAACAACTCTCTTGGCTGGGACTTGTATATCTTTAAGATTCTTTATAAATCAATACTTAGGAATATATATGTTTGTCAGCTCAGAGAACTTTCTGGAATTAGACTCTACTATCACTTGCATCTCATTAGGGGTGAGGAAAATTATTTCGGACTCCAATTTTAGATCTATTCCATGGAAAGACATTGATGTGAAGAATGTTTTTAGTTCTGTTTGTTAAATGGCCTATTCAGGGTATCTTTTTGCCATGAAATATAGTCATTACCAAAAATAAGGATAAGTTTAGCACAGTACTAATTTCACTTTATAATAGTGTACAAGTACTTGTGAAAATAAGGACTAGATTTTAGTCATCCTTATGTAGTATTATATATATGTATTAGGAACAATAATGCAAGGTATAATATTTTGATGTTCTAACTTGTTCTAACATTACTTAATGTTTTTGAAATCCATAATGAAAAATTGGGAAGGAACAATAAAGTTTTGAAAAAATAATTAGAGAAGGCTATCTTTATCAGCTATTTAAGTCAATTATAAAGATACAGTTATTCAAATATGGATATGGAATAATACTAGGCAAACTATGGAAGAAAGAAAAACCTAGATAGAATATATTAGTCTGAAAAAGACCCTGGTTGTGTATGTGTACGTATATGAATTTTATAGTAAGGATAGTATCATACATGGGAAATGAAAAACTTGCTCAATAAATGGGAGTCATTTGGTTAGTATATTAGGTTAAAGACAAACTTGTTTTACACACACACAGGACTTTCAAATATAGTAACATATTTGAGAGTTTGATTTCTTTTTCCAATGGGAGTCTAATTGATACAAGCATGTTAATGCAGCCATACTCCACAAGGTTATTCAGAGGTCTAGGTTCCTTCCATCTGCTCAGTCTTTCATCCCCTGGGACTCTTTCTCCTGTATGATCCAAGTGAGGTGTATTCACATTCCAACATGTGATGAAGAGGAAGGATCCTATGAATCATGCGACACAGAAGTTGTACATACCCAATCGATTCACACTCTGTTAATGAGTCATGGCCCTATCTACTGGTATGAAAGGTTGGGAAATGTAATCTGTAGATGAACAACTATGGGCTCAGCCCCAACTAAGAGGGAAAAGAAGCTCTAATAGTATCAGAAAGAGAGATTGCATACTGGAAAGAATTAACCATGTGGGCCACAGTAGTTAAGTGAAAAATAAAAATCAAATCAATTTAGATCCTCATTTTTTGCTATATTTCAAAAAATATTCCAAATAGATAAATAATCCAACCATATGATAGGCATCCAAAATTGCTTTTTTATTACTATTTGGCAGGTAATATACTAAGAGCTTTTTATAGATTATATATCATTTAATCCTTAAAATGAGCTTCTAAAAGAGACTTGTTAAGTAACGATTTGATAAATGGACAATGCCACACATGGATTAGAAAATACAAATGACTAATGAATTTTCTTATCTTTAATGATAAATCTGAATTTTAAGTGAGAAGTCCTTTTCATTTATTAAGTTATGAAATATTTTACAAAATATTCAAACTTGGGTAGTGTGAATTGAGGATTATAAACTGCCAGAGTCAATGTGTGTCAACAACGTTAGCACATGTTAATATTCAACGTGATCCAACAATTTCACTTTCTGGAGTCTTGACTAGAAAATAATCAGAATGAGGATAAAGCATTGCTTACAGTCACATACACACATAAAATCAGAAACCATGTAAATGTCTAAAAATAGGAGAATGACTAAAAAAACTGTTATATATACAGAACGTAATATTGTATGTGATTAAAATTGTTTATAGTGTTAACAGTATGGGAGCATGTCAGTGATATAATGTTAAGTGAAAAAAATTAGGATGGAAAACTCACAAATTAGATTTAAATTATGTTTTTCAAAAACAAAAAATAGAATCGAAATATGTTAAATGTTTTTGGGTGTCCTTTGTTATTTTTTCACTACCTCATCTCTGCTTCTTTGTTACTGCCTCTGTGATGACTAATTAAAAAGCCTTATTGATTTTCATTCCTCTCTCCTCCCATTGAATGATCCATAAGAGAAGGTATCATGTCTTTCTGATCATTGTATATTGTTGCATAGTGCCTCAACCAGTATAGGTGATAAAAATTGACCTAATCTTTAGGCTTTTATTTTTCACCAAAGACTGGCAGTACTTGTATCCTCAGAAAAAGAAGACAAAATTTTAATGTATTGGAAAAAGTCTGTTTTATAATAATTTTCTTTAATAGCCTAGTTTTCTAATGGGTAAATGGAAAGCAGAAGTGATAAAATCTACATTAGGTGGAAGCAGAAAAAAGTTTTATTTTTCAGTGGAGGGGTTTATGTCCATTCGCCTACTCCCATTCCATTGTTTGGCCTTGGGATTGTGTTAGTGCAACTTGTGGAAGTGTCTTTGCAATGTTCTAAATGCATGCACTGAAATAAAATGGACTTTGTCATGTCCTCTGGCTTTGCTGTGGGCACTGTTGATTGGCTGGAAATATACATTTGAAGGGAAGTACTGAAATGGGAACTGATTTCAGCTTTCCCTGGTCTTCCCACCCTGTGCCTTTAAGATACAATTTTATTATGTTTTGTTGTTGAGGCAATTTAAGTCTTCTAAAATTGGGTAAAGTGAAACTTCTCACGCAGTATTAGTCAGCATTCTCTTAAATGTGCCACTAAAAAGGATTTGACCAAAAAGTGATAATAAAAAAATAGGACAGTGTCCTTCTGGCTTATGTGAAATGGATATTTTAGCTATCAGTTCAAATATTTGGAAATTGTAAAGTCTGTCACATTTTCTAATGACACAGCATGTGAAGTAGGACATTGTTGAAAGGTCAACCAGAGGCTGATTTTCCACACTATAAATCACATATGTTGAATTGTGGAAGTCTAGAAACATGTTGTTTTACGTTGATCACCAGTGTCTGTGAATAAGATAATTCAAAAGTAATGAGAAGTGGTAAGAGTTGCATAAAATAAAGTATTTTTACTTAAAACAATTCTGATAGACTAAAGGTGGAGGGAAGAATGTTTTGATAGACTTTAACTAGTTTCTAAGGGGCAGTGGGAGGGAAAAGTGTCTCAGAAAAGTGAGGCATGTGCCTGCAGATTGAAACCTGAGTGTGAATATGTGAATTTTTCTTAGGACTAGCAACTAGGAATCAGGTTTGCATATTCACTGTTTTGCACTTAGTCCTCCTATTAATGAATACCACCAGGTGATGGGTGTTTTCTGACCGGAGAAAGCCTGTGTGTGGCATCTGGCAAGTCAGGTTTAAGAAAAAGATGTCAGCAGCTTAAGGCCCCTGTCACATGACCTCCTCTACTTGCCAATACTAGACGCTCTGGATCAGATTTCAACTCCAGGCAGTCCTGCCAGCCATGTGGGTTCAGCCGAGTGAGAAGCAAAACCACGCTTCCGAAAATGTTAGGAGCTGCTCTTCGCTCCCTCTGAGGCCTCTGGATTAGGAACTGTGTTTCAAATGAAATCATATCTACTGAATGGAATTCTCGTACTTTGCTGTCATTTTGATGTTTTCATCTGGTCTTCATCACTTCTACCAGGCACTTCCTGCGAGAATGGGGGCAGGCGCTCTCGCTATCTGTGTGAGTACAGGCCGCCCCCGTCTTCTGTGGACACGGCGGGGCTGAGGAGAGGCCTGTGCCCTCCTGGTTTTGCTGAGATGTTTGTGCGATTTTGTTTTTCCTTTCTAGGAGGTGGGGGAAGGTTTGTTACTTAAATGCCTATCTATTCAAATGGACGTTAAACAGTGTTTGGGGCAGCATTCAGCATTTTTGTCTGTTTGCCTTTCCAAAAAAGATGAAGGAAGAAGTATGCCGGAGTTTATGCGGTTAGGACAACTTGATTTAAAGTAAAGCATTCTCGAGCATTTCAGACTTCCTTATTATAGATGAGTTAAATATGAATGCTTAATTGTAGTTACTGGAAAAGTCTAGTGGCTAGACTGAGAACGAATTAAAATAACCACGAATTTGTTCCTTCTGGGTATGTGTATGACCTTTTTCTGTTCACATTTTTGTTTTCTCTTAGTAATGCTAGAATTTCTGTTGAAGCATGGTTGCTGAAAGTGACAGAGAAAGAGCTTGTTTGATAAATGTTTGTGAAACCTTAATGGACTGTAGAAACTCCTGGTTACAATACAGTAGCATCAATAAATACCACTGATGTAAAATCCATGAGAAAATGCATGTATTTCTAGGGCTGAATTAATAAATTTCAAAACCAGTTCTGTCGATGCTACTTTTGCAATAACCACGTATTGTCAATTATACAATTTACAGAATGCTGTGATTTAAGTTTTTATTTCAATATATAGAAAATGCATATATATCAAGCATACTTGTATTTATAAACTGGTATTGTCTTCCAAGGGGGCATTTTGTTTGTCCCTAGAAGAGCTAAATGAGAAATATATATTATTCTTTATTATCAACTTTATCTGCTGACTTCTGTATCATCACAGGTCACATCTTTTTTCTTTTTTTTTTTTTTCAAGTTTCAGAAACAGCTGCGATTTGTGGTAGGTTGTGATGGCATCCTAAAACATCTAGAGTTATGTGGGCAGTTTTTTACACATATGCCCCAAATGGTCACCACATGGTAAATCAGCCCCACAGATTGAATTTTCATAGTAAAACTCCCTCATTTTTGTGCTTGGAACTTTTTGGTATCCTGTGTGCCTGTCTGTCTCTTTTCTTCTTAGCCCTGAGCCTTGTAGCATCCAGGTATCCAGGTGATTATCTTTTTATCATTCCCAAGAGTTTTCTTCAAAATCTGATTTTTTTTTTCTATTGTAAAATACTGACCTTCTATTTCACTTCATCTTTCCAAGTTTG
This sequence comes from Panthera tigris, assembly GCF_018350195.1. NCBI lineage: Eukaryota > Metazoa > Chordata > Mammalia > Carnivora > Felidae > Panthera > Panthera tigris. The sequence continues at coordinate 131,051,586 of NC_056663.1, forward strand.
GAAAACAAATACTTTAGGACAGGAAATGTGTAGAGTATGAAGCAGCAGATCAACCTATTTGGCCTGAGACAGTCATCTCTGATTAGACCCTTACTTCTTGCCTGTGGCCTGCATGCATTGATCTCTACCTTGATTGAAGTGCACACTGACCCATGTATGAAACTGAATATTTTTCCTTAGTTTAATCCAAAGTATATGCAAAATTTCATGTAAAGTTGACATGAAAATCATACTATATAAGAGATTATTCACTCTAGTAGAGGAGTGATTCTCAGTCATTCCTATTCTTTAACTTCAGGTTAGCCTTTTTTTTTTTTTTTTTTTCTATCCAAGTTCTACTTATAGGAAATGCTTATGTTTTTAGGATTTTTAGCATAGTATTTCTGGAAAAACATAGCTGAAGGAGAAAATAATATTTTTTTTCATGTTTGTGGCAGAAAGGTGAGAGCTATGTAAATGTAAGTAAGCATAGGGGCTGGCTTACTTGTTTTTAGTTTGGGACCTCTTTACCTAGACATATCTTATATGTAGCAATGGCTCAGATATCCTGATACTGAAGATAGTTGTTTAGAATAATAGAATACTAGATATTTGTAGTGTGTGTGTGTGTGTGTGTGTGCGCGCGCATACGTGTGCATGTTGAAGTGGAACACTCCATTCATTGGAGTTCAAAGAGCCTCCGTTTCTATGTCTAACCACCTTTCTCTTCCTCATTCTTTTCATCTCTTCCCATATTACTAGCACTGTTAGTAAAGCCAAAGTGGGCTCAAAATTTCACTTACTACTCATATTTACAAAGAAGTTGCAGCTTCCTCACTATAACATCTGTTTTTCCTCAATAAACTACGCCCAGGCGGAATGGGAACCATACCTGCCAGTTAATATTGCCTTAGTCTCTTCTAGCTTTAAATGTCACTTTGAGAGGACTCCAGCTCTCTCAGGTGAAATCTTGAGTCTTTCGGACCTCTTGCACCTCCTGCTGTTCTGTCCAAGGTGGCATCTGGGTATTTAGAGGAAGGTGGGCTTGCAAGTAGGAGTTGCCATATCCCAATGGCTGAAGAAAGAGGGGCCCAGAATACATGCATGTCGATTTTTATATTGTGGATGTTCTGGTCTCTGGTGTGTTTAGCAAACCTTCGGTGAATTTGTAGGTAAGTTCTGTTGGTATTATCCAGGCCTTGCAGTCCACTCCTCCTGAGTTAACTCCAACTTTTGTTGGTGCTGGGAACAATTCTAATGATGTCCTGGGCCTTGTAGCCTTTGTCCCTAATTTGACCCCTCCACTCCTGTAGCCTCATCACTGTGTATCCTCAGCTACCTTTATGTCTATCCCATAGTGCAAGCAGGAGCTGTGGTCCTAGTACAGAAAGGTTCACAAACCATATTATGATATTCTAGTCACAGATTTACTGAACAGCTTAAAACACAGCACAAAGCAAGGAGGGAAAGATCTGCTAGGCTTACCTACATAGAAAGGGTTTCAGTGGGATGAAAGGCCCACATTCTGAGTCCTGTGTTACATGATATTTGTCTGTTCTGTTTCTCGTCTTCTCTACCACATCAACCTTTCTTGGTCACAGTGGGTTTTTTGAGGACCAGTGTTGAGTGTGTGCAGGGGGCTCAGCAGATGGAACATGACTGAGCCAACACAGCTTGCTCTATCATCAGAGGCAAGTGTGCCTAGGTATAATTCTAACTTGCTAAAATAGACTCCTGAACGGCTATGGATTTTTATCTGCATATCTCAGGCAGATAACACATGGGGCCAGCAAGGGTATAATCAATGGGTGACTCATTTAAGAGATGAATATTTGATGTCTCATAACTGTTGGGTGCTTAACTTTTTTCTTCTATCTCTACTTAATTATCTATGTCAACTGTGTCCACCACACTATCTCCTTACATATTGTTGAAACTTAGTTGTACTTCTCCTCATTGTTTTTCCCTTCTCTATTTGGCTGAACTGAATTGTCTTAAGTAATACAACAAACAAATATTTTGCAAATTCAAGTTTCAAAACCCATCGTGGTTATTTATCTTTGTTGTTTCTAGTTTGATGTTTGGCACCAAATTCATCACAAACAGACTACATTTACATTTCTTAAATGCCATGATGGATTTCTTCATTTTTTTTTCCATCTTCTGTGTTTTCTGTCTTTCTTTTGTTTTGTTTGGAGTTTAGAATGTAGGCTCATTTTGGAAACTGGCAAACATGAGCTTAAATCTTGGTTATGTTATTTACTCTGACCTTAGACATTATTAAACAGTATGCTTTCTTGATAAAGAACATTTGACCATCTGCTCAGCTTCCTTGACATTACATATTTGTCTCACTAGCAGACAGTAAAGTTTGGACACAGGTGTCCTTTCTTATTTGTATCTCTTACATATTGTTCAGGGCTTGGCAGTAGTAGTTGTTCAATAAATATTAGCACAGAAACGGTAGGTGAAACTATAAAACCTAATGTCTGACTTCAGTGTATTTTATGTTTAAATGGGTCTTTTGAAGACCCTCATAAAGCTAAAGGCATGCCTGCAAAAGCATTCAATCTTTGATGGTACTTTTTGTGAAAATGGCACAATTTGCCATTTATGAGAATGAGCAGTATAATTGTAAATATTTTGTACTTTAAAAAATCATTTGAGTCTCCAGCTGAATAACACATGAATTCTCTTACTATAAAACTGCATCGAGTCAATGCAAGTAATTCTGCACATCCATTCCATCTCAGATGATATATGGGCTGGTCAGGGCATAGCTTTCCCTCAGGTGGGCATGTAATCTGCTTTAATCAGGGTAATTAATACCAAGGGTCCCAACAGGAAATCCCTGGAATCTCAGTAGCTTGGGGAAACAGATAAATTTGTGGATTACTCACAGTCTGATGCAGGTTGAATCTCTCCTCCATCTGGTGACTCTAGTGTCCAGACTGCCTCCATTCTGTGAGATATTTGCTGTTTCAGCATTTGACCGTGTATCCCCTAGTTTATATCAGGGATAAAAGAAAATAGAGAAGGTACACATGTTTTTATCTGCCTCATTCTGGAAGTGATTCATTTCTCTTAAAGTTCATTTCTTTGAACTAGTCGTATGTTCCCATATGATGCAAAGGTGGTTTGGAAATGTAGAGAAGTACCTCATGGAATATTTATAAACACTATTTCTGGCGCATAACCTAAAATGCTCAAATCAAAGAGAAAGATGTATGCTCCATAATTGGGATAAAGCAGTTCTGTCTCTAATTCTCCTACTGAATGTAAACAAGGAATTACACACCCCAGGTGCTGCTGACAGATATCTAATCTATGGATCAAGAGGGAAGACAGCCTAAGGATATCTTAATACATCAGCAAATGGCAGAACAGTGGTGACATTCATGAGCCACTGAATCTACCAGCTTAGAATCTTTCCTTCCCCTGAACTCCTTTGTATTAGTATAATGGGATAATAAATGGCCTTATTATTTTAGCCAGTTTGAACTAGAATTTCAATTACATGCAGCCAAAACATCTTAATTGATAAACTTCATCATGCAGTGGCTTGCTTTGCGTTCGTTTTGGGAAGCTTGTCATGAACTGGAATGAGGCAGGATTTGAGGCAGGACACATGGGTTTGAATCTTGGCTCAACCACTTATTGGCTATTGCCTGTGTGACCCTGGGCAATAAACTTAACCTCTCTCTTTCCGCACCTATCAAGTAGGGATAACAACAGCCTAAACAGGATTGTTGTCAGAATCAAATAAAACAGTAATGTAAAAATACATTGAAAACTTCATAAAAAAATTACTTTTGTTATGTGGCAGTCTACTTTATGTCTTTTTTTAAAGGTGATTTCCTTAATACTGTCCTTACAGATGGATTATACTTCTGAAGGGACTGTTGATATTATTGGATTTAGACCAAATTTTAAACAGGATTAAGCCTTTACTCTTTTGTTTTTCCACAATAAACTGATGAGGTATTAGAGGAAGACAAGATTAGTAACAGGCAAACAAAAGCATGTAAATTTTCCTATGGAAATCTGAATTGTATTGCAAGAAGAATTTTCATCTCTGCCATACAGAAATAAAAAATCAAACAAAAATATGGTCAAAATTAGTGTCTAGAATCTGATCATGGGTAAAGTCCCTAGTATCTAGGTTACTAATTTCAGTTTCATTTGAAGCACAGTTAGTCGTGTATATTGGTTTAATGTCTCTGTGCAGAAGATTGTAAGTAAGCATTAGTGACTGGTGAAAACGAGCATGAAGAAGCATATAAAGTGGAAGAATGGGGTAACTGGGTAAAGAAGACTAGGCTAAGGTAATAAATTAGATTAATCCAATCTAAATCTTAAAGTGATTTATACAACTGAAATTCCAAAGATGAAGAAGCTTGTGTCTAGTAGTTTCTGAAATAGAAACTGTAAGAAACCTTACTTGAGCTATTATCTGTAATTGTGGATTTCCAATGGTTTATAAAGAGGTAGCAAATCATAGCATAATTAAGTTTATATAAGTTATATAACTAAATATAAGTTTTGTAACTAGCAGGCAGATTCGAGATTTTTTAAAAATTTGTCATTCTGAACTTGGTTTATGGGAAAAGATGCTGCAACAACTTTGAATTATTACAGCTACTTCTTTAAGATTGTTAAATTTGGAGCGTCTACCACATCAGATATTAACAGAAATTAAAACATTTGAAATTATAATGGCTAGCCAGTTGAATAAAAATAATTGCTGGATTTCTTCTTTACTCTTTAAACTAGAGATGGATCAAGGATATAAATACCAAAGTAAAACCATAAAACAATAATTTTGGATCAAGGAGTGTCTTTCTGAAGAAGAACCAAACTAGAAACCCTAAAGACAAATATTGGTGAATTTTTCTGACAAATAACTAAAATGTCTGCACAATCCCAAATAACATTTAAAAATGCCAAAACTAGGACAGATACTTATAATACACAGGCTTAAAAAAATTTACTTTTTTTTTTTTTTAATGTAGAAAAAGTTCCTACAAGTCAGTAAGAAAAAGAAAACTGGCCTTTAAAAAATGGACCAAAGTTGGGGCGCCTGGGTGGCTCAGTTGAGCATCCAACTTCGGCTCAGGTCATATAATCTCTTGAGTTCAAGCCCTGCATCCGGCTCACTGCCTCACTGCTGTCAGCGTGCTGTGTTAGCACAGGGTCCGCTTCAGAGCCTCTATCCCTGTCTCTCTTTGCCCCTCCCCCACTCGCACGCTCTGTCTCAAAAATAAACATTAAAAAAATGAAAATTAGAAATGGACCAAAGCTTATGAATGGTACGTTCACAAGTAACAGCAGCATTACATGCTCTTGATCAAGATGTAGACCAGTGGAGCATCTTTGCAGGACACTGTGGCAGTATGTGTCAAAATGTGTAATTTGTATACCTATTGATCTAGCAATCTCACTTCTAGCAATTTATCCTACAGATAACTTGTACAGTTATGTAAAAATGTTGGCAAGAATGTTCATTGCTGAAATACTTGTAATAGTAAGAACTGTAAATAACCTAAACATTATAGTAAATAAGATGGGTTAAATCAAGTATAGTATCTCTAGATAATATAATATTAAACAGCTGTATGTGCCAATATGGAAAGACCTCCAAATTGATCAAGTAACAAAAACTAGGTGCATAAAGACACAATAGTGTATAGTTATATTTTCCTTTTTAAAAATAATATGCATGGGGCGCCTGGGTGGCTCAGTCGGTTAAGCGTCCGACTTCGGCTCAGGTCATGATCTCACGGTCCGTGAGTTCGAGCCCTGCGTCGGGCTCTGTGCTGACAGCTCAGAGCCCAGAGCCCGTTTCAGATTCTGTGTCTCCCTCTCTCTCTGACCCTCCCCTGTTCATGCTCTGTCTCTCTCTGTCTCAAAAATAAACGTTTAAAAAAATTTTTTTTTAAAAAATAAAAAATAAATAAATAAATAAAAATAATATGCATATCCTTAATTAGGCATAGAAAACTTTTGCAAGGAAACATAGTAACTGGGATAGGGAGACTTTTTAGTTTAAACTCTCATGTTTGAGTTTTGATTGAGTGCATATATTTAAATTATTATGAATGAAGACTACTCAGGGCACATGATGGCTCAGTTAAGCATCCCAACTTCAGCTCAGGTTGTGCTCTCATGGTCAGTGGGGTTCGAGCCCTGCATCAGGCTCTGTGCTGACAGCTCGGAGCCTGCTTTAGGTTCGTTCGTTCGTTCTCTCTCTCTCTCTCTCTCTCTGCCGCTCCCCTGCCCATGCTCTGTGTCTGTCTGTCTCTCTGAAAAATAAACATACATTAAAAAAATAATAATAAAGAATAAAGACTACTCAAAAAATGGAATGGTAGCTGTCTAGACTAAATAATGATTAGTTTATAATCATGAAGGCACTGAATATTTGAATATCTATAGTTTTTTTACAGATACATTTTGAAATATATAAATTACTTGAAATTGTCTAATATATAGAAGGATATAGACTTTCCCTGCACATCATAGGGCAGACTAGAGCTGGGTAGAATGTAATGAAACAGTTTGACCAAGTAGAAGGAAGTGTCTAAAGATTGCAGTATCTAAAAATTGAGCTGGTTGTCTCATGAGGTGGTCAGTGCTCCATCACCACAAGTAAGAAAGAAGAGGATGAGTAGTCATGGGTTGACTTGTCATAGGAAAGTCATGGAATTAGAGTTATAGGTGAGGTATCCTTGCAATGTTCTAGGATTCTCTGAATCAGTGTGTACTTCCCAGAATTGGTAGCTCTCAGCCAGTTTGTAAGACTTTTGGAAATTTAGCACACATAGGTCTTTTAACCCTTATCCTTCTTTCAGTTAGGGCTTCCTCTATGTGGAGGACTGGATGATTGTCCAAAGCTGAAGGCAGAATTCCATGATCTTGATAATAAAGCTAGGTCCCAGATTTTAACTGGTAAATGAAGTCTTAAAAAGATGCTAAGTGTGTGTGTGTGTGTGTGTGTGTGTGTGTGTGTGTGTGTGTGTGTGTATAAATGAAACAGAGGATATTATTACAAGATTGCTAAATTTTTACTATGAAAAAAGATATAAATTGAAATTCTACAATAGAACTCAGTTGAATGGCTCATTCTAGAAAAAATGTAGAATAGCAGTGGAAAAGCTAAAGAAAAACAATTCAAGGAGAATTGTGATGTAAAATTGTGTTATCAATGATAGTAATTTACTTTTGGCCTTAATTTCAAGAGATTCCTTTAATATTTAAGAAACTAGTTTTAGTTAAAATGTAAATAAATGATCTTATACACAAATCTTTATTTCTGTGCTTTACACTGTAAATAATTCAGGTAGGCCTGCAAGTACTAATATGCAGCATTGGTTTTAAGCCCATTTGGATTTTCTGAAGCTATATGTTTTGGTCTTAATTTTTCCAAAAATGAAATGTTTTTAACACTGTAGTTCTTATCATATTACTTCTTTAACTTTAGTTGAGTCTTTGTAACTTCTTAAAAAGCATCCTTCTGTTTCTGGCTTTACATTTCACTAAACTTGTTGAGAAACAATGGCAGGAATAGCCTTTGCAAGAGCATTTTTCAAATTCGACTCACAGCAATCTCCTGCAAGACCCTTCTCTTCTGTTTAAATCCTCCTTGGCTATGCTAAGACTGACTGTAACAATGATGAACAAAAGGTTTAACATTAGTGACGTTAAGAACTGTCCCCTCTTTCTCCAAATAACCAAGGAATTCTTTTCTATTTTTAATATATTTATTTTTTTAAGTAAGCTCCACGCATGCAGGGCTTGAACTCACCACCCTGTGATCAAGAGTTGCATGCTTCACAGACTGAGCCAGAAAAGTGTCCCCAGATAACCAAGGGATTCTAAGCACCACAATGATTCTGTGCTTTCAGATTTTTTTTTATATATTGGTATAGAAGCAGTAATTACTTAAAAGTGACCCGTTGCAGAATTTACCTATTTTGTCTAGAATTACTGAAGAGCAATAATGTGTGCTATTAAAATGAAGAATGTCGAGGAGTGTGGCCCTCTTCTCTCTCTGCAATGGCGTGTGCTCATCCATTGATATCCGTGTACTCCAAAAAGGGGGAGTCATCTGGCAAAAATGTTACTCTGCCTGCTGTATTCAAGGCTCCCATTCAGCCAGATATCATGAACTTTGTTCACACCAGCTTGTGCAAAAACAACAGCCATATGCTGTCAGTGAATTAGCAGGTCATCAAACCAGTGCTGAGTCTTGGGGTACTGGCAGAGCCATGGCTCGAATTCCTAGAGTTCGAGGTGGTGGGACTCACCATTCTGGCCAGGGTGCTTTTGGAAATATGTGTCAAGGGGGCCGCATGTTCACACCAACCAAAACCTGGAGCCATTGGCACCACAGAGTGAACACAACACAGAAGCAATATGCCATCTGCTCTGCCCTGGCTGCCTCAGCCTTACCAGCACTGGTCATGTCTAAAGGTCATCGTATTGAGAAGGTTCCAGAACTTTCTTTGGTGGTTGAAGATAAAGTTGAAGGCTACAAGAAGACCAAGGAGCCATTTTGCTTCTTAAGAAACTTAAAGCCTGGAATGATATCAAAAAGGTCTATGCCTCTCAGTGAATGAAAGCTGGCAAGGGCAAAATGAGAAACCGTTGTTGTATCCAGCGTAGGGGACCCTGCCTCATCTATAATGAGGACAATGGTATCATCAAGGCCTTCAGAAACATCCCCAGAATTACTTTGCTTAATGTAAGCAAACTGAACATTTGAAACTTACTCCTGGGGGGCATGTGGGACGTTTCTGCATCTGGACTGAAAGTTCTTTCCGCAAGTTGGATGGTTTCTATGGCACATGGCATAAGGCTGCCTTCCTCAAGAGTAACTACAACCTTCCCATGTGTAAGATGCTTAATACAGACCTTAGCAGAATCTTGAAGAGCCCTGAGATCCAGAGAGCCCTCCAAGCACCACACAAGAAGATTCATCGCAGAATCTTCAAGAAGAATCCACTGAAAAACCTGAGAATCATGTTGAAGGTGAACCCATATGCAAAGACCATGCACTGGAACACCATTCTTCATCAGGCCAAGAATTACAAACTCCAGATGGATAAGGCTGCAGCAGCCTTAGAAGCCAAATCTGAGGAAAAGGGTGTTCCAGGCAAAATTTGTATGGAACCACAAAAGACCCCGAATAGCCGAAGTAATATTGAAGAAGACCAAAGTGGGAGGCATCACAATCCCAGACTTTAGCCTCTACTACAAAGCTGTAATCATTAAGACAGCATGGTATTGACACAAAAGCAGACACATAGACCAATGGAATAGAATAGACTCCAGATTGGACCCACAAAAGTATGGCCAACTAATCTTTGACAAAGCAGGAAAGAATATCCAATGGAAAAAAGACAGTCTCTTTAACAAATGGTGCAGGGAGAACTGGACAGCAACATGCAGAAGAATGAAACTAGACCACTTTCTTACACCATTCACAAAAATAAACTCAAAATGGATGAAGGACCTGAATGTGAGACAGGAAACCATAAAAACCCTAGAGGAGAAATCAGGAAAAAACCTCTCTGACCTTAGCCACAGCAATTTTTTACTTGATACATCTCTAAAGGCAAGGGAATTAAAAGCAAAAATCAACTATTGGGACCTCACGAAGATAAAAAGCTTCTGCACTGCAAAGGAAACAATCAACAAAACTAAAAGGCAACCAACGGAATGGGAAAAGATATTCGCAAATGGCATATTGGACACACAAAAGGCTAGTATCCAAAATCTATAAAGAGCTCACCAAACTCCACACCCGAAAAACAAATAATCCAGTGAAGAAATGGGCAGAAGACATGAATAGACACTTCTCTAAAGACATCCAGATGGCCAACAGGCACATGAAAAGATGCTCAATATCACTCTTCATCAGGGAAATACAAATCAAAACCACGCTGAGCTATCACCTCACGCCAGTCAGAGTGGCTGAAATGAACAAATCAGGAGACCATAGATGCTGGCGAGGATGTGGAGAAACGGGAACACTCTTGCACTGTTGGTGGGAATGCAAAATGGTGCAGCCACTCTGGAAAACAGTTTGGAGGTTCCTCAAAAAATTAAAAATAGATCTACCCTATGACCCAGCAATAGCACTGTTAGGAATTTATCCAGGGGATACAGGAGTGCTGATGCATAGGGACACTTGAACCCCAATGTTTATAGCAGCACTTTCAACAATAGCCAAATTATGGAAAGAGCCTAAATGTCCATCAACTGACAAATGGATAAAGAAATTTATCCTACTTGGCAATGAGAAAGAATGAAATATGGCCTTTCGTAGCAACGTGGATGGAACTGGAGAGTGTTATGCTAAGTGAAATAAGTCATACAGAGAAAGACAGATACCATATGTTTTCACTCTTATGTGGATCCTGAGAAACTTTACAGAAGACCATGGGGGAGGGTAAGGGGGGGAAAAAAAAGGGAGGGAGACAAATCATAAGAGACTCTTAAAAACTGAGAATAAACTGAGGGTTGATGGGGTGTGGGAGGGAGGGGAAAGTGGGTGATGGGCATTGAAGAGGGCACTTGTTGGGATGAGCACTGGGTGTTGTATGGAAACCAATTTGACAATAAATTTCATATTAAAAAAATAAACTTTTAAAAACAAAAATAAAATTATTAAAAAAATAAAATGAAGAATGTGGAAAAGCATTTTGACGTCAGTATATTCTTTCTACTGATACACAGACTTATTTTGGCAAAAAGTTATTAAGCACTTTCTTTTCTATGTTTTTAACAGCATTTTTGAAGTGTGATTTACATACCATAAAGTATACTTATTGAAAATATACAGGGATGCCTGGGTGGCTCAGTTGGTTAAGCATCTGACTTCGGCTCAGGTCATGATCTTGCAGTTTGAGTTCAAGCCCTGCGTCAGGCTCTGGGCTGGCGGCTGGGAATCTGGAGCCTGCTTCTGATTCTGTGTCTCCCTATCTCTCTGCTCCTCCCCTTTTCACGCTCTCTCTCTCAAAAATAAACATTAAAAAAAATTTTAATAAAAAAAGACAATATACACTATAATAATTTTCAGCAAATTTACCAATTGTGTGAGTAGCACCACAACCTAGTTCTGAAACATTCTGTCACCTCAGTAAGATCCCTTGTGCCCATTTACAATTAGTTCCATTCCCACAATCTGTCCTCCCTTCCTCTGCCCCTCTGCCCCCACCCAAACCTCAGACAACTACTAATTTACTATTTTCTAAATGTTAACTAAATATTTCTGTACATTTACCTTTACTGGACATTTCATATCAATGGAATCATAAAATATATGTTCTGTGACTGGCTTATTTCATTTAACATAATATTCTTTTTTTTCTAATGTTATTTTTGAGAGAGCGCAAGCTGGGGAGTGATAGAGGAGGACAGAGGATCTGAAGTAGGCTCTGTACTGACAGCAGCAAGCCCAGTGCAGGGCTGGAATTCATGAACCACAAGATCATGACCTGAGCCAAAGTTGGACGCTCAACTGACTGAGCCACCCAGACACTCCGCTTAGCATAATATTCTTGAGGCTCATCCATGTTGTAGCATGCATCAGTATTTTATTCCTTTTTAAGTGCCAAATAATACTCTATTGCATATCACATTTTGTTCACTTATTCATTGGTTCATAGACATTTGGGTTATTTCCAATTGTTATGAATAATGCTGCTATGAGCATTTGTACACAAGTCTTTGTGTGACAATGTATTTTATTTCTCTCAGATAGGGACCTAGGAGTGGAATTGCTGGATCATATTCTAAATTTATGTTTAATGTTTTAAGAAATTGCCAAAATTTTTCCAAAATGATTGCACCATTTTACATTCTCATTGTCTATATGAGAATCCTAGTTTCTCCACATCCTTGCCAGCATATGGTATTGTTATCTTTTTATTTTCCTAGTCATTCTAGTGAATTTGTGATGCTGTTTCTTAATGACTAATAATGCTAGACATTTTTCATATACATATTACCCATTTGTATGTCTTCTTTGGTTAAATATCTGTGTCTTTTGCCCATTCTTTATTGGGTTGTTCTTCTTGAGTTGTAAGAGTTCTTTTTATATATTATCAGTACAAGTCCTTTATCAGATATATTACTGGGAGTGAAGGGTTTTGTCCTGTCCTTCAGATCAATTCAGCCAGCACCAAAGCTGATGGTTTCATTACTGTTGTGGCAACCCCACCAGAGGGGTAGGAGGAGTAGGGTGTAGGCCCAGGCAAGAGTGCCACAAACTCCCATTATTCTTTACTAAATTTCATCAGTTTTTCACAAATAAGTGTCTCTCAATTTGTTTGTTTGCCTTTGGTCAGTTTCTAGATCCCTAAAATGACTGTTCTGGCAATTTTGTTTACCTTCGTATTGTTTTGTTTGGGAGATAATTTGCAGATAGATCCCTGTGTTTTATCACTGGAAGTCAGCAGTGGGTCTTGACTTCGTTTTATATAGAGAATTTAACTTTTTATGATAACCTTCATTTTTCCTGGTATAACAGTGATACATGTCTAGTGTATAAAATTTAGGAAATAGAAGTAAAAAAAAATAATAAGATTCTGTAACAGAAATAAACACGTACTATGTGTGCTTATGTCCTATAGGTTCATTTTTTATGAACCTATAGTTATAAAAACAGATTAGACTTGACATTAGTTTCATAGAATTCTTTTTTCTCCCAAGTAACAATATACTGTGAATATCTAGAGGTCCCATTTGTCTAAGATAGGAGTCTTGCTCACTGTTACTTGCCACTCCCCTGTGTTTGGAGACCAGGCTAGAGGGAGGACAGGCTGGAAGGAGGTCCCAGTTTTTCTTCAACATTGCCAAATTGCCCTCCAGATATTTTAACCAGTTTCTTATCCACTGCTTCTTACCAATATTTTCTCTTTTCAAAGAAATTTGCATTAGTAGAATGGATGACAAATAGCATCACATTGTTTTTGCCTATCTTTGATTGTTAGGATCTTCACCACCTCCTGAGAAAATCTGTTCTGTCTTTAGAAGGGACTATCATTTCTTCTTTGTGTCTTAAAACCTGTCTCCAGATAACTGGTTTAAGTTATCACTTTCTAGTTTTGTTCTCTGAACTACATGGCAGCTCTTTTAAAACCTAGAAATGTTTTGACCTCAGATTTTCCCGTTTGAGGGTAATTATACCAGGTTCTTCATTCCTTCCTCGTATAACATGGTTATATTTTTTAAATTATTGATTTTTAAATTTAAAATTTTTTTTCTTTTTAAAAATTTATTTACTTGTCACTTCATCAAAGTCTTCCCAGCCCTTTATTAATTGGTTAAAATTTGTCCTTGGATAGTTTTCTCAAGTAAGGTTCAAGTGTATAATATTTCCTTAGCCTTTGTATATTCAAACTATAGCTTTTGTAGTTGAAGGACACCTGGTTATTAAATTTGGTGCATGCGGTCTTTCCTTAAATATTTTTTAGGTCTTATTCCACTGTCTTCTGATGTTAAATACAGCAGTCTGTTAGTTTGAGGCCACTCTTATTTTCTTTCCTTATTATGACATTTTTACTTGGCTGCCCAAAGGACTCTTTATTGTTAGTCTAGTAATTTCCCTAGAATACATCTTCATGTGGACTGTTCTGGGTCTAAGGTGTGCCTTTTCAATTTGTGGATTCAAGGCTTCAATTGAAACAAAGTTTTTATCAATTACTACTTTTTTAATGTTTATTTAATTTTGAGAGAGAAAGAGCACTAGCAGGCAAGGGGCAGAGAGAGAGACAGAGAGGGGGAGAGGGAGGGAGACAGAATCCAAAGCAGGCTCTGCCCTATGTGGGGCTCAAACTCCTGAACTGTGAGAGCATGACCTGAACCAAAGTTGGGCACTTAACCAACTGAGCCACCCAGGCACCCCTCCAAATTATTTCTTTAAATATTCTCCATTATTTGGTTTTCTTCTTTGAAGACTCTAATAACACATATATTGGAGCTCATTAAACTGATTTTCTGTAGTTATCTTTTAAATCCTTGTCATTCATTTCTTAATGTTTCATTATATCTACTTTTCTCATTTATGTCCTCTATATCCCTTACTGGGCCATTAATGGTTTCTGTTCCCCTTTGTTGTGCTGTTTATAATTTAGTCTTCATTTCTGAAATATTTTTTTTCTTCCCTTTATGATTCTGCCAGTTTCCATATCACATTTCTCCTTGGACTGATTATCTCTTCCCTACATTTTTGCATTTCTGCTTTGTGGTATCTTTTCATTATTGTAATAAATTCATTAACTTTTATTTTAATTGTGGTAAAATGTCCATAACATAAAATTTACCATTTTAACCATTTTTTGATGTCAATTCAGTGGCAGTAGTACATTCATAATGTTGTGTAACAATCCTTAACTCTCCTTAACAACATATCCACTTTCAGAACTTTGCATAATCTCCAACATAAACTTGCTACCCATTAAATAATCGCCCATTCCCTCCCCCCTCAGCCCCTGGTAACCATTGTTCTACTTCCTATTTCTGTGAATCTGCCTATTCTAGGTATCTCATAAGTAAAAACATACTTTTTGTCCTTTTGTGTCTGTTTTATTTAACTTTGATAATGTCTTCAGACTTCCTCAGTGTTATAGCATGTGTCAGAATTTCATTCCTTTATAAAGCTGAGTAATATTCCATTGTGTGTATACATCCCACATTTTGTTTATTCATCTGTTGATGGACATTTGTATTATTTTTACTTTTTGGCTATTATGAGTAATGCTGCTGTGAACATAGGGGTACATGTATCTGAGTCGTTGTCTTTAAGGAATAGTCCCAGAAGTGAAATTGCTGAATCACATGGAAGTTTTATATTTAACTTTTTTGAGGAACCCACTGTTTTTCATAGTCCTATACAATTTTTACATTGCCACCAGTGATGAAAAAAGGTTCCAATTTTTCTACATCCTAGTCAGCACTTGTTCTGAGTTTTTTTTTGTTTTTTTGTTTTGTTTGATTTTTGTTTAAGAGCGAGATCCCACAATCCTAGGATCATAACCTGAGCCTAAATCAAGAATACAACACTCAACCGTTTGAGCCACTCAGGCGCCCCTTTGGTTTGTTTTTGTTTTTGTTTTTTGTTTTTTAATAATAGCCATCTTAATGGATGTGAAGCAACATCTCACTGTGGGTTTGTTTTATTTTTGTTAAATTGCTGAATGATCCTGATATATTTTTTGAAGGATGTTTTTATTTTTTTTTAACATTGCATCTTTTTTTTTTAAGTTTTTATTTAAATTCCAGTTAACATACGGTGTAATATTAGTTTCAGGTGTACAATATAGTAATTCATCACTTCCATATACTACTTGGTGCTCCTCACAAGTGCACTCCTTAATCCCCATCACCTAGTTAACACCCCTCCACACCTCCCCTCTGGTAACCATCAGTTTGTTCTCTATAGTTAAGAGTTTGTTTCTTGGTTTTTCTCCCTCTCTTTTTCCCTTTGCTCATTTATTTTGTTTCTTAAATTTGACATACAAGTGTAATCATATGGTATTTGTCTTTCTGACTTATTGACTTAGCATTACACTCTCTAGCTCTATCCATGTTGTTGAAAATGGCAAGGTTTCATTTTTTGATCACTGAGCAATATTCCATTGTTTATACATACCACATCGTTATCCATTCATCTGTAGATGGACGTTGGGCTCTTTCCATACTTTGGCTGTTGTCAAGAGTGCTGCTATAAACACAGAGGTGCATGTGCCCCTTTAAATCAGCATTTCTGCATCCTTTAGATAAATACCTAGTGGTGCAATTGCTGGGACATAGGGTAGATCTATTTTTTAATTTTTTGAGGAACCTCCATACTGATCTCCAGAGTGGCTGCACCAGATTGCATTCCCACCAGCAGAACATAAGGGTTGCCCTTTCTCCACATCCTTGCCAACATCTGTTGTCTCCTGAGTTGTTAATTTTACTGTTTACATTCTGAATAGTGTGAGGTGTTACATCATTGTGGTTTTGATATGTATTTCCCTGGTAATGAGTGATGTTGAGCATCTTTTCATGTGTTTATTAGCCATCTGAATGTCTTGTTTGGAAAAGTGTTCATGTCTTTTCCCATTTCTTCACTGGATTATATATTTTTTGGGTGTTGAGTTTGATAAGTTCTTTGTAGATTTTGGATGCTAACCCTTTATCCAATATGTTATTTGCAAATATCTTCCCGTCAGTTGCCTTTTACTTTTGCTCATTGTTTCCTTCACTTTGCAGAAGGTTTTTATCTTGATGAGGTCCCATGTCAGGTAATAAGTTGCTTCAGCCAAGGTCAAAGTGGTTGTTGCCTGTTTTCTCCTCTAGGATTTTGATGGTTTCCTGTCTTACATTTAGGTCTGTCATCCATTTTGACTTTATTTTTGTGTGTGGTGTAAGAAAGTGGGCCAGGTTCGTTCTTCTGCATGTTGTTTTCCAGTTCTCTCAGCACCATTTGCTGAGAAGACTTTTTTCCATTGGCTATTCTCTCCTGCTTTGTCGAAGATTAGTTGGCCATACATTTGTGGTTCCGTATCTGGTTCCTCTATTCTGTTCCAATGATCTACATGTCTGTTTCTGTGCCAGTACCATATTGTCTTGATAATTACAGCTTTGTACTATAGCTTGACGTCCAGAATTGTGATGCCTCCAGCTTTGGTTTTCTTTTTCAACATTCCTTTGGCTATTCAGGGTCTTTTCTGGTTCCATACAACTTTTAGAATTATTTGTTCTGGCTCTGTGAAGAATGCTGGTGTTACTTGAAGGGATTGTATTGAATCTGTAGAGTGCTTTGGGTTAATACCGACATTTTAACAATACTTGTTCTTCCAATCCATGAGCATGGAATGTTTTTCCATTTCTTTGTGTCTTCTTCAATTTCTTTTCTAAACTTTCTATGACTTATTCCTAGGTATTTAGGGTTTTTGGTGCAATTGTAAATGGGATTGATTACTTAATTTCTCTTTCTGTTGCTTCATTATTGTATAGAAATGCCACAGATTTCTGTAAGTTGATTTTGTGTCCTGCAACTTTGCTGAATTCATGTATCAGTTCTAGCTGGTGAGTTTTCCACATGAAGTATCATGTTGTCTGTGAAGAATGAAAGTTTGACTTCTTCCTTGTTGATGCCTTTTATTTCTTCTTGTTTGATTGCTGAGGTTAAGGCTTCCAATACTATGTTGAACAGTGGTGAGAGTGGACATCCCTGTCGTGTTCCTGACTTTTGGGGGAAAGTGCTCAGTTTTTCCCCATTGAGGATAATATTAGCTGTGGGTCTTTGATATATGGCCTTTATGATATTGAGGTTTGTCCCGTCTATCCCTACTTTCTTAAGGGTTTTTATCAAGACAAGATGTTGTATTTTGTCAAATGCTTTTTCTGCACTTATTGAGAGGATCATGTTTTTATTTTTTCTGTTAATAATGTGATGTATCACATTGATTTGTGGATATTGAACCAGCCCTGCAGCCCAGGGATAAATCCCATTTGATCGTGATGAATAATTCTTTTAATGTATGTTGGATTCGATTTGCTAATATCTTACTGAGAATTTTTTTATCCATGTTCATTAGGGAAATTGATCTGTAATTCTCCTTTTTAGTGGGGTTTTGGTTTTGGAATCAAGGTAATGCTGGCCTCATAGAATGAGTTTGTAAGTTTTCCTTCCATTTCAAAAGAACAGCTTCAAAAGAATAGGTATTAATTCTTTAAATGTTTGGTGCAGTTCCCCTGGGAAGCCTTCCAGGCCTGGACTCTTGTTTGTTGGGAGCAGAAGCTTTTTATTTTGATGAAGTCCTAATAGTTTATTTTTGCTTTTGTTTCCCTCGTCTCAGTAGTCCTATTTGAAAGAAGTTGCTATGGCCAGAGGTCACTGCTTGTGATCAGTGTGGTTTTGATTGACATTTCCCTAATTATATTGAATATCTTTTCATGTGCTTATTGACTGTCTGTATATTGTCTTTAAGAAATATCTATTCAGCTTTTTTCCCAATTTATGAAATGGATTATTTGGTTTTTTGACTGCTGAATGCTAGAAATAATTCACATAGTCTGGATATTAATTCCTTATCACATACAAGATTTGCAAGTATTTCTTCCTATTCTGTGGGTTGTCTTTTTAAGTTGTTAATTTTGATAAAATCAAATTTATATGTTATTGCTTGTCTTTTAGTGTCATTTCCTTATTCTATTTTGTTCTGTTAGGTTACAATTTCCATCTGCTTCTTGGCAAGGTTTTTCTGATGAGTTATTTTAGGAAAGTCATGCTTTTTTATACTTTTTTTCAAGTACTGTCTCTGTATAGTTGCTGGTAATGTTCCTTTTTTCTTACTCATATTTCAATGAGATGGATTTTTGTGATATCAGTAGCAAGAGGCTCCTGGGGGTGTAGTGATCAGGGGCTAAGGCAGCTTTTCAAGTTACACAGCCCTGGGACTCTTTCTATTGCTACCAAAAGGACTGTTTTCTTAAACATGGCTTCTGTTTGCCCATCTCTCCTTTGCCTCTCATAAGCCAACCTGCATTAGGAGGGCTCTGCTGTCTTTTCTTCATAAACTTGCTCTCCAAGGGAATGCATTCACTATAGATAGTGTATTTTTCTGTGCTTCTTGATATCTGCCCCTTTGATGTCCTTGTAGCTACCGTAGCACTTTCTGCACCTTCTTTCCTCTTTCTTTAAGCAATTGAGCTCCATTCATCTCCCTCTTAAAGTGTACTATATGTTTGAAACAAAAACGGTAAGAGATTTTAAAGACCTTTCACTGCTACATCCCCACTGGACCTCTCCAGCCTCCTCACAGTACTGGTGTGATGTCTGCAGTAAACTTCCTGCCCCACCTTCCCCTTCAGCAGCGCTTACATACAAATTGAAGTTTACAGGTTTTCTGTCTTGTTACTTTTCTTCATCCTTTTCTTAGTCTGTGTGGTTTCAGAAGTGATAAAATTCACAAGATTTTTATTGGGTTTTTTTTAAATCCTTTTTTGAACATTTCGGTAATGTAATATAGTATAATTACATTATAGTTTACAAATTACAAATTACAAAATAGTATAGTATATAATCCTTAGATAATATAAGGACTTATCTTTTTAATCTTTTTTGCCTAAGTTGTAGGCTTTAGTTGAACTTATTTGTGAGACACAAGATGATACAAGATACTTTTAAGTATGTTTATTTTCATAATCAGTTAAAAAAATACTTTTCTGGATTAAGCCTTACCTTTCTATAAATGTTAAATATTTTTGAGTCTTAATTTCTCCCATGAGAGACCTTCTTTGACATGAAGATTTTCTTTTTTAAGTGAGGTATAGTTGATTTAGGACACTTTAGTTTCAGGTATACAATGGAATGATTCAATATTTGCGTAACTTTCCAGGTGACTGCTACACTAAGTCTAGTTTGCATCTGTCATCATACATAGTAATAAAATTTTTCTTTTGTGGAGAGAACTTCTAAGATAAACTCTCAGCAACTTTCAAATGTGCAGTACAGCATTATTAATTGCAGCCACCGTGCTGTACTTCACATCCCCATGACTTAATTATTTTTATAGCTGGATTTGTACCGTTTGATCTCCCTTCACATCTAGCAACCGCCAATCTGTTCTCTGTATTTATGAGCTCATGAGTTGTTGGTGTAGGTTCCATATAAAAGTGAGATCATGCGGTATTTGTCTTTCTCTGGCTTATTTTATTTACTGTAATGTCCTCAAGGTCCATAAGTATTGTCAAAGATGGAAAGATCTCGTTCATCCCTAAGCCTAAATAATATTCCATGTGTGTGTGTACCACCTTTTTTATCCGTTCATTCTTTGATGGACACTTAGATTGTTTCCATGACTTGGCTATTGAAAATAATGCTTCAGTGAACATGGAGGTGGACATATCTTATTGAATTCGTGTTTTTTTCTTCTTCAGATAAATACCGAGAAGTAGAATTGCAGGTTCACATGGTAGTTCTTTTTTAAATTTTTTGAGGAACTTCCATACTGTTTTCCATAGTGGCTGCACCTATTTAAATTCCTACTAGGAGCAAACAAGGGTTACTTCTTCACCACACTTTTGCTAGCACTTGTTATCTCATTTTATAGCCATTCTAACATATCTCTTAAAATAGCCATTCTAACAGATGTGATGTGATATCTCAATGTGGTTTTAATTTGTATTTCTCTGATTAGTGAGGTTGAGCATCTTTTCATGTACCTGTTGGCCATCCATTTGTCATCTTTGGAAAAATGTCGATTCAGATCTTCTGCCCATTTTTTTAATCAGATTTTTTTTGTTTTGCTCTTCAGTTGTGTGAATTCTTTATACGTATTAACCTATTTTCAGATATGATTTGCAAATATTTTCTCTCATTAGGTTGTCTTTTTATTTTGTTAATGGTTTTCTTTGCTATGTAGAAACTTTTCAATTTGATGTAGTCCCACTTATTTTTGCTTTTCAAATCCAAAGAAATTAAAGCTAAGAGTGATTTCAAGGAACTTACTGCCTGTGCTTTCTTCTAGGAGTTTTATGGTTTCAGGTGTTATGTTCAAGTCTTTGTTCCATTTTGAGTTAATTTTTGTGTATTATATAAAATAGTAGTATAGTTTTATTCTTTTGCATGTGGCTGTCCAGTTTTTCCAATATCACTTATTGAAGAGACTGTCCTTTTTCCATTGTACATTTTTGGCTCCTTTGTTGTAAATTAATTCACCAAATATGTGTGGATTTATTTCTGGAGTCTGTATTCTGTTAGATCTATATGTTTTTACTGCCCATACCACATTATTTTGATTACTATAACTTTATAATGCAGTTTGAAATTAAGAAGTGTGCTGCCCCCAGTTCTGTTCTTCCTCAAGATTGCTTTGGCTATTTGGGTCTTCTGTGGTTGCATACAAATTTTAGAATTATTCTATTTCTGTGGAAAATGCTATTGGAATTTTGATAGAGACTGTGTTGAATCTGGAGATTGCTTTAGGTAGTATGGACATTTTAACAATATTCTTCCGATCCATAAGCATGGATTATCTTTCTATTCATTTGTGCTATCTTTATGGTTTCTAAAAATAGAATGTTTCATGTACTTTGTTGGATTCATTATCCATGGATTCTAGCTTAAGAATCCTTGTTTAGATCTACAGAGAATGTAGATACTGCTAGATGCTACAACATGTTGTGTAATAAGATACCCCAAAAGTGCTTTGACTTTTAAAATTCATGACCTAGATTTGGAAAAATTGATTTACAGAATGTTGTTTATTTCCTTGACTTAACAATACATTGAATAAATGTTGAAATTCTGATAGCATTATATGAGATGGGATTCCCCCCCTCCCCGTATCATGAAAATAAATAAATTCATAGATAGGTATTCTGAGTGGACTCCATAATGTCATCAGAATGCAAGTCTCTCTTTTTTCTATTTTACCATCCTTAGAGTTTAGCTTCTAGTTTCTGGGTGGCTACATAGTCACAAGATGGATACTAGGCACTATATCTGTCATCTAAGCAGAGAACAAGGGATATGGGGATCAGCATGAGCTGTCCTTCCTTTTAAGGAGTTTTTTCTGGTGGTCCTAACAACTTCCGTTTATATCTCATTGGTTAAACTTACATATATGACTATCCATATCTATAAGAATAATGCTGCAAGGTGGTATATTTTAACTGGGTGCGTTGTTCCCCACCCTATCAAACAAAATTAGAGTTCTATGAATGGGGAAGAAGAGAAAAATTACCTATTAGTAAGCAACTACAAACTCTGCCGTAATGTCTTCTCAAAGAATTGGTTACCCAAAGAAATTTTTTTTAATGTTTTTATTTATTTTTGAGACAGACAGAGCACGAGCCAGGGGAGGGGCAGAGAGAGAGGGAGACATAGAATCTGAAGTAGGCTCCAGGCTCTGAGTTGTCAGCACAGAGCCCGACGCAGGGCTCGAACTCACAGAGTATGAGATCATGACCTGAGCTAAAGTCAGATGCTTAACCAACTGAGCCACCCAGGCGCCCCTACCCAAAGAAATTCTTAACATTTTTCATCATTGACTCTTTTCTGGTTGTGTGATAGGTACTTTAACATTTGTTACCTTATTAAACTCTCCTAACACTTTAGGAGGTGTTACTGCATTTAATAGATGAGGACCCAATCTTGGTTTAGGTGGAAAATTTTTAAAATATGAAGACCCAGTCTTGGTGTAGATGAAAAATTTTATATAGTCAATAGGCTGAATGTGATGATTTGGCTGCAGTACTGTCCTCCCAGTGACCCCTAAGTTGACTCTGCTGTTATAGCTGGACAGAGACCATGGGTCATCCTTCTTATTGTTGCCTTTGCCCCTCTCCAAAGCTGCACATTTGACCAGAGGCTGGCATTCCTGTTGAGAAACATAAGTCAGTGGCAAAACAAGTTTTCAAACCTAGGTACCCTAAATTCAGATGGAGTGCTTTCTCAATGATCCAACCCTATCCAAATTTATATGATTGTCTATGTCTCTGTATAAGTATAATCTCACAATGTTGTTAATTTTTTAATTGGAATTTGAAGAGAATATGTTCCTTTCTCTCCTAATTGTGCTGTCAAAATGGTGATTCTCCTTGTTAGTAGGCAGTCTCTTTGAGATGTCCCTATTTTTCCCACTTTTTATTTTAAAAAAAGTATTCATAAAAGTTGAAAGTAAATGAACATTTCATATATTGTATACTTAAATTGAAAAATTAACATTCTACTCTATTTGTGCCCATTCTATGTCTTTGTGTGTATATGCATAGCATAATACATATATACATAGATACACATGTATGCATGCACTTCGTATTCAATTTTAAAGTGTTTGAAGACCTGATACTATACCCCAACTTCAGCATGCACCTCATAAGAATAAGGAACACACTACAGGTGAAATAAATTAGATCTTACACAATGTTATGCTACTTAAAAACACTTCTAAAAATTCCATCTAGTATACAACACATGGTTAGATTTCCCCAATTGTCTCAAAGAAATGAGGGTTTTGTTTGTTTTTTTTAAACCAAGAACCAATTAAGATTCATATATTACATTTGAAGTTTGTGTATTTTAGTTCCTTTTAACTCTAGAATCTGTCTTTCCCCCATGTCATTGATATTTTGAAGAGTCCAGTTGTCTGTTAGAATGTTCCTCGTTCTGGATTTGTGTGTATTGTTTTCTCATGGTCTCTTTCACTTATTCTTTTGGCTCTTGTATTTCCTGTAAACTGTAAGTTAGATTTAGAAGCTAGATTTTCATCAGTTTAAACATATGTGGCAAGATTACTTTATAAATGATATATTTTGCATTGCATTAAATCAAGAGCATGTAATGTCATGTCCTTAGGATAAATGATGATAAATTTGATTTTTTGAGTTAAGGTGAATATACTCAGGTATCAAGTGTAAGGGACTTTTTTTCTCTAGCAAATACTATGTCATCTTTGATGCTGTGAAGATCCTGTTATCCAACAGCTTTTCACTTGACATTTTAGTGTCCATTGATAATCCTCAATAGGGTCATTTGTTAAATGAGTTAGGGAAGTTGGTGATTTTATGATTCTGTTACTGTTACTCTTCCAATCATTTGGATGCAGCATTTTCTGCATGGAGCACCTATACTTAAAAAAAAAAACAAAAAAAAACTCTTTCCTCCTAAATCATTTTTTATTTCCACAGTATATTATTAGCACTTATAGTTGTTAGTCCTGGGGTTCCACCTGTTTCAGATTTGGCACATAGAAGCCTGTTTAATCTAGCCCACAGGTCTTTTTGATACATCCCATTCATCCTTGACCATTTTTTTGCTTTCTGGAACAAGAGATTTCAGGTTTATCTTGTGCTTTCCTTGCACTCCTTTTATTTGGTGGCGGAGTGGCTTTCTACTGTCCACATACATGGTTAGATTTATTAGTCCTAGCCCCAGAGAGTTTTAAGCCCACAGTTCTGAATTTAACCAGCGATGTAATCTGACTGTTCTTCAAAGTACCTTAAAATCCTGGTACTTAAATTCTTGGAGGATTGCCTTAAAGAATTACAAGCCATTGATTTCAGTAGTCTCAAATTGATTTTTATATTAAGCTCTGCCAACAAAGAGCTTCATGTAGTGTTGTCCCTTTGGGGCTCATATAGAACTACCGATGTTAAAGGTTCTGGAAATAAACTACCGTGTCATAGTTAAGAGCTCAAACGCTAGAGCCAGAGGACCTGGGGTTTACATTCTCTAACACTTACTAGTTCTGTAAACTTAGACAAGTTCCTTTTTCTTTGTGTCTTAATTGACTTGTCCCAATGGGGATAGTAAACATGCCTACTGATACAGTCAAGATTTAGAGATGTTAATTTTAAAGTACGACAGAGCTGCCATAAAATCACCCAATAAATGTTAGCTATTATAAAACTCAAGGCTTCTGAAACTCAGTGCATTTATGGGATTGATGAAAGTATTCTTTTTTCAGGTCTAATAGAAATATTGATGTTGTTTTTGAGTATCTCTGACTTTATTTTAGGGTGACCAAGAAACTTGTAAATAATCCTATGTTCCTATTTCACAGGAAGAAGAATTTTCTCATTTCTAACAAGGGCAGTGGACTGTCCAGCATGTGCTTTTTGTTCTCACTACTTCCTGTGTGGAGGCAGAATTAAGCATCTGTCCTCAGGACTCGGATTGCCTTAGTGTGACTCTTGGCTACACCACATCCTTGATGTGACCTAGAGCACACTACTTAGATCTTCTGTGCCTCTGAAATGGGGATCACAGAAGGCTCTTGTTTTCTGGTGTTTCTTTATTAGGGTTTAATGAATGAAGCTCTCTGAAGTATCTGAAGCCATAACTGATACAGTCCAAAAACTCACTCCATATAAATTAGCCATCATTCTCCTTCTGATTTTCTCTTTTCTAAAATCCTGGTTTTCTATATGCTCCAATTATTCTTTTTTTTTTTTTTCCAAAATACTTTTATCAGTTGGAGGGGTGTGTGTGTGTGTGCGCGCGCGCGTGCACATGCACATGTGTGAACAGAAATGGATTCTGGCTACCTTAAGCACAAAGAAACTTTACTAGAAAGTCACCACACGGAGGGAACAGCTGAAGCACCAGTGTCAGAGCAGTTCAAGGACCACGGCAGCTCCAACAATGCAGGTGGCAAGAGTTAATCTCATGGTTAATTAACATCTTGTGAGAGCACTGTAGCTGGAACCAATTAGCTCCAGCCTTTTTCTGTGTTTGTGACAGTCCACTCAGGCCTCAGTGGCCTGCAAGAGAAAAAGGTCTAATTGACCTGGTAGGGAGCCTGAGTCCAGTTCTTGCTAAAGAACAGGGTAAGGTGTTCCTTTTCGGTGGCAGTCCCTACAGAGTTACTCATAAGGCTGTAGTCATTCCCCAAAAGACAGGATATGTTACTACAAAAAAAGGGGGAAGTGGAGACTAGGTGACCCCAAACTAACAAATAT
This sequence comes from Panthera tigris, assembly GCF_018350195.1. Classification (NCBI taxonomy): domain Eukaryota; kingdom Metazoa; phylum Chordata; class Mammalia; order Carnivora; family Felidae; genus Panthera; species Panthera tigris. Next base: position 131,077,029 of record NC_056663.1, read on the forward strand.
TGCTATAGTCATGGCATGTTCATTTTGTTGGCTATCTAAATTACTTTTTAGTAAAAAGAAAAAAGGGGGGGGGGAATAAAAACTAGATCACCCACTCTTAATTATAAAAAATGCATATTGGTATAAAATTGAAGAGAAATGGGCTCTAGTTTCAGCCCTTTTCCATGGAGTGCACCATGGGTTTTGGGGTTCTGGTTTCTTTATTCCTAAGGTGATGGTATATGTACTAAATGACCCATAAGGAGTATTCCAGCAGTAAAATCTCAAAGTTCCCTGTCTTTTTAAATGTAGGAATGTATTTACTTTTACATATGTACATAAACACACCCCATGTGGTCCGGTTTCCAGACTCAAGTGATGAATAGGAATATACACAAACCAAAGTTTAAACAGTTAAGTTTGACTCAATTAGTAATTACAGTTTTAGCTTGTATTAAATCAAGAAAGATGTGCATTTCAAAAGCTGAAATTCCATAGATACTGACATTTATAAAGAGATAATGATATATTATTGTCTAAGAGTAAAAAATAATTTCAGTTTAAATAGAATTAATCATAAATGACTTTATTTCTACAGTTATTTTATTTTTCCATGACTAAGGGACTACTGAATATTTCTTACTTGCCAGAAGAGATAATTATATTTGTTATAAGCTGTTGTATATTTTTTAACACTTTAGGTATAAACTATTGAAGTAGTATAGTAGTTTCAGCCTAAACTATTTATTGCTTCCTACTAGCTGTTTGCTTCACCAACTAGGCTAGATGAGCAAGACTTTATAGTATGTATTTTTGATCGCTGAGGAATTGATTCTGATGACTTAGGAAAGGCAGCTGCTTTGTTTCATTGTGGGTTTTTTTTTAAACTATTTTCTAAACGTTTACCTAAATTATATTATCAAATAAAAACAAGAATCAGAGGTTCCTTTATTATGATTACATATAACTTTCTATGTGGTATGGCTCTATATTGAGTTAACAGGTAGCTTCGTTTGTAGTCACTTCACAGTCTGTGAGGTCAGTTGCCTGTCTCTTACTTGAAAACTCTCTCATCTATAATGCCAAGTTTGCTTATCTACACTGTCTATTAACAGGAAGCCCAACATACAGTCTGTAGTTCCAAGTAAAGGACAGAATGAAGAGCAGGGATTGTTAGCAGAAAGAGCACTAGTCCAAGGTGTTAAACATAGACAGGATTTCTAAGGAAGTCTTGACTGTCTAATAAAAACTTAAGGAATTCTTATACATAAATAAACTTAAAATAATTTTGTATATATACAAAATTATTTTAAGTTTATTTATTTTGAGGGTGTGTGTGAGCTGCGGAGGAGTGGAGGGAAAGGGAGAGAGGGAATCCCAAGCAGGCTCCATGCTGTCAGTGCAGAGCCCAACATGAGGCTCGAACTCATGAACCGTGACATCATGACCTGAGCTGAAATCAAGAGTTGGATGCTTAATCGACTGAGCCACCCAGGTGCCTCTATACAAAATTATTTTATCTTTATCATTCAAAAGTCATTCTTACATATTTTAGGACATGAGAAATATAGAGAGAATGATTAGATCATCAGACTACCAACCAAACATGAGCTGACCATGATGCCTTCTTAAACAGCAAACTTTAGACACACATTGAGTATAGAAATAATCGAGTGTATCTCCATTTTTTTAAAGAAGAAATCAGAATAATGTCCTGGAAGAAGAATGATGATGATGATGGTGGTTGTGATGATTTATAATAATCCCTAGTTAATGAGTGTTCCACATACTCTTCTCATTCCTTTATGTATATGAATTCATTTAAGTGTTCTATATTCCTATGAGATAGGAACTCTTAGTGTCACCATTTCATAGATCAGGAGATAGGCACACATAAGTTGAGTGGCTTGTCTAAGGTTCACAGCTAATTAGAGCAGAATGGGACTTGAAATAAGAAGCCTTGTTCACAGTTCATGCTTTAAAACACTAAGCTGTGTTATGCTAACTGAAATAAGTCATACAGAGAAAGACAGACACCATATGTTTTCACTCTTAGGTGGATCCTGAGAAACTTAACAGAAGACCATGGGGGAGGGGAAGGAAAAAAAAAAGGGGGGGAGAGAGCCAAACCATAAGAGACTCTTAAAAAACTGAGAATAAACGGAGGGTTGACTGGGGGGGGGGGGGGCGGGTGGGAGAGAGGGGAAAGTGGGTGATGGGCATTGAAGAGGGCACCTGTTGGGATGAGCACTGGGTGTTGTTGGAAACCAATTTGAAAATAAATTTCATATTAAAAAAAATAAACACTAAGCTGTATTGTCTCTGTAAGAAGACAAAACAAAAGTAAGATAAAATGTGTACGATTTAACCTTATATTGTCAGCTATTTTTAATGCTACATGTTGAGAGTATTTTCAAAGTTTTCATTAAATACTGGTAACTTTTTTGGCTTCTTGCTCACCAGCTATACCTGGATGACTGAAATTTCTCCTATGTTCAGTTGAAGGAGATTGATAGGTTTTTGAACCCACACACACAAAAAATTACTAGCTGTTACAAATTTGGCTTAATTAATACATTCATAATTTCCTTGGTAACAGAGATTATAATAATTGCCCATACTACTACTCTATAGTTGCTAGCTATCTGTATTAATAGATACTAAGTCTCTATTGTAACTTTACATTTGCAGAATTTTCACTAGAAAAAATCTGGCTTTCAAATATGAACGTTTATAGCAGCACTGTCAGCAATAGCCAAATTACAGAAAGATCCCAGATATCCATCGACTGACGAATGGATACAAAAGATGTGGTATAAATATACAGTGGAATACTACTTGGCAATCGAATAGAATGAAATCTTGCCATTTGCAACAATGTGGATGGAACTGGAGTGTGTTATGCTAAGGGAAATAAGTCAGAGAAAGACAAACATCCTATGATTTCATTCATATATAGAATTTAAGAAATAGACGAACATAGGGGAAAGGAAGGAAAAATAAGATGAAAACAGAGAGAGAGGCAATCCATAAGAGACTTTTTAATAATTTTTTTAATGTTTATTTTTGAGTGAGAGAATCCAAAGCAGGCTACAGGCTCTGAGCTGTCAGCACAGACCTGATGTGGTTCTTGAACTCATGAACCCGAGATCATGACCTGAGCCAAAGTCAGACACTTAACCAACAGAGCCACCCAGCTGCCCCCATAAGAGACTCCTAAATACAGAGAACAAACTGAGGATGGCTGAAGGAGTGTTGGGTGGGGGATGGACATTAAGGAGGGCACTTGTTGGTATGAGCACTGGGTATCATACGTAGGTGATGAATCATTGGGTTCTACTCCTGAAACCAATACTACCCTGTAAAATAACTAACTTGGATTTAAATAAATACTTTTTTTAAAAAGATGCATATATCTCTGTGGAAGTTGGTTTGATTCTGTAGGTTATAGATTCAAACTGAGGATACAGGGACCCTACTCAAAATCAAGATTGTAGAATTAACTTTGTGTCATTATTTGGGTCATACAGTATATAGGATTTATCATAGTATGTTACTGTAATTACATACGAACTACACTAGGACATTAATATAAATCTACTGTAAGGAGAGGAACATGATCTTAGAGGAGGATGACACTCTCTTACCACCTCTGTGACTTGTGCCAGATTACTTAACTCTGATCTTTGTTTCCTCAATTCTAAACTGGAGGTAAGGTTTCTTCTTTGAGATACTAATGAGCTTGCACTTACAATATTTACACTTTGGTTGGTTGCCACATTCATTCTCAAAGAGTGAAAGTTTCCCCCAATCTGAAAATGGTTTGCATTTTTCCAGATTTTCAGTGTTTAGACTCATAGATACTTAACATTTATATAGTACATATGCTTTAAAAAGAAAATCCCTCGGTTATAAAAGACAAATTTTAATATGGTTTAATATAATATTCCCTTGTAGTACAAATTTCTATTAAAAGGAAGAAACAAATTTATATGGATTTTTCATTGTGGTGATAACTTGAATTAAACATAAGCTGCATTTTTTTACTTACGTATAGTCTTGTTGAAAATGTTTGTGATTCCCTGAAATGTTGCTGTTTCATAGAATATTTTGAACTTCAATGAGAATTGGACTGATTTTATGTGTCAAAAAATACTGATTAGATATATTCACAGAATGATTAAATCAGAGGAATGTTCACTCTACATAAACGTTTTTTCCTAAGGCTCCAAATTAAAGTTACCTTAAAATGGTATCTAGATACGTTTTAATCTTTAGAAATCTTATTCTGGGATCTGCATGGAGTTTCGGTAATCTCATAAATGTTTTATTTTCCTGTTGGCCAGGTACTTCTGAGTCCCACCCCTTGGTTACTGTAATAATCTGTCTTAGATACTGCAGTGTATTGCTCCCTACCTTAGCTACAGTTAAGTTGTGGCTTTAGAGTTCTCGTTACTTTTCATTCCTTTTAACCTTTCTATCAGTATGTGCCATTCATAACACAGAGCAACATGTGAGAGATGTTAGTAGTTCTGATTGGAGTCGAAGTAACAATAAGGAAAGACCCCTACTATAGGTCCCCAGACACTTCTGTTTCAATTCAGGTGTTTCTCCTGTCACCATGCAACCTCCTGTGGTAAATATGACTGACTGCTCTTTTTTCTTACGGTCTTTTAAGCAAAGTAAAGCAGCGGTTCGGCTGAAAGAAGACATGAAAAAGATAGTGGCGGTGCCACTAAATGAGCAGAGAAGTTCCACGTATAAAAAGCTATTTGGAGTCAGTCTCCAAGACCTTCAGCAGCAGGGACTCACTGAGAACGGCATTCCAGCAATAGTGGAGAATATAGTGGAGTATTTGACGAAACATGGTAAGTTATGTTTTAATTCTGGTGTTTTTACAGTTCTCGCATACAAGAAGAATGCTTTTGTGTGAACGACTTCACAGTGTATTAGAATAGTCCCTAAAACACCTTAATTAGGATACAAATTATGTAATACATCTTTTCCCTTAAAAAAGGACATTAAGAGCATTATTACTGCTTAATATAATTTTGAAAGTACTATTCAGTTTACCATGGACCAATTTAATCGTTGAGATTTCTAGTTTGGAATGATCCCAGTTTTGAGTTCTAAAATACACTGTTCTAATATTACTAGTGACTTCTCTTGATTTCATTAAATTCCAACTGATACTAATTTTTAGTGTAATAACACTTTTGGAGTATCTTTTTCAGCTGAGGCCAGTCATGAGCTTACTGGATGCTTTGATTGCTTTCATAGCCCAGTAGGGATAGTTTAAAAAGATATGATATATAGCCTCTTATGGGGGGTCATTTACTTTTGAAGTGATATAATTAAGCATGTAAAACAATTGGAGAATACCATAGTTCATTGAATGATAAAAAGATAAATCTGTTATTGAGAGCTATCTTACGGCTTTTTTTAAATGATTTTATTTAAACTAGGACTTAAAAACCTGGATAAGTAGAAATTCTTTCATATCCTCGATATTCATGCTTTTCAAATGAGGGTGCAGTATTATGGGAACACCCCAAACTGCATAATAAATATCAGTAAGCTTTAGAAGTTTTTTTTTTTTTTTTTTTTTAATTTTTTTTTTTCAACGTTTTTTATTTATTTTTGGGACAGAGAGAGAGCATGAACGGGGGAGAGGCAGAGAGAGAGGGAGACGCAGAATCGGAAACAGGCTCCAGGCTCCGAGCCATCAGCCCAGAGCCTGACGCGGGGCTCGAACTCACGGACCGTGAGATCGTGACCTGGCTGAAGTCGGACGCTTAACCGACTGCGCCACCCAGGCGCCCCAAGCTTTAGAAGTTTTGAGAAGGAAGTATTCTGAGGGAAAAGCTTGGAATTTTCATTATTTTCTATACTGAAGCAACATTTCTACATGAAAGACTCACTGCAGAGTCTGGCTGAAACTTAGTTGGAATTTTTAAAGTTAAAACTTGAGACTTCAGAGGTATTCTGTACTTTGTGCAGTTTGCTCCCTTATCTTCTGATGATTATGAGTCCATCCCCCAGCCCCCACCTGCCGCTAAGATCCTTCACTGGGAATACGTGAGAAGCACAGTGTATCTGTTCCTCTGTAGGAACGTGAATCAACTTGTGACAGGAATGGTATGGCACGTAGTTCAGACCTCAGAAGCTCAGGTGTTTGTGTTAACTGAAAAACAGCTATTTGCCCAGGTTACTAGTTATGTAGATGCCAAAATGATATTTTGTTCTGAAGACTGAAGAGCCAGGCTTGCATGTTTACTTCATAGAAGCTATCTCTGTATTTTTAGAGGATGATAAGCTACAGACAGGTAGGATTCTTAGAGAACAGCTCTGGGTTTATAACAATACTTTAAATAGGTTAAACAAAAAAGGTGCCATATACATCATGGCATGACGATGGGACCTCAGCCTGAGGATCTTGAAGCCAGGTTATATTAATTTAGGATTTTGAAGGACTCAAACACTCAGTATTGATTAAAACTGTGTCCTACTGATTTAGATACAAAGGATCTCTAGGTAATTAATTTAATCTCTTAAGTAAGGTTGAGTATTATTCATTTGGATACCAAAGTGTGACTACTTAAAATATTTTGGTTTTAGCATAGTCAGTGTTCTGATCTTTCATTCAACAATGACTAATAACCTCTTGGGATTACTCTTATGTAATAATCACTTTTGTTTTTAAGTTTTAAAAAAATATTGAATAGTTAATATACTTATGTAGTACAAAATACAGGAGGACATACAATTTAAAATCTCTCCCTCCAAAACCTGTCCCCTGATCATTCATTATCAGTATTACTTCCCAGTAACAGTATTGCTTCACTAGTGTCTGATATATTCCTATGAAGATATTTTATGAATATATAATCATATATGCATATCTTCTTTTTTCCCTTTGAACATAAATATAGCATATCATCCATCTGTTATGAATCTTTATAGAAAGTCATTTAGCAGTATATTGTGGAGATCTTTCCATATCACATAAAGAGCTTTATTCATGTAATTATTTTTTCCCCTTGTACAATGTTTGACTATATGTATGTACTATTTCTTTAAGCAGTCACATGGTGATGAATATCGAATTTTACCCAGTCTTTTGCTATCTATAAACAATGGTTCAGTGACTCAACTTTAACATGTGTCATTTCAAGCACTATGAGTGTATCTGTAGACTCTTGGGTCAGAGGATATGTGCATTTATAATCAACTCTAAGAGTTGAACCAGTTAAATTCACAGCATCACTGTATGAAATTTTGACAAAATATGAATTAGATATTCTATTTCATCTTACCCATAGTTCTACCTTAACAGGGTGTATTCAGGTAATGCAAACTAAATATTTTAATGGGCTAAATCATTCATTCTTAATTAGGAATGTAAAATAGAAAATCTATTCTTAACTAGAAATGGGAAATAGAATTTCTAGTGGAATATTTTCAGAATAGCCATCCCTTGATGATAGTTTAGATCCATGGAATCTGAATCTTGGCTTGGCAAGCTAAGGTAGGTAGGGCACCTACCCTATATTTTGAAAGGCCACATAGTTAATTACTGTGTAGACAACTAAAAGGTCCTTATTGTGTCTAAAACTACCATGTTAATAAACCAAAACCCTTGTATAAGTTTGAAGGGTAGTATAAAGTTTGTGAGCAAGATACTTCAATTAGTTTCATTAATTTTTTTTTACATCAATAGATATTTATTGTGCATCTGTGTATTACTGTGTATTACACAATATAATAGGCACTCTGTCAGGAATGATTGGTTGTATCATTTAAGCCTAGGTAGATACTGGGGTCATACTTTGATGTTTAATATAAATGGAGACCTTTAATAACTTGAGGGAAAACTCTTTGTTATAAAAGAATTTTAGGACATAAAGGGTTTGTTAAGGTTTATAGGAAGGCTTTTAAAAAGACTCTGAACTTTTTTTCTTTACATATTTTGCCTTTTTAAAAATTTTTTTTCCCATTGGAAGGAAAATATTACAAGTTATAAGGCATCTCATTTTCACACTATTTTAAAATAACTAATCTTGTTGACAATGTTACTGGATTCCTTTAGCATGAAGATACTCTGGAATGTACCATTTTAAATAGTGTAGGACTCTCCATCTACCACCAGGTGGCAGAATATGCTCATGTACTGTCCTAGTACTTTCTGGGCCAAAGTGTTCCAGTTTAAAAAAAAAAAAACTTTGTTTATTTTATTTTTGAGAGAGCACGAGTGGGGGAGGGGCATAGAGAGAGGGTGACACAGGATCCAAAGCAGGTTCCAGGCTCTGAGCTGTGAGCACAGAGCTCGATGCGGGGTTCAAACTCACAAACCATGAGAACATGACCTGAACCAAAGTTGATGCTTAACCAAATGAACCACCCAGGCGCCCCCCCCCCTTTTTTTTTTATGTTTATTTTACAAAGCATACCAGTTAAGCAAATTCTGACTTATGGCACACTTAGTTTCTAACGACGTATGCATACTATTTTGAAATAAATACCTCAGTTGTATGGAGAAGTGACAATCAATGGTGTAGATACATTTTAGTTTATATAATTCTTTCATTTTTAAACCAACAATTAAGTTGTTGCTTCATGATGTTTATCCCATAACTCCTGAAATCGAATATAAAGGAATCCCAGAAATATAGGAGAGTAACTCCACAAAGCCTTCTAACATCTCCTTCCTCTGGACATTTCTTTTAAAATCATCATTTCCTAAGAATTTAGAGTAGGAAAATTGAGAGATTGCATAATCTGATAAGCCTCATGGGTACTGGATATATTATAAATCCATAAGGGGCTTTTTTAAGAAACTGTATAGATCTTCTCCCCAGAGTATAATGGAGCCTTGTCCAAGGGTAAATTGTCCCTAGTTGAAAATCACTGGGTATAAGAATTGTTTGGGTCAGAGATGTTTTTGAGGTGAGAGGGTCATACAAACAAATGAAATAGGGTCAGAAAAAAATAACTGAGAAGCATTAAGTGACTTCCATTTATACCTTATCTCTCCACCAGTAAAGGCCAGTGGGATCAGGGACCTTGAAAACCAAAGCTAGTTCTTGGAGCTGGGTAGTTATTTTTGAATAACTGGAAATATTTATTTGAGGGAAGGGTCAAAAAGCCTTGTTGGAAAAGAAAACCTTAAGGTCAAAGCTAGAAAAACACTGTGAAATCAGGTCCAAGAGGCATTTGCTGGCCAAGAAAAAGCTGCAGAGCTGGGTAGATACAGGACTGGGACGCAAAACTCTAAATTTTCATGATTTGGGCCTTGGGATGGGATTCTCTTTTGGGGGTGCTATCTGCTTGATGGCAGTACACAATTGTGAAGTTATAGATAAAGCTGGTAGAATGGAAGAAATAAACCTTGAAAGCTTTAAAAATGAGTTAAACAGGAAGTCTCTCGATAACTGATATTCTTCAATATTCAAGAGAATGTCATATCATAATAGTTAACTGTTGCTGTGTAACAGATTACCCCAAAGCACAGTAGCTTTAAAACAGCAGTATTTATTATCTCAGTTTCTGTGGGTCAGGAATCTGGGCACGGTTTAGTTGTGCTTTCTGTCTTAGGGTCTCTTATAAAGCTGCAGTCATAATAGTACTTGACTAGGAGAGGGTTCACTTCCAAGTTCAGTCACATGGTTGTTAGCAGGATTCAGTTCCTTGTGGACTGTTGACCTGAGGGTCTCAGTTACTCACTGGCTGCTGTCCAGAAACCGCCCTCAGTTCCTTGCCACATGGGCCTCTTCATAAAATAGCTAACAAAATAAAAAGCAGCTGATTCATCAGAGTGAGCAAGCCAGCAAAGCCAGAGAGAGAGAGAGAAGTAAAATGAACATCAGTCTTTTATAACCTAATTTCAAACACAAGATTAGAACCTTAACATAATTTTGTTTGTTATATTCTGTTAGAAGCAAGTCATTAGATCCAGATCACAGGTGAGGGGAAGGGACTACACATGGGTGTGGAAACCAGGAGATGGGCATCACTAGGGTGATTTGAGAAGCTGCCTACCACACATACTGGCTGGTATTTCCTCTCATTACATGGTGCCCTGGTCATATTGGTTGTTAAAATACTTCAAATATCCTCTCTGGTTTCCCAAACTTTTGTCAAAATTGGACCTAAAATTCATGTCAACTTTTGATATCCAAATTATAAACACACACACACACGTGTATAAATATGTGCATATATGTATATGCACATATAGGTATAAATATACATACATATACATTATGCAGATATATTGGGGCTCCTGGGTGGCTCAGCCGGTTAAGCCTCCCACTGTGGCTCAGGTCATGATCTCATGGTTCATGAGTTTGAGACCCACATCAGGCTCTGTGCTGACCTCTCAGAGCCTGGAGCCTGCTTCAGATTCTGTGTCTCCCCTTCTACCTGCCCTTCCCCTGCTTGTGCTTCGTCTCCTTCTGTATCTTAAAAATAAATAAACATTGAAAAAAATTGATAAAAAAAATAATAAAATAAATGCAAACATCTTACCAGCCTATGAACTCTGTAAGGATAATGGTAGTGTTTGAATTTATTTTTTCAAAGATTTTTTTTTTAAGTTTCTTAACACAATGCTAAGTACTCATTAAATATTTTTTAAGTTGAAGGGTTCATAAAATTTTTTATCAAATTACAAATTAAAATGAAATTAGCTTTCTTCTTTTTCTTTAGAAAGAACAATACAACTAGCATGTAAGAGAAAGAAGCGAAAGCTGATATAAACAAACAGCTCACATCTGAATAATTCTAATGGGCTTCAGTGCCCTAAGTCATTGCTAAATTTCACCACCATTAGACTCTCAAAAGAAGAGTGGCAGTTGAGTCCTTGGGTTGCTCTTTACTAGAAAGATTGTTTCTTATACCTTCAGCATGCCTCCGCAGGCTGGCTTACTTTCTTACATGGTGTTCTGTCTCCTTAAACCCCAGTATACTGAGCTGGAAATCATTACCTTTCCCCTGAACCTGGTACTGTCTCTCACCCCCACTTCACCTTATCCTTTACAGTGCTTTTTCCTGGATTCCTGGTTTGTAAACCTTAAAATTACCTTTCAACTCTTCCTTATTTCCTTTTTGTACTAAGTTACCAAATCATCTTTTTTTCTCTACTTTTCACTTCCTTCCCACCAGAATCTGTCTTACTGCCTTAGAGTAAAATGTGGTTCCCTAAGGCAAGCTTTCTGCCCTCTCCATTCTCTACTTAGCTAGCAAGATCCTCCTTACCCCTTGATTTTATCATGTTCCCCCTACTCCTTAATGTTCTCATGATAAAGTCTTCGCTTGTTTTTCAAGTAGGCTCTATGCCCATTGTGGGGCTCAGTCTCATGACCCTGAGGTCAAGGGTCACATGCACTACCAGCTGAGCTAGCCAAGAGCCCCATGTCTTCACTCTTGAACTTGATATTTGTGGCTCTATCCCATTTCTTCCATTTTATTACCCTATCACTCTTTGACAAAAACTCTCCACATTTTCATCTGTTTATCTTCCTCTATGCTGTCCTGTCTCTGCAATTCATATATTCATTCTTTTTCAGGGATGAATCATGGTTTTCTGTGTCCTGCTCTTTAACCCTTTGAGGGCCCTTTTTAGGAAAAAGAATACAAAGTTAAGAATACAGAATTAGGGACAGAACATTGGAAAGAGCCTAAATCAATGAGGGGCCCTGAAGCTTAAACTGAATTAGCTTCACAGTTCATCAGCCCCAGTCTTCCTGATGCTTTTGCCAAAGATGGTGCACAGCAGCCAAAGGCTCTTGTATGGAGGCTTCTCTGCTGCTCCAGCCGACAATAAGATCCCCCGTCAATTGGGGGACAGCAAAGATCTTGTCTTATACTACTTTATAGTCTCATAGAGTGTTATCCTCTGAATTTAGTGATTACAAAGGAAATATTTCTTATTTATTACAAAGGTAATCACAGTTAAGTTTCTCACATACGTGTTAGTTTTTTTGTTTGTTTTTGTTTTTTCACATAGTTGTTTTCAAAATGCTACGGTGCTGTTGGAGCCCAGGGTCAGTTTCTGTTATGTACTACAGAAGGTTATAAATGCAGTTTCTTTGTAGAAGAGCATTTATTCTAGGTTTCTATGTGTCCTAACCTTATTTTTAGAGGTCAGCTTTTATCACAATCCTATATTATCTTTTTAGTTGATACATAGTAGATTTGAAAATTTATTATTCTAGCAAAGCATCTTTATAAAATATGAACATCTCCCAGTAGGTGATAATTATTTGGAAAATCCTGCACTGAAATTTATTTTCTGTTGTTGTTATGGTTCTTTAGAGTTTTAGTGTCTGTTTGTGAGAGACCTCTATTTCTTTTCTTGCATGTCTGCTCACCTGCCCCAGGACTCACCCAGGAAGGCCTTTTTAGGGTGAATGGCAACGTAAAGGTGGTGGAACAGCTCCGATGGAAGTTTGAGAGCGGAGTGCCGGTGGAGCTCGGGAAAGACGGGGACGTCTGCTCAGCAGCCAGTCTGTTAAAGCTCTTCCTGAGGGAGCTGCCAGAGCGCGTGATCACCTCAGCCCTACAGCCTCGATTCATTCAACTCTTCCAGGGTTAGTGCACTTAAATACGTCCAGCACTTCAGGTGGCTTTATGTTTTGGTTAAAACTAAGCCTTTAAATATTAAACACCTAAATTTCAAATATTAAGAGAAACTTTTAAATATTAGTGGTTTCTCCACAACATCCATTTTTCTATTTTACTCTAGGCCCTCATTTTCTACCCTAAAATAATACTAAACGGATTATGAAATGCCACCATTAAGTGTACTAATACTGAAAAACTCTAATGTTTGTGGGCCAGAGAAATTCTTTTCTGGTGAGTAGCTATCATAGAAGGAGTGGAAATAAGGCATTAAATTCTGTAGGAGATATTAATTAAGTTGTATTTGGTTAGTGACCTTTGAGACTGGAGGGTCAACAGTGGGCTGTGTTTCTCGCCTAAGCAAGATTGAGTCCTAAAACAATTGTGTTCCTTTTACACAACTGGAGGAAAATTTATTTTTGATTGCATGATGAAGTGATCTTAAATGAAGAAACTTCATTTTTTTTTGTTTTGATATTTTTATTTATTTTTTTAATTTACATCCAAGTTGGTTAGCATATAGCACAACAGTGATTTCAGGAGTAGATTCCTTAATGCCCCTTACCCATTTAGCCATCCCCCCTCCCTCAACCCCTCCAGTAACCCTCTATTCTCTATATTTAAGTCTTTTATGTTTTGTCTCCCTCCCTGTTCTTATATTATTTTTGCTTCCCTTCCCCTATGTTCATCTGTTTTGTATCTTAAAGTCCTCATATGAGTGAAGTCAAGGTAGTAACTATAGGCATAATCATTATTTAGTTCTCCTTCCTAAATATAGTAAGAACAATGATTTAGTCTTGAAAAGCCATTTTATTCTTATTTTTGCCAAGTTAGAGTGAAAAAGAGAAAATATATTTGTAAGAGTGTTAATTGCCAGATTAAAAAGGATGTTACTTAAAGCCACATTCCTCTAAAGTAGCAGAGTAATTATTCTCATGTAGTATATGTACTAAAGAATGGTTATGCTAGAAGGCCATGTTGTACGTTGTATTCTCTTTGAAAAATCATGATTATATATGAAAGTACAAAATACAGAACCATTTGTTCTGGTTATTTCAGTATTTTAAGCTTTCTATATCAATAAGTGCAAGTGACATATTGGAGGCTTGTTCATTAGAAACTGAACTTTCTGAGGCACTGGGTGGCTCAGTCGGTTAAGCTTCCTACTTCGGCTTAGGTTGTGATCTCACAGTTCATGAGTTCGAGCCCCTCATCAGGCTCTGTGCTGACAGCTCAGAGCCTGGAGCCTGCTTCAGCTTCTGTCTCCCTCTCTCTCTCTGGCCTTCCTCAGCTTGCACTCTGTCTTTCTCTCTCAAAAACAAACATTAAAAAACTAAAAACAAACAAACAACTTTTTCACGTTTACATGTGTGAGGATTTCAAGGGGGTAAACATTACTCCCTAAATGATTCTGGTAAGGAATATAATATCCTTGTCATGGAGATATTAAATTTCTGAAAATCATTTAAATATAATTAAATGATTAAATATAAATGATATAAATATAATATAATATAAATGATAAATATAAAAATAAATGATGAAATAATTAAATAAATTTCTGAAAATCATTTAAAAATAATTGCTACAAAAGCTAGTTGAAGATTTAAATATGTGCTTTATACAAAATAATTAAGAATCAAATATATAGCATTAAGAATCTTTATTAATATTATGTCTTAATATTAGATACTAATATTAATACTTGTGAATACTTGTGAATTTTAAAAGGTTTTATCACGTTTCTTAGAACAGCTTGCATTTGATTAGGAGAATGCACTGTTTTATTTTTATTAATTACATTGTAGTGATATTTTGTAATAATTTTGGTCTTTGTACAATATCTTTTCATTCATGACCTCTTTCCCTGATGGCCAAAAAGCAAATGCTGTCATTTTAAACGTAAGACTGGCTATATACTCAAGCGGTTGTGTGATTATGCACAAATAACAAATTCTAAATGGGGCAGAGACCCTAACATTTGCCTTAGTGGTGGTAGTCTCTCATTTCCTGAAAACCTCTGGGGCTACATCTGATAGGTTCAATAAAGGAAGTATTAATGAAGGTACCTACTAGTGATAAGCTGCTAAGTGAGGGGAGGGAATAAAGTATGCTTTAGGTATCAGACAGTATAGCCTCTTGAAAATAAATTTTTCTTTCCTAATTCAGGTGGTGGAAAAAGAAAGAAAAGCAGTGGTGCTTCTGTTCGTTTCTGCTGTATATGGTATTTTTACAGAAGAGGGTACACATGACAACAGGTCACTCAAAAGCTGGAAGCGGCAAGGCTCTTCACAGACTCACTAAAGGCAGATGTTACCACTTGGCCAGTTATATTCTCCTCTCCCCTTTTTCACTAGACATTATTTTGATAAAACTTCCTTAGTAAAAACTACCCTGCTTTTATATTTCAGTCCTCATGACAACAGATTAAGCAGCTTTTAGATTCTGTCACAACCCTCTGCCAGATTTCTTTTCTAAAAAGTGTTAAGGGCCTTTGAGTTCTATCCTGTGTAAAGAGCAAGCTATTTGATCATTGAATATACTTAGTTTTCCAGATCAAGATCCTCTCTTTCATGCTTTACAGAATTCTGGAGCCTCAACTAGGTATTTTTTCAAGACATTGAAGCTAAACCAACAGTTGCATAGAGGATAGTCTGAATGCTGCATGGAAGCATCCCTGCTGCTCTAGGTCATCTTTTGATCATGTAAACCAACAATGACCTCTGGGTGGAAGGACACCATTGAGATTCTTTCACTAATAACAGATTTTCAACTTTAGACTTGACTGAGGTCTGAAGTTCTGAGATTCTATTTTAGGTTAGCATACCAAGATTTCTGCATACCAGATGTTTATCAAAAACTTCCGACTAAAGTTGATGTCTGCCAGAACCTTTTGCTTGAGTCAAAGCCCTGGTTTAGACAATTCACACTGAAGAGAGACCATAAAGGACTTGAGTGATCATCCTTTCTTGTTGCCATGTTCAACTTCCCTCCCACTGCGACTACTCACTTTTCTTGATTGAGGTTTTAGCTTAATTGCCTCAGCTTGGCAATGTTCCATTTTTTTTTTCCTTATCCTTATCTTGGTGGGCCAGTAACATGTCTAGTTTTTATTTTAACAATCGCACATATGTTTTGGGAATAGATGTGGATTGCAAGCAATAAAAAGGTTTTAGGATAGCATTCATTTCATTTAGGATTAACTAGAAACCCCTTTATCTGAAAGTTCCCTGTTAGAAATCTTCTGTAATATAAATACAAGTATCTCTATCTCACAACAAATTTTTTTTTTCTTACTTGGTGAGTTGGAATTGGATCAGTCCATCAATATTTATTTAGTACCTTCAACTTGGATACAGAATGATACCAAGAAATAAAAGATGAAACATCCTGACTTCAAGGAGTGTGATTGGAGGAGGTAGAATGTGTGTGGTAAACATTCTACAGTTCTTCAAATGAGTATTAAGAATATCCTGTCAGTGGTAACAAGAAGAGAGGGGAAATCAGTCTAGATTATGGTGGTCAGAGAACACTTTGTGGAAAAAGTAAACTGGGGCGCATAAGATGACTTTGGATGGAGAGGAAAATCATCTAGGCGAGGAAAAGGGCACGAAAACAAAAACATTGTCTGTGGAAAAGAGAAATGTCTGGCAGAGCTGTCAGTAGGTAGCTACAGGAGATTAGCACACGATATTGCCTAAAAAGTAGAATGAGACTAGATGGTAGAGCGTATCGAATGTTAGGTTAAGGAATTAATATTAACCTACAAACAGTAAATTTTTGAAGAAAGAAGTCGTAGGATGGAAGCAGTATTTTAAGTGATGCTATGTAAGATGGATGGATGGGAAGAGGCTGCGTGCAGGGAGAATATCTAGAAGACTGGCGGAAACGGAGGTCTCCATGCTAAGGACCTGTATCTGACAAATAATTGGCAGTGGAATTTTTTTTAATTGAGGTAAATACATGTAATATAAAATTGACTATTTAACCACTTTTACCTGCACACCTCTGTGGCATTAAGTGCATTCCTATCCATCTCCATAACTTTCTCAGCATCTCAACAGAAACTGGTAATGGAATTTTAAAGAAAACATAAACAGAACAGGGTGGCCAATAGTTAGATAATGAGATTAAGAAAGGGGTCAAAGATAACCAGAAGGTTTTGAGTTTATGTGACTTGAAGAACGGGAGGGGTAGTGTGGTGGCTGGATCCTGATGCCCATACCTCTGAGGAGGGCCACAGGGCCAGAAGGCCAGTTTGTCACACTGTTGTGAATAGAAACTAATAAATCAGGAAGGAAGTTTTAAGACTAGGTTGAAGTAGCACCAGGGAGAGCTCCCTGCTAACTCAGTGCTTTGAGGAGACCCAAGACAGCTGTTTTTTGTTTTGTTTTGTTTTGTTTTTGTCTTCAGTAATTCAGTCTTTTCTGTCTGTACCGAGGGTGGGTCCTTTACTTATTAAAATGCTTCCGCCTGTCAGACCTGATCGTTTGTCCCGAAAGGAAGCATAGACATGAACTTTCTAGGAACGTTTTGTGGCTGACTAATGCTCCTTCCCTATCTCCAGGTAGGATCTGGGACTTATGCCAAAGACTCAAATGCTATTAGCTTGGTAGGTTCTGGTGATCTCTTTATTAATCGTCTATCTCAGATCCAGCTGTTGCTATTGAAGAAGGAAGAGAGATCCTGGTGTGGCATCTTGACAATTGGTCCATTAATAACAGATAATGAAAGTCACAAGGGGAAGGTACTTATTGGGCCGTGAAGAGGAGCTTATTTTAAATAGATGAATAAAATGAATGTCAGTGCTTAGGAGAAAGGGATGAAGGCTAAAGATGTGAATTTTATAGTCCTCTATGTAGACTCATCCAGACAATAGAAATTTATTTTATCACCACAGTTCTGGAGGCTGGAAGTCCAAGATCAAAGTGCCTACAGGGGTGGTGTCTGATAAGACCTCCCTCCTTGGCTTGCAGATGATACCTTCTCACTGTGTCCTTATATGGCCTTTTCTCTGTGTGTGAGCTCTCCTGGTGTCTTTTCCCTTTCTTACAAGGACACCAGCACGTTGGATTACGGTCCTGCCTTTGTGGCCTCATCTGACCTTAATTACCTTAAGGCCCTATCTCCAAATACAGTCAGTTTGGGGGTTAAAGCTTCAACCTGTGTGTTTTGTATGAACAAAGTTTAGTCCATAACACTGTTTTTAAAAATGTATGGCAATTGATAGGTATATGAGTAAAAAGTAGCAAAATCCTGTAGTGGATGCTAATTAGGTGAGACATTACTACAGAATTGAT
This sequence comes from Panthera tigris, assembly GCF_018350195.1. Classification (NCBI taxonomy): domain Eukaryota; kingdom Metazoa; phylum Chordata; class Mammalia; order Carnivora; family Felidae; genus Panthera; species Panthera tigris. The sequence goes on from NC_056663.1 coordinate 131,094,929, forward strand.
GTTTTTGTTCTAGAAGTTTTAAAGGACTAGCATACCTAGAAGTAACAAATGAATTTAAAATAAATGATCTGCCATGGGAAAACTTTTTATGGGGGTATGTTTCCTTTATATAGATAATTTCTTTTGTGTTTTCTGTCCCTGTTTTAATATTCTTTTTAAGAATTTATGTCTTTTAGTGGTAATAATAGATGCTGAGTACCTACTCACTATTCAGTTTAATAACTGCAGATGTTTTATTTATATAGTATCTTTTGATTCCAGCACCAGCTCTAATAAGGTATAGGCAGGATAATCTTCATTTTGAAGAAAGAAATTCGAGCACATGGCTTAGAGCAGAAGATCTGGATCCTTTCTGACTAGTTTCAAATCTCCATTTGCCTTTTGTTAGCTGCATGAATATGATCAAATGAACCTTGTACCTTAGTGATTAGCTATCTATTGCTATATAACAATTGTTCTAAAACTTAGTGGTTTAAAACTACAGTAAACACTTATTTTCCTTCACTGTTTCTGTGGGTTGGGAGTTTAGGTGTGATTTAGCTGGACAGTGCTGGTTCAGAGTCTGCCAGGAAGTTGTGGTCCAGAACCGTCAAGGGCTGCAATTATCGGAAAGCTTAACTGGGGCTGGAAGATGTGCTTCCAAGGTGATTCCCTTACGTGGCTGGCAGTTTAGTTCTGGCTCTTGGTGAGAGGCCACAGCTCTGTTTTCTATCAATCTCTCCCGTTGGCTGCTGGCTGGCTTCCCCTGGTATGACCAACTCGAAAGAGATGAAAGCCATCCTTTCAGTGACTGAGCCTCAGAAGACAAGCAGCACCATTCGTACCATGTTCTATTCATGAAGATCAAGTCATGAATTTGGCCTGTATTCAAGGGGAGGGGGATTTGGTGCCCTCTTTTAAAGGAGTGAGTGTCAGGCTTTGTGGACATTTTAAAACCACCACTCCTAGTTTCCCTAGCCTTTCCTTAACCTTTAAAGTAGTATTTACTTCCTGAGCTTATTGGGGAAACTGAGATTATCCATGCAAAATTGAGAACAAAAATAAATAAATATTTAATAAATGTTAAGCCATTTAATAAATGTTAAGCTGTGGCAGCCCATAAGAGTTACCTGGGAAGCTTTGAAAATTCCCAGAGATCAAGTCCTGTCATATGCCAATTAAATCATCCTCTATAGAGATGGGATGTAAGAATCCACATTTTCATAGTAGTCTTCCTTCCCCCATGCTTATGTCCCAGTTCATCCTCAGCCTGTGCCTCTGCCTTTTGTTTTCTTGATTATAAGAAGGCAAGCCATTTAGTGCAGTTCCCCCCACTTCTTTACTTTCAAGCTTAACCCTGATCTCTTTACCTTTTCTGTATCCTACCTTTTCCATCTCTTAAAAAAAAATCACAAAAGTGTTATAGAAGAATAAGTACACTTCCTGCCTAATAATTAAGAAAGAGTAGAAAAGAGTAACAAAAGGCCACAGTTTGGGGTTCAAATAAGGATTTCAAAATTCTTACCCAAATTAATTGAAACTACTTGTATTTTTGATTATTGGTTGAGTTGGCAAATCACACAAGATGGACTTGGGAATGTTTTTGTATTGACTGCCAGTTAATTTTTATTTTGTTTGTTATATGATTTTAATGGAAATTGAAGCCTGCAAATAAACATTGCCTGTTATGTATATGAAATTGGCAATTAAAAAATTCCTTCTAGGACTGCCTGGGTGGCTCAGTTGGTTAAGTATCTGACTTCTGATGTCAGCCCAGGTCATGATCTCACAGTTCATTGAGTTCAAGCCCCACTTCAGGCTCTGCACTCACAGTGCAGATCTTGCTTAGGATTCTCTCTCCCTCTCTCTCTCTGCTTCCTCCCCTTCTCATGATCTCTCTCTCTCTCTCTCTCTCTCTCTCACTCACTCACTCACTCACTCAAAAATAAAAATTTCTTCTCAATTTTTGAGGTGAAGGCATTTGCTTTACTATTGCTCCCATAAAAAAGTAGGGTACTGTCCTGCCAGCAATGAGCTTCCAGTTTTGTTTGGGAATAGAAGAAGTAATAGTGAGCCAGGATACACGGAATAGAAGTAGGGTTCCGAAGGGGAGGGATCCCTTCTAAAACAGATGATCAGAGGAAGGTAGTACTTCACCTAGGCTTTGGATGACTGGTAGAATTTCCATAGGTAGTGTCTAATCTAGGAAGAGAGGATTACATGAACAGAGGTGTTTGGAAAACAGGCACATGATTCCAACAGTAAGCATAGTGAATGTGTTGGGTGGGATGTAAATCTAGTTGGATTTGGTAATCTTTCAATAAAATTAATCAAATACTGAAATGCCAATTCCTAAGTAACTTTATTACTTTCATTAAAATACATCTTCACTCTCTTGGACATATTTTTCCTTTATTAAAAGAAATTATTTTATGTAATAGATGCATATAGTTCTTTAACAAAAATCAAATGAAATTAAGAGACTAGTAAGGAAAACCAGCCAACCCCTACACACCCTTTGGAAGTCCTCAATTCTTTCCTAGAGGAAATCAGATTTCATTTATTTAGCTGTTCCTTGGTATTTGCTTCCATTTGATAATATTCTTACAATGTTATATCTTAATTTCTTGCAGACATTATCTCATCACTTCTGCTTATGAAATATGTAGAATTAGCTGTTACATTGTCTCTTCCAACGAGCAATTTCTCCCAGTAGTGTTGTATCACAAGTTTAGTTGATGTCCTAATTAATATTTGACTTGTTATGACTACATAAGGGTATGTGTGTGTGTATGTGTGAGATGTTATGTGTCTTACATTTTCACTCACATAATTTTCTATAAACCTATCTGCAGATTTTTTCAAACTGCAAAAATTTTCCAATAAATCCACTAACCTTTCAAAACTTTTCAAATAATTTATCAATTCTTTATTTCTGGGGAGATTCCTCTTTGGCCCCTTTTCTTCTGTTCCCATCTAATTTGGTTGCAGGGCTGATTCTGAGACTCTCTTACCTGTCTTCCTTCTTGGACCTGCTATTTCCCAGAGTCTTTTTTTCAGTGTATTGTTATCGGCACTCTAAGTCCATCCTATGTGGAAAATACCCTCTTTGGGTCTTTGAAATTATCCTATGTTATCTTTCTTTTTCTTTTTTGAGGCAAAATTAGTAGATAACATTATATTAGCTTTTCCCCAAGTCCCTCCCCCCTGAAAACCACCAGTCTGTTCTCTGTATCTATGAGTTTGGTTCGTCTTATTTTTTATATTCCACATATAAGTGATATCATATATATTTGTCTTTGTGTTTCATATTTCACTTAGCATAATACCTTCGAGGTACATCCACATTGTTGTAGATCACAAGATTTCCTTTTTTTCATGGATGAGTAATATTCCTTTGTATAGTGTCAGTGTGTGTATGTGTGTGTGTGTGTGTGTGTCTTTATCCATGCATCTGTTAACCTTTAGATTGTTTCCATGCTTTTCAACCATTATTTCTTCAAATAATTTTTTCTGCCCCCTTTCTTTTTCTTCTCCTTCTGGGTCCTCTGTAAGGGAGATGTTAGTCTCCTTATGTACCGTAGGACCCTTAAGCTATCTTCCTTTTTTTTTTTTTTTTTTTTTTTAATTCTTTTTGCTTTTTGCTGCTCTGTTTGGGTGATTTTTGGTGCCTTGTCATCTAGGTCAGTGATCCACTCTTGTATTTAGTCTAGTCTGCTTTTGAACAGTTCTAGTGTATTCTTCAGCTCAGCTGTCATATTCTGCTCTGTGACTTCAGTTTGGTATTTTGCTATGTTTTCTGTCTTTGTTGAAGTTCTGTGTTCTTCCATGCTTCAAGTTTTATAAGTATCTTTATGACTATTGCTCTGATTTATCAAGTAGTTTTTTTTTTTTATCTCCATTTCAATGAGGTCTTTTTCTGAGGGTTTGCCTTGTTCTTTTAGAACATATTCCTCTGCTTCCTCATGTTGTTTGACTTTTCTCTGTTAATTTCTACATATTAGGCAAAATAGCTACCTCTCCTAGTCTTGAAGGACTGGCCATGTGTGGAAGTTGGCCCAGAGGGCCCAGATGTGTGATTCCCCCCTGGCTTCTAGAGCCAGGTGCTCAAGGGGCATCCCATGTGTGGGCTGCATGCACCTGCAGCTGTGGCACAAGGGGCAGGGAATTCACCTACTTGGCCTGATGGTTCTGTGGCAGCAGTATACCTACCAGTGCTAGCAGGTTAGAGAGTACCAACATAGCACCAACCACCACTTGTACTACCAAGGTAGAATAACACAAAAATTGCACCTGCCAATGGCTCCATCCCCAGAGAGTCTCAATAGGTTCCTGTCTCTCCAGCAGAGGCTTTAAGACTAGCAAGTGGATCTTCTTCACATAAGGTCTAGGTACTATTCATACTACTTGTGCACTGGATTTTGGGGCAAATGAATCTTCATACATACCCTTTGAGAGTGGGTTCTCCATTCTCTACAGCTCTATGGTTCTTCTGAATGTAAGCCCTCTTGGTTTTCAAGACCAGATGCTTTGGCAGCCTATCTCTCCATTGTAGGTCCCAAGGGTTGGGGTGCCTGATGTGGGACACAAATTCCTTGCTTCTCAGGAAAAAGTCACATATTTTTGAAATCCCTCTGTATTGTGGGTTCCTGTACCTGAAGTGGGTTTTTCGGGGTGGGGGGAGAATGTCTCTGTCTCTCCTACCCATCTCAGTGTGCTTCTTTCATACTTGTGCAGTTGCTGTTACACTGTTTCTCAGGTCTTTTTCAGAGGAAATTATTCCATATGTAGCTTTAGATTGGTTTTGTCTGTGGGAGGAGATAGTTTCAGGATCTTTTTATATCACCGTCTTGAATGCTTATTGTCTTATCACTGTCTTTTAATTCTATTTCCTATGCAATTTTCTCAACTGTATTTTCCAAGCTTGTTTTTTAAATTTTAGTTTTTATATTGTTAATATCCAAAATATTAGTGCTATTTCTTTTTCAAAGCACTCTATTCTTTTTATAGAATCCTATTCTTAATCTTATCTTTCTGAGGATAATAGCAAGTTTGTTGTTGTTGTTGTTTATAGTTTTCTTTTCCATATATTTGTGTTGTGGGATTTCTTGCATTTCTTCATGTAAACATGGGTGATCTTGGATTATAGGATTTAAGAGAAACATTTGTATATGGGGACAGTGGGCTTGTCTACTGATATACTTTGCTTTAAGAGGATTAGATAGTGGGTATAGATGGAGGGAAATGTAGCCTATTTGATTTGGGGACACACAAATGTCTGTACGTGGACATAGTTTTCTCTTCATCCATCTCGTTCCTCAAGAGCACGGAAGTAGGAAGTGTGCTAATGCACCCATTCTTTCTAAGCAGGTTTTCACTGGTCCTCAGATTTTCAATTATGCTCCTTGCTCTAGCCCTTCACTATCTCCAGAGTGTAAGAATCCATTGACATTATCCATGGACTAAGCCTCAGCCCTCCTGCCTAACCGCATGCTTGCCTGGATGTACAGGGTGGTGGAGGCTCCTGTGAGCCTTGACAGGCCTTAGAACAGACTGGGGTTTTCAGTCCCTTGCATTCACTTCCAAATGTCTTTGAAATCTCATCTCCCTCTCTCTCCTCTGCTGTTCTTTTTTTGCCCTTTTTTTGTGCGTATACTTTTTAAACATCTTTTACTGTCATTTTAGTGGGTTCTTGGGAAGCAGATTTAATTAGATAAATACAAGTGATCAATCCTTTTCTTAAAATGGACATTCCCCCTTTCCTTTTTCTCCCCCTGTACTTGATTTTAAATGGAACAGAATTTTATAGTAGCAGCTGTGCAAACAATATGTGAGAGTTACAAGCCTGTGAATTTTAGTTTATGAGAATTTGATAATTTAGTCAGCAACTGTTTTTTAAAGAAAAGCACCCTAATAACAGGACCATTTCAATCAGTACAATGCCTAATTGTAAAGAAACCTAATTTAATAAGCTGAGTTGTGCCTAAGATTGAGTTATGTTTTTCTTCATTACGTGAAGAATTCACCAGGGTGAGTTTGAGTTAAGCCTGTCTTTTATACATACTATGTATCATAATGCCATTTTTATTGTTGGAGGTTAGCTGAGTGGTTTTGCCTTGCAAATTTTTTTAAGTTTATTTTGAGGGAGACCGTGCAAGTGGGAGAGGAGCAGAGAGAAAGGGGGGACAGAGGATCCAAAGCAGGCTATGTGATGACAGCAGAGAGCCTGATGGCAGAGCTCAAGTTCATGAACCGTGAGATCGTGACCTGAACCGAAGTCAGATGCTTAACATACTGAGCCACTCAGGTGCCCTGCCTTGAAAATATTACAGTACCATGCAAATGTTGGTTAGTTACAATTCTACTTATTAAGTAATCTCTTCTTGGATAGTATGAGCTCCATAGCAAGCATATGACATATTTCCTTCCCTGGGTTTAATTCCTTCTTACTGAGAAGTTCCCCTTCTTTTGAAATTATTCAACCTTCAAATTTGTTTCTATGAAAAACAGAATCATTATACTAAAACTCCATATTTAAGCCCTTTCCATTTTCATTATGTGCTTTTTAGGTTTCCTAGAAACAATGCCAAATATATAAACTATTCCGTGTTTCTGGGCAGACCTAAACCCAAAGAGTTAAAGGTTGCCACTTGCGGGGCAACTGGGTGGCTCAGTCGGTTGAGTGTCCGACTTCGGCTCAGGTCATGATCTCACAGCTCGTGAGTTTGAGCCCCGCGTCGGGCTCTGTGCTGACAGCTCAGAGCCCAGAGCCTGTTTCAGATTCTGTGTCTCCCTCTCTCTCTGCCCCTAACCCACTTGCATTCTGTCTCTGTCAAAAATAAATAAACATTAAAAAAATTAAAAAAAAAAAAAAGTTGCCACTTGCATATTTGCCCAAGGAACCAGTCAATCAGGTTTCTGCAAGACCTCCACTGGAATAAATTGGAGGTTTCCAAACCTGACTACACATTTTGATGACATTCCAGTTGGTTCTACTTCCCTCCTAGATCCATGTGACAGGAAAACCTTATTTGTGTTTATAACCCCCCATGATGTCTAAGACTGTAGATCTTGACAACTAGATTATATTTTGTTTGCTAAGTATGCATACAAATCTTTATTTTCCTTTTTGACTGTACCAGATAACATTAAGTAGTGAGTGGGATTATGCAAATTTGGATAGAGAGCCCATGGCTGAGCAGTTAATCTGCATTAGAACAACTGGTCTTGAATGTGTATGTGCGTGTGTATATGTATACTCATGTGTATGTAACTTTGTAAAAATCTTTAATCCACTATTGTCAGCTGTTCTTTTTATCTTGACAGCTTATATTTCTTAATTCTTTCATTGTCATTTTAGTAAGGTATTAGGAAAAGTAGATAAGCTTATCTTTAAAAGGTCTCCACTGACTTATACTTGATTTTATTTAGTTTTTTTAAATGTTTATTTTTGGGAGAGAGAGAGGAGCAGACTGTGAGCAGGGGAGGAGCAGAGAGAGATGGAGACTCAAAATCTCAAGCAGGCTCCAGGCTCTGAGCTGTCAGCACAGAGCCCGATGAGGGGCTCCAACTCACCAATTGGGGGATCATGACCTGAGCCGAAGTCAGACACTTCACACTTCACTGACTGAGCCACCCAGGAGACCTTTTTTATATTTTTTAAATGTTTGTTTATTTTTGAGAAAGAGAGAGACAGACAGAACATGAGAGGAGAGGGGCAGTGAGAGGGGGAACACAGAATCTGAAGCAGGCTCCAGGCTCTGAGCTCTCAGCACAGAGCCTAACACGGGGCTCAAACTCATGAACTGCAAGATCATGACCTGAGCCAAAGTTGGACGCTTAACTGAATGTGTCACCCAGGAGCCCCATCTTATACTTGATTTTAAAGCCAACATAGTTTCCTTAGAACAAATTTAATGAGATGCAATTTACACACCATAAAATTGCCCCTGTTAAAGTGTACAGTGAATACATAGAACAAACTGAGGGTTGATGGGCAGTGGTTGGGGAGGGGCAGGGAAAATGGGTGATGGGCATTGAGGAGGGCACTTGTTGGGATGAGCATTGTGTGTTGTATATAAGTAATGAATCATGCAAATCTACTCCTGAAGCCAAGGCTACACTGTATACACTGTATGTTAGCTAACTTGACAATAAATTATAATAAATAATAAATGAAGTATACAGTGGCTTTTAGTATATTCAGAATACAACAACACTACTATCTAGTTTTGAAACATTTTTATCACTCCAAAAAAGAAAGAAAGAAAGAAAGAAAGAAAGAAAGAAAGAAACTAACTCTATACCCATTAGTGGGCACTCTCCTCCCTTCCTCTCCACCTCTCCCACCTCTCCCAGCCCTAGGCATGTGCTAATCTTTCTAGCTACATAAATTTGCCTAGATTTATGGGCATTTCATGTAAATGAGGTCAGTATGTGGTCTTTTGTGACAGGTTTTTTTCACTTAGTGTATGTTTCAGGTTTCATCCATGTTGGAACATCAGTACTTTATTTCTTTTTATGGCTGGTTAGTATTCTGTTGTATGAACATATCACATTTATCCATTGATGGACATTTGGGTTATTTACACCTTTTGGCTGAATGGTACTGTTACGAACAATTATGTACAAGTTTTTGTAGGGACATGTGTTTTCATTTCTCTTGGTATCTACCAAGGAGTGAAAGTTCTGGGTCACAGGGTGACATTGTTTAACATTTTAAGGAATGGTTTTCCAAAATACTTGTACTATTTTACATTCTCATCAGCAATAAATGAAGGTTTGATTTTTCATCATCTTTGCCAACACCTATTATTATCTGTTTTTAATTTTAGTTATCCTTGTAGTCGAGGCAGTAGAATTTTAATAGCAGATGAATTATAAACTTGAAGAGGACAGAGAGGAGACCAGTTGCTTAAGGGCCAAGAAGATAATGTCTGTTGGAGATTTTTAGAATGAATTGTGAGTTGATGAAATCTCCAGTAAATTCTGCATTTGTCACTAATGTTTTTATGTGAAGAGCATCTTATTTGAGCTGGAAGAGAAAAAGAACAGCCAGTAAATTAATATATATATAAATGTATATTATATACATTATGTGATATATATAATATATATATTATTTGCATTAGGAAATCAACTCATGTAAAAAATGTAATGAAAGTTAAAAGAATATCAATTTGAAGGGATGACAAATGATTGGCCTGCTAGTCGTCTCTAGCTCAGCCCTAACTCTGTCAAGCTGTATTCTGTGAATACCAGTATTTTGCTAAACCCGTGGAAATTATCAACCTTTACACTGATTCCATAAATAATTTGAGGACTTAAGGGAGAAGGAGGCAACATCCAAAATAGACTTAAAAACTGGGTTTGTTGGTGTACCTCCTATGACACCAAATAAGTCCAGTTATAGCTGAGCGTTGGATCACTAGGGTTTTAGAGGGTGGGAACTGGTGGTAAAATGATTTCCACTGAAATTACACACTTACTGTACTTTGCCTCTTTAATATAGAACTAGATTTATGGAAAGAGCCAAGCTTTGTTAGCTGGGATATTGCCAGTATTGTTAAAAATTCACATATTATATTGTAGGAGGCTCCCTTTCCTAAGTGCTGCGATTGCTTTTTTTCACTCTCCTGTGTACTGACATTCCCACATAAACAGGCTCTTTAGCTGTTAAATGCTTGTGTCTAACATCTAGCCTAGATGTGAACTTGCAGTTTTGACTTTAGATGGACTGTTTCATGTGTTTCTTATCTTTTTATCTATGCCAGCTTGTCCCCATTAACAAGCACTCAGCACTCAGTAAGTGCCCACGGAATAGACTTGCTGATATACTATTTAGGCATCATTAGGAGTATTTTGTCATGGGACTGAAAAGTAAAGTATCATCAAATTCTTTTTTTATCCTACAGGCCTTTGCCTTTCCATGCAGGTTCATTCTGGGAGCCAGGAGTATCAGTGTAGATATTGGCTGATTTGTAGTAAACACACCTGTGAGTCTTGTAGAATCTAATCAGAATAAGATTTGTAGTTTCATTAATATCTAAGAATAGACTGCACTTGATTAAATTTTATTAGTCACTTTATCATCACACCCTTTGAGAAATTTGTGTGAGGCCTTGAGAACGTTGTCATTGGCAAGGATTCTAAGAGAGCTGTAAAAATAGAACCTTTACTTTTACATAGAAATCTACCAATTCCAGTAACCAGAAAATATAATTATGTTGTTTAGATAAGCTTCTCGCCACACTAACGAAGTGATTCCATTCCTGGGGTATGAAATGCAAGGGTAAAACCCAGTGTATTCCAATGTAGCTGGCGTTTTATGATTCTTTTTCCTATTGTTTACAAATGCATATTTAGAAAGAAATATAACTTATGTTTTGTCCTCACGTATTCTACAAAGCATTTTGTGCCTAGACATTCGTGTAGGCTTGTATTAAAATGCTTCTCCCCTATGCCTCAGGACCTAAGAAGCTATAATGTATCATAAATGAATTAAGACTACCCCCCCCCCCAATACTCAGCAATTTTGCTTGTTCATTTGCTGATTCAGGAAACTTTTGTTAAACATTTACATGTATGACACAGTGTGGTAGTTGCTCTGTAACAATGATAACAACTATATCTGCGTTTGTTAGTGCACACTGATCAGATCATATGCTCTGAGGTCCTACTGCCATACCTGATTTATAGCTTGGCTACTTGGTGCTGTGTGAACATGGGCAAGTTAATCTCTGTTTCAGTCTCGTTCTAACTGGAGATCTATTAGACTCCTCTTCCTGCTGTGACAGATTTCTGCAAATTTAGTGGCTTAAAACCACACAAATTACCTCACTGTTGTGTGGGTAAGAAGTCTGTGGGCCCAGCTGGTGTCTGCTCCAGGTTCACAAGGCCAAACCCAGATGTCAATCAGCCTGGGTTCTTATCTGAAGGTTCCAGGGGAGAAGCTGCTTCCAGGCTCATTTGGAACCTTGGCACTTTTCCATTTCATGCAGTCGTAAGGCCAAGATCCCTGTTTTCTTGCTGGTTTCTTCTTGGCTTCCACATGCTCGGGCTTGTGACCTTTCCTCATCTTCAAAATCAGCAACAGCTTATTATTGTTCTAACAGATTAGCAAGTTTTCATGAATCCTTTGTGAGGCTTAATGAGGAAATAAAAAGCTACTTCGATAAATCTGGCGCCATGAGGCTAAATATTTTGGTTCTTTTAATGGCTGACCTTCTCGTGGCTCTGAGATATATCGTGGTAGAGATTAGCAGTTTGCTCTTTTTATTGTTGTTGTTGTTTTTTCTCCTTGAGCCTAAGGCTGTAAGTAGAGTATAACTTCATGGTCATTGAAAAGTCAAAGCACGTGACAAACACCAGGATGAATGTCCAGATTAGAGTTAAGTGCCATCCCGTGGTATAGGTTCAGCATTACTGATTATGATCATAATCTTTTTTTAATGAGAACAAATACTGGCCACGTGGTTCAATGTTTGCTACTTAATCTGGGACAAAAGTTTTTATGGTACAGTCTTTAAGTGCTGAGTAGTTTCCTCTGTATACTATATATACTGTGCTCATTGTGCAGTTGTTTTTTAGCTTGAGAAATAGTTCAAATTTAGCCAACAGCAAATGCAAACTTTCAGGAAAACTTGTATAATTTGAAGTGACTCTTTAATACAGAAAGTTCTTGTCCTATGAAAAGATTAATGTCAAGGAAAATGATGACTATTTCAATTATTAACCACTATTCCATCTGCAAAGTTTTCTTAAACCTTTTGCCTCGTGAATTATAACATACTCTAATTCTTATTCCAGTTTAATTCTAGAGATAACTACAAATTTAAACAGTTAAAATATTTCAGTACAACTGCAGAGGTGCATTTCACTTCTTCTTGTGTGGAATTTCATTGCTGAGTGTCCTTACCCTTTGACCATCAAATGACACTTTTGTTATCATTTGGATCCTCTGTGATCCCCTTCCTACTCAACACTTCAATCCAGCTGGTTGTATAAATGGACTAAATTATTCCACATTTCTTCAAAATTTGGAATATATGTCTTTTTATTTCTATACTAGTTTGTCTTACTCTCTATGTATCTTAAAAGCATCATTCTATTAAAACTATTTCTTTATCACTTTTTATATGCAAGGCATTGAGGGAATTTAAAAGATGTTTACACCTCAGCCTCCAACTCTGAATGAGCTTACATTTGCTGGTTTGCGAATTTTTTACATTAACCGACAATAAACATCAAATACTTTCTCAATGAGGCCTTGCTGACAAAGCGCGTATATAATTGTAATTACCACCATCACCCCGGGGCCAGGACTCTGAATTCCCTCTATCCCTATTACTGTAGTTACTGTTCAGTGTCACACCTACTAGAACATAAGTTCCCTGAGGGCAGGGGTTTCTGCTGTGTTTGCTGATGTATCCTAAACGCTTAGAATTGTGCCAGACACAGAATAGCCATCCAGTAAATATTTGTTGAATGATTGAATGTGTATTCCATTCATGTATTTTTCACATAGAAAACAAAGAACTTGCATATATAAAACAAACAAGATACAAACTATATCCAGAATTGGCCATGTCTTCCCATCCCACTGCTATCAACGTGCTCCAGGCCAACCAGCCTCTCTCTCAGGGACTGTGGAGTCTCCCAGCTCAGCTGCCCGCTTTCCATTGCCTCTACTGACCCCCACCCCCCCACAGTCCAGACTCAGCACAGCAACCAGGGTGGTCCTCTTAAATGCAGCCTCCTCACAGCTCAAAACTCTCACGCAGGGTTGCGGGGGAGCATGGTTTATAATAAGACTGTAATGATCTTCCCTGGCTCTTTCTCCCTCCCCGCCGACCCCCACCGCACTGTCTCCTGATTTCATTTCCTGCCACCCTCCCAAACTTGGCCTTTGCCGTTGCCATTACTACTGCTTAACATACAATTCTCTGTTTCCTTCAGCTCTCTGCTCAGTCACCATATCAGAGTGGCCTTCCCTGATCATGCTGAATGAAATAACATTCCCTCCCTGTGTCACTCCACTTTATTCTCCCTTATTCTGCTTTATATTTCTTCAGAGCACTGATGTTACCACTCACATATATACAGTTAGACTGCCTGTCTCTCCCATTAGAATATAACTTTCAGGGGCGCCTGGGTGGCTCAGTCGGTTAAGCGGCTGACTTTGGCTCAGGTCATGATCTCGCGGTCTGTGGGTTCAAGCCCCGCGTCGGGCTCTGTGCTGACAGCTCAGGGCCTGGAGCCTGTTTCAGATTCTGTGTCTCCCTCGCTCTGACCCTCCCCCGTTCATGCTCTGTCTCTCTCTGTCTCAAAAATAAATGTTAAAAAAAATTTAAAAAAATTAGAATATAACTTTCATAAAAGCATGAAGTTTATTTTCTGTACTGTATGCCTAGCATTAGAGAATGCCAGATGCACAAAGCATGTGCTAAGTATCACAAATAATATATGAATAAATGTGCATGAAAATAGAAACATTGCTCACTTTTTTTTATGTGAGACCTTGAGGAAGCCATTGTAATTACCAATATCAACGCAAGAGTATGAATGACAAGGCAATGTTTATTATATTTACGTATCGGCACATCAAAGAATAATGCAAGCAATAGTAATTACTATGAACTTTTTCTCTCAGGCATCAAAAGGCACATTTGCACAAATACTGCCAACTGCCCAGTGATGCTATGCTGGGCATACTTCTCCAAGGCTCCCCTAAAGGTGTTGAACAATTATTCTCACGTATAGGAAATCTTGTCTGTAAGATTACTTCAGGCTGGCTATAGCAGTGATACCACGTTTCTAGAAACAGTGCTAATTACAGAGTCCTAGTATGTTAGCACGTGCTTAGTAGGAAAAGAGGTGACAAATGTTACGCTAATAAATTAAGATCTTTACGGCAGTGTCAGTATGTCTGAACAGAGGAAGTAAATTGTGAGTATTCATAGTTCAAATTCAGTGTGTTGCCATTCAAGCCTGTGAAGGAGAGGACACTCACTCGCCCAGTGAGTGAATCACTGAGTCATAGGAAACAAATGCTTTGGGGTAGGAAACACGTACAAGATACTTTCTCCTCAACTGCGTTTTCTCTTTGAGAACACATTTAGTGATCCTTCCATTCATGCCATAAAGGAATTAGGTTGTGTGTGTTTGTCTCCCTTCCCGTTACTTGTCAGTTTTACTTCTGGGAAAATTATCTATTGTATTTCAAAACTTGGAAGTAAATGATGGAAGTGCTCCTTCTTTTTGAAAGATGTTATTGTCATAAACTCATAACTGTTTTCAATATTTGTTTTATTTAATCTGGTGTCTTCACACATCGTCTAACTTAGGATCTGAAGTTTCATCTCAGAGCCAGAAGGCTAATGGCCCATTATCAAGGCTGTTAGAATGTTGTTGCTTGTATTCCTAAATACTGGAATTAAACCACAATTTTAGGCAGACAGTACACACCCATGCAAACACCCAGATTCACTCTGGATTAGTCACTGTAAGAAAATAAAAAGGGCAAAATCGAATTCATTTTCTTGTAGTTCATATTTATTTTTATAACACAAAGGGATGAGAAATGGGTAGTTTTCAGTTAGTTTTTAATCGCTCCAAACTTAATTATTTCCATTTCTTACCTAGTCAAGATCATAATACAGTGGAAAACAATGCCATCACAAGCAACATACCACATGGTTTTATGGATTATCAAAGTATTTAAATATGATTTTTCTTTTTTTAAAGTAAATAAAATTTTCTAATACCAAGAAAACTATTTATACATTGTATACATTATTGGATCACATCATTTGTGGTCAGTGAGAAATCATTATTCCAGTCATAAAGGGAATGTTCTCCAAAGCGATTTTAACAAAGATTGAAGTCTGTACATTTTTGGCATTGCTATTTTTTGGCAGCATCCCGTATTCTAACATTCATAAAGGTGAAATGGGCTCATTATATTAAAAGACATGTCATTAAAACCTCAGTTCTCATAAAATCAAATTAGTGATGGTGAAGTAAAAGAAGTTGCTCTGTTTAACAAGTAGTTACATAGCACTTACTGTGTGTAAGCCTCTCTGTTTTAAGTACTTTGCAACTGTTAACTAGAATTTAAATAAAAACTTGAAAAATATTAAGTACGTTGCAACTTTAAACTCATCCAGTCCTCATCACAACCCAATGAGGTAGTTAATATTCCCATTTATAAATGAGTTTAGTATATTTATAAGTGAGTCTAGTATCGAGTCTAAGTTCACACAGGTAGCAAGTGCCAGAAGGAGGATTCTAATCCAGGAAGTGACTCCTGACCTTCCTAATCCTAGCACTGCAGCCACTCAGCAGCACTTTCTGTGACTTTATGCATGTTCTCTAGGTTTTCACTTCCTTCAGTGGCATCATGTTATGCATGCATTTTGTAACACTGACTAATCCTCTTCCACTGCAACACATTTGCCTCACTTTGCTGTTTCTTAACACTTGACTGGCTAAAAGTAGCTGACCTATCTAAGTTAAGGAATCCAGTGTATGTTAGTTATAACTGGATTAAGTTTTCATTGTCTTAGACATGTGTCTGAAAGGACGGATTATGATTATTCCCCTAAAGTATTTGCTATAAAAGATTTATATTTGCCTCTGAAAGAAAATAGTACACAAAAATTTTTAAGATAACTTTTCTGTATTTAATATTGACAAATTACATAAATCTTTGAGAATTGAGGGAAACTTTTCATATATGTGTCTGAATTTTGGCTCACTGTAAGATATTTTTGGCTTTATATAGGTTAGTAGGCTTTGTATAAAAAGCACATACCAAATTCTAAACTCTGTGACATGGGAAAGAGAAAAAGCTATGTGGAAATTAATAGTTTCCTTCAGTTTTCTCTGGGGCGCCTGATGGCCCAGTCAGTTGAGCTTCTGTCTCTTGATTTTGGCTCAGGTCATAAATTCCAGGATCGTGGGATAGAGCCCTGTGTCAGGTTCCATGCTGAGTGTGGAGCCTGTTTGAGATTCTCTCTCTCTCCCTCTTCCTCTGCCCCTTCCCCATGCTTGCTTTCTCACTCTCTCAAAAATTAATTAAGTACGTACGTACATCCATACATACAGTACATGCCTAAATAGGATTATAGATCATTAAAAAAAAATAGCTTCCTTCAGTTTTCTCTATCTAGATTCCTGATCACTAGTTTAGTTTTGTTCATTGTGACCTAGAAATGTCTCCTGTATTAAATCTTATTCAACCAAGAGATTCTTGTTTTTAACAAACTTGAAGACCTTAATCAAATGGATAAAAAGCCAGTCTTAATTTTGGGTAAGGAACACACAGAAGTGAAATATGAACCCATTTAATGCACTAAGTAAAGCTCATGATTTTCAGAGTGTCTTGAATAAGTTAGTAAATCTTTAACATCAAGGAAAGTTAAATACTCAACAATCAAAGAAAAAGCAAAACTGCTCCCCACCCCCCCACGTTTTGATGGCCTTAATATTTAAGTCTTCAGGAATTTTTTCCTGAATAAAATGTTAGACTTTATTATGCCTCTGTGCTTTTGTTGTCGTTACTATGAAATATGCCTGAGAGCATTTTTTTCTTATTCTTTTTCTTTCCAGATGACAGAAATGATGCTCAGGACAGTAGCTTAAGAGCATTAATAAAAGAGCTGCCAGACGTCCACTACTGCCTCCTCAAGTACCTATGCCAGTTCTTGACAGAAGTGGCCAAGCACCATGTGCAGAATCGCATGAATATTCACAATCTCGCCACTGTATTTGGGCCAAATTGCTTTCAGTAAGTTAATGGAGCTTTGCTGTTAATATTATCACATACTACTTTTTCCCTTTGTTACTGCCTGAAATTATTTGGGATGTAGAGTCATATTTCAGACTGAAAAGTCAACCAGTTTATGTTGGGGAAGTTCTATCTTGCTATTGGGCATTTAGCCTTGTTTTTCATCCCAATTTTGAAGAAGGCAAATATGCCTTTCGTGAAACCATAATTTGTAATATTTCAAACAACTGCCTTTAAAATTCTGGAAATACATTTTACTTTTGCTAAAAAAGGGCATTTAAAAATTCTAATCTGAAACATTGATTAGCAGAAAGGGAAGGAGTATAATATAGTGCATAATTGTTTAATGTGATAGTTAAAATCATTGCTAATAAATGAAAAAATTCAAGCTCAATATGTCAGTGACAGAAAAATGTAACCTCAACTACATTTGTTTTCTAAGAATAAACTAGACTAGAAATAAAGTAGTCTCCTTGGTGGCTGCTATAGCACTGGCCATAAAAATGTTTGTAAAACTTCATGTTTTCTTTTCCCTGTTATTCCTTAAAGGTATTTCATTGTTGATATGTAAAATATGATGTTGCAATCCAGGGACTTTGCTTTTAACTCTCCTATTAATTAATCTATTAATCCCCACTGATATCAAACACATTTCTTCTAGTAATAAGAACAAAGAACGCTCCCGCTTTTAAAGCCGTCAGAAATTCTCAGCAATTTTTTTAATAGTGTATTTGTTTATATACTCAGCTAAGCTCATTCAGCAGCCCAGAACTAGGAATAGTACAAACCTCAGAATGACTGTCCAAATATAAACTCTGGCTTAGATCATAGTGACTCCAGGGTTCCAGGACATTCACAGCCTACTCTGGTGAGATGTTCTACCTTAATAACTATCCCCATTGTAACCTTAGAGATTTAAGTTTTAAATAATAGCATTTCATAGGATATGTTAGGGTTTTAAGAAAAAATATCTCACACATAGCCTCTACTAATTTCTTACTCAAAAGCTTTGTATTAGGCTGTATTTATTTTTACTCCTATCTTCAAAATAAACCTTTGTTTAGTGACCTACGTGTAAGAAATAGAGATAACTAGAAAAGTGTTCAATAATTTTGAAACCCTAAATTCTAGAAGAGGTGAAAATGATTTTGTAAGTAGAGTGATCATTTTATAACTCACAGATCCATACCTCATTGCTGACTTACTGGATTGGGCTTGATCTGGAATTTCTGGTAACTTGCTTCAATTAGTCAATCAAAAATATCAAGTAATGAGTTTTTATAGGCTCTACTGCTTAGTATAGCTTTTATCCTTTTTGATGGTAAAATACACTAACAAAATTTACCATTTTACTATTTTTAAGTGTATAGTTCAACAGCATTAAGTATATGTACTTTGTTGTGATCTACTTGGTATGTGTGTCTAAACTTACAGTTCTGGAAGTCACTACTAGGTCCTTTTCACACTGAAATAGAGTATAATTCTTACAACAGATAACTGTTTTTGAACTTCTTACCAAGTACTGTACTGTCTCCTATATCTGATTGATTCTAAAGAGGCAGAAGTGGCTTATGTTGTCTTTGAAGTTCCTCTGTCCAAGTTAAGGAAAAGTAGACATTTCAACTTTTGACCACACTTAGTCCATTCATGTTACAAAGATGATCAGTGGAATGCTGAGATTCAAGGATAATTCTTACCAAGACCCACTAAAAGGCAAACAAAGGAAGTGCTTTTCTTAATACCTAAGGTGAATACCTTGTCTAGTTGATAGGTGAGGAAGATTTTTTTGAATAAAGAAACATCTTCATGAAATAATGTTAACTTTTGAAAGAACATAAAATTTTAGATATAAAAAGATAACTGGCTATAAAATATATAATTATAAAATGGAAGAAAATGCACTAACAGCAGATGAATGTTTGGTGCTCTGTATTCTGGATTTCTGGGTGACTCTTAAATTATAGGTTTTCAATATGTAATCCTAGTTACAGGTTTATTAAATTTAGATGACCATGTAATATTATCATTATAAATACTCAAATAATATAGAAAGTATATAGGATACAAATAAAGTCTCTACCATGAGTCTCCGCCATTAATACCTCCCATGCCAACCTCTCCTTCCTAGAGATAAAAATCCATAGCCAGTAGGTATATATCCTTCCATCCTTATGTCTGAACACAGCCATAAAACTTTAATTTTTAAATATAAGTCTTATAATGATACATATATTATGAAGCTTGATTGCTCTTACTAGTATCACTGGAACTTTTAATATCACTCTACTTACATACGTTATTCTTTAACTATTGAATACTAGGAATTTCCCCTAGCCTGATTAATTTTCCCTCTACTGATAAGCACTTAAGTGTCAATTCTTTTACATGAAAATAGTGTTGCAGTGAATATATTGTTTTAATTCCTTATGTACATCTGCAACTATTTCTATAGAAAAGGTAACCTAGAAGTGGAACTGCTTGGCTGAGTATACACGTTTTAAAGTTAATGTGTGGTGCCCTTAATGAAGCTGTAACAATTTATGATTCTACCATTGGTGTTTAAGAATACTTGTTTCCCTGTAACCTTGCTATGCTGAATGTTAACACATAATTCAGTACTTGTTGATCTAATGGGAAAAAAGGATATCCTAATTATTTGTGAAGTTGAGTATATTTTAGATTTAGGAGGTAGGTGGCATTAGTATTTGTGTTTCACTGTAGTTTGTGTCTGTCTTGTGCTTTGAATTTTTTTAGTTGTGGCTCTTGTTGCTTTGTAGGAGTCCCTTAGGTTTTCTAAAAACTAATCCTTATTTAGAAAAAAAAAATTACAAAAATTCTTTTTGATTGTTTGCCTTTTAGCTTTATGGCAATTTATATATTAAATTTAAAAAAATTTTAATTAACTTTTCAACTCTTCCCCTTTTTGTTGACATTTGTATCTTGCTTAATAAATCTGAATACTGTTTCTTGCTTAATATTACATTAATAGCAAAGGTATTACATTACGTATTTTTCTTCTATTTATAGCTTTTTTATGATTACCTTTTCACTTTTATCTAGAATTTCTTTTTTATATGGCATGTATCATGTATAGATCCAGTTTGATTTTTCTTCAAATAGATAGTTGTTGCCAAATTATACACTGAGTAGCATATCTCTTTCCTAACTTACAGTGCCAACTCTATCACATATTAACTTCCCACATGAGTGGGAATACATGAGTACTGTATACATGTTTGTTTCTCGTTTTTGTATGGCTCCTTCTTGTCATCTATTTTTCTATTATATTTGCTCTTTCAGAGGAATTTTGGAATCTCCCTGGTAAGTGGTATCTCATTGTTTTGATTTGCATTTCCCTGATGTTGAATATCTTTTAATGTGCTTATTGGCTATTTTTATTTATTTGGAGGAATGTTCAGATGCTCTACACATATTTTAATCAGATTGTCTCTATTATTAAGAGTCTTATATGTATTAAGAGTCTTATATGTATTTTGGATATAAACCCCTTAGTAAATACAGGATATGCAAATATTTTCTCTCTTTCTGTGAGTTACTTTTCATTTCCTTTAAAAAAAATTTTAATTCCAGTATAGTTAACATACAGTGTTATATTAGTTTCAGGTGTACAATATAGTGACTCAGTAATTCTGTATGTTACTCAGTGCTCATCAAGAAAAGTGTATTTTTAATCCTCCTCACTTATTTCACCCATTCCCCCACCTACTTCCCCACTGGTAACCATCTGTCCTCTACAATTAAGTCTGTTTGTTTGTCTGTCTTTTTTTCCTTTGTTCTTTTACTTTCTCAAATTCCACATATGAGTGAAATAATATGTTATTTGTATATATATGTATATATATTTTTATGGCTGAATAATATTCCTTCATTCATCTGTCAGTGGACGCAGGCTTCTTCCTTATTTTGGCTATTGTAAATAATGCTGCAATAAACGTAGGGGTGCATATATCCCTTTGAATTAGTATTTCATATTCTTCAGGTAAATACCCAGTAGTGCAATTACTGGATCATAGGGTAATTCTATTTTTAATTTTTTGAGGAACTTCCATACTGTCTTTTAATTTTTTGAGGAACTTCCATATGTATGTATATATATTTTTATGGCTGAATAATATTCCTTCATTCATCTATCAATGGACGCAGGCTTCTTCCTTATTTTGGCTATTATAAATAACGCTGCAATAAACATAGGGGTGCATATATCCCTTTGAATTAATGTTTCATATTCTTCAGGTAAATACCCAGTAGTGCAATTACTGGAACATAGGGTAGTTTTATTTTTAATTTTTTGAGGAACTTCCATACTGTACCAGTTTGCATTCCCACCAACGGTGCACAAGTGTTCCTTTTTCTTCACATCCTCAGGAAAAACCTGAGGTTTTTCCCTGATGATGAGTGATGTTGAACATCATGTCTTCTTTGGAGAAATGTCTGTTCATGTCTTCTCCCCATTTTTTAATTGGGTTATTTGGTTTTGGGGTGTTGAGTTGTTTGTATCAGTTCTCTCTATATTTTGGAAACTAACCCTTTATCAGATAAGTCATTTGTAAACATCTCCTATGCTGTAGGTTTCCATTTAGTTTCATTCGTTGTCTTCTTTGCTATGCAGAAGATTTTTATTTTGATGTAGTCCCAATGGCTTATTTTTGCTTTTGTTTCCCTTGCTTCAGGAGACCTGTCTAGAAAGATGTTCCGAGGATCAATGTCAGAGAAATTGTTTCCTGTGCTTTTTTCTAGAATTTTTATGTTTTCAGGTCTCATATTTTGGTCCTTAATGCATTTTAAGTTTATTTGTGTATATCTTTAAGAAAGGGGTCTAGTTTCATTCCTTTGCATGTAGCTGTCCAGTTTTCCTAACACCATTTGTTGAAGAAACTGTCTTCTTGCCGTTGGATATTCTTTACAGCTTTGTCGAAGATTAATTGACCATATAAATGTGGGTTTACTTCTGGGCTTTCTATTTTGGTTCCACTGATCTGTGTATCTATTTTTGTGCCAGTATCATACTGTTTTGATTACTACGGCTTCGTGGTATAACTCAAACTCTCGAATTGTGACTTTGTTATTCTTTTTCAAGATTTCTTTGGCTATCTGGTGTCTTTTGTGGTTCCATTCAAATTTTAGGATTGTTGGTTTTACTTCTGTGAAAAATGCTGTTGGTATTTCAATTGGGATTGCATTGAATCTGTTGATTGCTTTGGGTAGTATGGACAGTTAACAATATTTGTTCTTCCAATCCATGAGCATGGAATGTCTTTCCATTTGTGTCATCTTCACTTTCTTTTCATCAGTGTTTTACAGTTTTCAGAGCATACAGTTTTACAGGTCTTTCACTTCATTAAGTTTATTCCTAGATATTTTATTATTTTTGGTTCAATTATAAATAGGATTTTTTCTCAGTTTCTCTTTCTGCTATTTCATTATTAGTGTATAGAAATGGAACATATTTTTGTACATTGATTCTTGTATCCTATGACCTTACTGAATTCATTTATCAGTTCTAGCAGTTTTTTGGCAGAGTCTTTAGAGTTTCCTCTATATAGTGTCATGTCATCTGCAAATAGTGAAAGTTTAACTTCTTGCTTACCAACTTGGATGCCTTTTATTCCTTTTTCTTGTTTGATTGTTCTGGCTGGGAATTCCAGTATTTGAATAGAAATGATGAGAGTGGACATCCTTGTCTTATTCCTGACCTTAGGAGAAAGGCTCTCAGTTTTTCCCCATTGACTATGTTGTTAGCTGTGGGTTTTTCATATACAACCTTTATTATGTGGAGGTATGTTCCCTCCAAACATACTTTGTTGAGGTTTTTTTCCTGAGTGGTTGTTGTACTTTATCCAGTGCTTTTTCTGTATCTATTGAAATGATCCTATGGTTTTTATCCTTTCTCTTATTGCTGTGATGTGTCTCATTGGTTGATTTGTGAATACTGAACCACCTTTGCATCCTGGAAATAAATCCCACTTGATCATGGTGAATGATTTTTTTTCAATGTATTGTTGGATTTGGTTTGCTAAAGTGTGGAGGATTTTTGCATCTATGTTCATGAGAGATACTGGCCTCCAGTTTTTTTTTGCAGTGTCTTTATTTGGTTTTGACATCAGTCTAATGCTGGCCTCATAGAATGAATTTGGATGTTTTCCTTCCTTTTCCATTTCTCAGAATAGTTTGGGAAAAATAAGTATTAACTCTTTTTTAAATATTTGGTAGAATTTGCCTGTGAAGCCATGTGGTCCTGGACTTTTCTTTGTTGGGAGTTTTTTGATTACTGATTCAATTTCATTGCTAGTAATCCATTTATTCACATTTTCTATGTTTCCTGATACAGTTTTGGGAGGTTATTCTAGGAATTTATCCATTTCTTCTAGTTGTCCAATTTGTTGGCATATAATTCTTCGTAGTATTCTCTTAAAATCCTTTGCAATTCTGTGGTATCTGTTGTTTCTACTCTTTCATTTGTGATTTTATTTTTTTGAGTCCTTTTTTTTTTGTCTTTTGATGAGTCTGGCTAACGGTTTATCAATTTTGTTTTTTTCAAAGAATCAGCTCCTGTTTCATTGATCCCTTCTATTGTTTTTTGTTTGTTTGTTTTTTCAATGTTTATTTGTTTTCAGAGAGAGAGAGAGAGGAGACAGAGCATGAGTGGGGGAGGGACAGAAAGAGAGGGGAGACACAAATTCTGAAGCAGTCTCCAGGGTCTGAGCTGTTAGCACAGAGCCTGACACAGGGCTCGAACTCATGGACCACTAGATCATGACCAGAGCCAAAGTTGGACATTGAACCAACTGGAGCCACCCAAACGCCCCTAGTTGGTTGGTCTTTAGTTTCTATTTCATGTATTTCTGCTATAATCTTTATTATTCCCTTCCCTCTCCTGATTTGGGGTTTTGTTTATTGTTTTTATTCTGGCTTCTTTAGGTGTAAGGTTAGGTTGTTTGAGATTTTTCTTGCTTCTGGAAGTAGACCTGTATTGCTATAAACTTCCTTCCTAGAACAACTTTTGCTATATCCCAGCGATTTTGGACTGTTTTCATTTTCATTTATCTCCATATGTTTTTTATTTCTTTTTTGATTTCTTGGTTTCATTGCTTAATAGTGTGTTATACCTCCATGTATTGGTGCTCTTTCCAGATTTTTTCTTGTGGTGATTTCTAATTTCATAGCATTGTAGTCAGAAAAGACGCATAGTATGTCTTCGATCTTTTTGAATTTGTTCAGACTCGTTTTGTGGCCTAATATGTGATCTATTCTGGAGAATGTTCCATGTGCACTTGAAAAGAATGTGTATTCTGGTGTTTTAGAAGGGATTTTTTTTTTTTTTTTTTTTTAAGGAGGGAATGTTTTGAATATATGTTACATTCATCTGGTCCAGTGTGTCATTCAAAGCCAGTGCTTCCTGTTGATTTTCTATTTGGACATTCTGTCCAATGACATTAGTGGGGTGTTAAAGTCCCCTGTTCTTATTGTATCACTATCAATTAATCCCTTTATGTTTGTTATTAAGTGCTTTATATGTTATTAAGTGCTCCCATGTTCAGTGCATAAATATTTGCAGTAGTTATGTCTTCTACTTGGATTGTTCCCTTTATGGTTATGAAGTGTTCTTCCTCATTTCTTGTTACAGTCCTTGTTTTAAAGTCCATTTTGTCTGATGTAAGTATTGCTACTCTGGCTTTATTTTGACATCCTTTGGCATGATATATGTTTCTCCATCCCCTTACTTTCAATGTGAATTTTTTTTTTTTAGGTCTGAAATTAGTTCCTTGAAGGCATGTAGCATGTATACATGTATTTTTTTTTTATTCATTTCATCACCCTGTGTCTTTTGATTGGAGCATTTAGTCCATTTACATTCAAAGTAATTACTGGTAATATGTTTTTATTGACATTTTGTTAGGTGTTTTATGGTTGATTGTGTGGTTTTTCTCTGTTCCTGTCTTTGCTCTTTTGACTCAAGATTATTTACCTTTTAATGATATACTTTGATTCCTTTCTCTTTATTCCTTGCCTGTCCATTACTGGTTTTTGATTAGCAGTTACCATTGGTTTGTCTATAACATCTTCTGCATATGGCAGAAGTTGATGTTCATTTAAGTTTGAACCTGTTCTTTGCTCCTGTCCCCCTCCCACCATGTTTTAGATATACAGTGCTGCATTACCTCCTTTTATTTTGTGAGTCCCTTGACTGATTTTTATATATATAATTATTTTTACTGCTTTTGTGCTTTGTACTTTTTTTTTTTTTTTTTTTTTTTTTTTTACTGTTACTTATGTTCTTTCTTATCCACCCAAAGCCTCCCCTTTAACGTTTCTTACAGGGCTGGTTTAGTGGTGATGAATGTCTTAAAGTTATGTCTGAGAAACTCTTTGTCTTTCCTTTTATTCTGAATGATAACCTTGCTGGATAGAGTATTTTTGCCTGCAGGTTTTTTTCCTTTCAGCACTTTGAATATATCATGCCATCCCTTCTGACCTGCAAAATTTCTGTTCAAAAGTCAACTGATAGCCTTATGGAGTTTCCCTGGTATGTAGCTGCTTTTTCTCTTGCCACTTTTAAAATTCTCTCTTTATCATTACTTTTTTCCATTTTAATTACTATGTTTTTTGGTATGGACCTCCTTGGGTTGTTTTTGTTGAGGGATGTCTGTGCCTCCTAGATCTGGATGTGTTTCCTTCCTCAGATTCAAGAAGTTTTTAACCATTATTTCTTCAAATAAATTTTTTGCCTCATGTTCTTTCTCTTCTTCTTCTGGAACCCCTGTAATGCAAATGTTATTACACTTTATGATCCTTAGTTCCTAAGTCTATTCTCATTTTAAATGATTTTTTTTCCTCTCACCTGTGCAGCTTACTTACTTTCCATTCCTCTGTCCTCCAGGTCATTGATTCATTCTTCTGCTTCCTCTAACCTACTATTTATTCTATCTGGTATATATTTCATTTCAGTTATTGTGTTCTTCATCTCTGATTGACTCTTTTTTATCTCTTTGTTAAGGGTCTCACTGATGTCCTCCAGTCTTTTCTCAAGTCCAGTGGGTATCTTTATGAGCATTACTTTGAATTCTCTATCAGGCATGTTACTCCATTTTATATCCAATTTGTTTGGCTGTCTTGCTGTGATTTTGTCCTGTTCTTTCATTTGGAACATATTTCTCTGTCTCCTCATTTTGTCTCACTCTCTGGGTCTGTGTGTTAGGAAAGTCAGTTACATCTCCTGATCTTGAAAGTAGTAGACTTAAGAAGATGAGGTCCTGTAGTACCCTGCAGTACAGTATCCTCCCCATTCATCAGAATCTGGCACTTGAGGGCAGTCCCCTGTGTGTGTTGATCGTGCCCTGCTGTTGTGGCTCAGCTCCTTTTTCTGTCAATCCAGTCACCTGCAGTGGCTCTCTTTGCCTGTTGTGGGCAGTGTTTGGTTCCTGTGTTATTGGTGGGCCAGTCTATGGCCGCAATGGGCTTGAGTTGAATCAGACCAGTCATTTGTCAGGGATGCAGTAACACCAAACTGGAGGGCACTTTCCCTGTGTTTTCCCCTGGGAAACATTCATTGGTGGGCAGGGCTGCAGTCAGACCAGATGTCTGCCTTCAGCCCATTGCCCGGGGCAGTAGTCACTTGGTGTGGTGCTGGCCCCTGTCAGGGCTGCTTGCACACTGCCTGGCTTGTGGCACCACTTTGGATGCACCCAGGCCAAAAGCATATTGGAGGGGGCAGATCCACAACTTAAGTGGGGGCAAGTCTCGCAGTGTTAGCAAAATTTGCAGCTGGTCCTCTTCAAGAGGAGACCTGCAACTGCTGAAACCAAGGCCAGCCAGGTTAGACCAGGCAGATCCACAGAGTAAGGGTGGTGGGAGGCGGCATGGTGTTAGCAAGGTTTGTACTGGTGTTCTGGAGGAGGGACCTGCTGTGCAAGGACTGAGAGAAGCCTGGCTGGAGGGGGCAGGAGGTATGGTGTTAGCAAGACAAGTAGCTAGTATAGGCATCATGCTGATTTCTGCAGGTGGCTATGTGTTTGTGCTGGGGATAGGGGAGGGAAATGGCACCTACCAACTCCTTTGTTCCAGGAGGAGTCTCCCAATGAGACTGTCTCTTCAGGACTTGCTCTGTAAACAACTCTCCTTCCCATATGCCCCAGGCGGTTTTCAAACTACTGCTTCTATGCTGTGTCTCTGCAGGGTATTTTTTGTGCTATCTCCTCAAGTTTTCTCTTGCCTTCCTGGCTCTCCCAGAGTGGAGCCTGATGATTTTTAAAATTCCAGGTTTTAAGTCCCACTGGCTGTAAGAATTCATGACATTTAGCCCCATGTGTGCTCCCTGATGTGAGGATCTTTTTCTCTCCCCTCTTCATGTTTGTGGCGTCCCTCCCTCTAATGGACAGTCCCATGAGTCCATTTAGATGTGGACCCTGTCTCTGCCTTTCCTACCCTCTTTAATATGGCCTCTTCTCTACATTTAGTTGTGGAGTTTGTTCTGCCAGTCTTCAGGTCATTTTCTAGGTTATTTACACTGATGTGAGTGTTACCTAGTTGTGACTGTGGTATGAGATGAGGTGATGGTCCTCCTTCTCCGTCATCCTCCCAGCAGTCCCTCCCATTTCATTTTCTTGATTGTGTGCTTTCAAGCACAGTTTTTAAAATGTTGATTAAGTTTAGTATACCAATTTTTTTCTTTTGTTGCTTATGCTTTTGTTTGCATCTAAGAAGGTTTTGCCTAACTTACAAAGATATTTTCTCAAGAGATTCGTAGTTTTAACTCTTATGTTAAGAAGTTCATTTTAAGTTTATGTTTGTGCCTTGTAAAGAAGGAGTCCAGTTTCATTCCTTTCATGTGGATGTGCAGTTATCCTGGTACCAGTTGTTGGAAAGACTGTTTTTCCCCTTTGAATTACCTTGGCACTCTTGTTGAAAATTAATTGACCATAATTGCTAGAGTTTATTTCTAGACTCAGTTGTATTCCATCGATCCCTATACATCTATCCTTAGGCCAGTACTACTTGATTCCTGGTCTTGATTACTTGATTACTGTAGCTTTTTAGTAAGTTTTAAAATTGGGAAATGTCAATCTTCCAGCTGTGTTGTTCTCTTCAAGGTTGTCTTAGCTATTCTTGGTCCCTTGCTTTTCCATATGAGTATGGGGTCATCTCATAAATTTCTGCAAAAAAGCCAGGGGGTATTTTGATAAGAATTTTTTTGAATCTGTGGATCAAATTAGGGAGTACTGCCATCTTAACAATATTAAATTCTCCAATCCATGAATATGGGATATCTTTCCATTTACTTGTGTTGTCTTTATTTCAACAATGTCTTATCATTTTCAGAGTACAAATTTTACACTTCCTTTGTTGAATCTTAAGTATTTTTTAAGTTATTCTAAATATAATTAATATTATTTTTAGTTTGTTCATTGGTAGTGCTAACATAGCTTTAATTTGCATTTATTTTATTATGAATGAAGTTAGACATCTTTATGGGATATCTGTTTAAGGGTCGTTTGCCTTTCTCATGATGTGTTTGTGCCTATCTTTTGCCCATTTTCCTATTAGGTCTTCAGGGGTTTTTTTTGCTTGTTTGTTTAATATTTATTTATTTTTAGACTTTGTTTCCTCTAATAAACACATTTAAAACTAATGCTCCCTCAGTATCATTTTGGAACATTACATTGAATATTACTGTATCACTTTTTGTTATGAGTTGAATTATCCAAGATACAAACCCTGAGACAGAGGATTCAAATAGTAGTTGTATAGGGTAACGCTCTTTGGAGCTGCACCTGTAAACCATAGACAGATGTAGGATTAGGCAGAAGAAGTTGAATATTTCATGCAATTATAACAAAATCCTCCAGCAGTCTCAAATGTACTTAGGAGCTTGGATGGCCTTTCAGAGATCTCTCAAATTGAGTCAAGGGCATTGGTACATTTAACCTTTTCCATCAGTCACTGGAGATGAGATGTGCCTAGGGAGGTGGTATAATCTTGGGAGAGGGCTCAGCTATGAACCATAAGTAGACATTACTCTCAGCAGCTAGGGTAATGAATGAAACATGAAGAAGGAATCTGAATATCACTCCACAGAATCCACTATATATTTATAATGTTATAATAATTTTTCATAGTATACTATGGCACAGCATATTTTTCTATGAAAAATTTAGCAAACATTGGACTGTAAACTTTGTATGTTATGTATGACTTTTCTAAGGAAATTTCTAATATCCTATTTTCTAGAACCAGTAAAAATCCTCCAAAGAATATGATTCTTAGAGATTAGCAGGAATTGCTTTCCCTAAGTTTTGATAGTTATTAAAATGGATACTAGATTTTCCATGGTTTGGATAGTATGACCTAATAAAAGAAAGTTATCCTAGTCTTCTGGCATTTGGTAGGTTTGATATTCTGAATTATTTATTTTTCTGTTACATTTTCTGTACAATGGGACTTACAGGATTTATTTTGAGACTTAAGACCATAAGAGGAAATCTTTGTACGTGGTACACAATTAGTAGAGTAGTGTTGGAAAACATGTGCATTTAACTGAACACATTTAAAATTATTTTAAGGGAAAGATCAGGTTTTATAGATTCTGTACATCATACTAGTTAGTGACTGGGCTCCTTAGAAACAAGAGATCGGAGACATGACTTTTTTCTTACCTCAGCTATCTTAGTTTTCACTTTATTTTTACATTTGGTACAAGCTTCTTAGAATATTGAGATACTTTTTAATATTTAAAGAAAATTTTTCTTGTCCAATAAAACTTGTAAATATGCAGACCAATTTCTTCAACTTTTGTGTTCATATCAGACACAAATCTTCTGATGTGCTCAGACTGCCTTGGCATTACCCACCTCCCAGACCAGTCTGCCACCAGTGTTTCATTTTTCACCTGCCTTGGGAATGCTGGATCCTTCTCCTTAGCCACAGTCGTATGGCTGGGTCAACCAGCTTCCCCCACCGCTTTTGGACCCTGAATTCCTGATGGGCTGCCAGAGGGGCTGGATAAGGCAACATGAAAGTCTAGAACAGTTAAATCCTTCTGAGTGAACCTTGGCAATGGAAAATAGAAGTCAGGAGGGAACTAGGTAGATCCCCTTTTTCTTCCTCCCATGGAATACTTTATCCCAGGCTTCTTCTTGCAGCCAATCTGTTTGAATTCCAGACTGCCAAACAAAGCATCTGCCAAGCCAACTGATGTGTGGTTTGGGATTTCTTTGTGAAATAGCTATTTACACTTGACTTTGTTGCACTACTTACCTTCTTTCCTTACCCATGCCGCCCTGTACCCATCCCAAAATAATGCACCAGCATCCTCATCCTTGGCTTAGTCTCAGTTTTTTTGAGAATCTGCTCTAAGGCACTGTGTACCTACAGAGAGCAGACTGTTCCAATACAGAAGGAAAGCTGGTTTTCTCAAGATAGGATGAGAGATGTTGTACTTTAAGTATATTAAAGGATAATGTTAGCCATGCAGGATCTTTTCACATGCCGACTTTGGAAACTAAATTCCTCATAAACACCAACTCCGCTGTAAATGTTCTACTTCCCCAATATTATTATATGACTCCTTGGAATTTAAAGTTTCCTTTGACCAAAAAAAGTGTTCAAAGCTGAGAATAATGTTGGAAAAAACTAAATATTTGTGTTTACTGTTATTTCAACAATTTAAAAATGTATTTGTTAAATGACATTAACAAGACACTGAATTGCCTTAATGACCTTTAGCTGAGATTTATTTTTGTTACTATTCTTGATCCTTTGCATTAAATCTACTGTGCACAGTTAGTTTCAATCATTTAATAACGTCAATTACATCAAAATTTAATCTCTAGTAAGTAAATAAGCTAACACCTACTGATGATTCAGCCATTTTGATCAAATTCTTCTTCATTTTCTTTGCTTTCTATGTCTTTTGTCTATAGATCTGTAAATTAATCCTACCCCTTGAAACAAGTGTATCGATATAATCAGTAAGGCACTCGGTAATATTATAGTTATTTCTTTTTCTTTTTTTAAGTTTATTCATTTTGAGAGAGAGAGAGAGACAGTGTGAGTGGGGGAGGGGCAGTGAGAGAGAGGGAGAATGAGAATCCCAAGCAGGCTCCATGCTGCCAGTGCAGAGCCCAACATTGGGCTTGGACTCATGAAACCATGAGATCATGGCCATAACTGAAACCAAGAGTCCGATACTTAACTGACTGAGCCATCCAGGTGCTCCCATTCTAGCTATTTCTGATGTTTAAAGAGATGGGCGACTGGGTGACTCAGTCAGTCAAGCATCGGACTCTTGATTTTGGCTCAGGTCATGATCTCACAGTTCATGGGTTGGAGCCCCTCATCCGGCTTTGCTGTGACAGTGTGGAGCCTGCTTGGGATTCTCTCTCTTGCTCTCTCTCTGCCCCTCCTTTGCTCCCTTACTCTGTCTCTCTCAAAAATAAAACATAAAAAAGAGAAAGGAATTTTAGATTTTGAATAAACCCTTCCATGTGTGCATTAATCCAAGATAGTACATTTTTGCTTAGTGGCAGTATAAAAACCATTTTAAAGTTGTTTGGGGCTCCTTCAAATCTTGCAGAAAAAAGACACAATAAGTTAATGGTACCAAATCACTAACTTGTAACTCGTGGTTCATGATATTTATGTTTATGTGTGTGTAATAAAGTATTTGAGCAACATCAGTAAATATTAGATGAGATCAGCTAAATTTGTAGACAAACAGGATGTGTAACCAGATAAGCCTACAATGTTGCCATCATGTTATCTGCTAATAGCTAGTAAGCAGCTTTGTTTGGTTTTCAACCCAAATGTTACTTTTGGAAAATTGGTAATTTGGATTGAAAAATGTAGATAGTTGAGATTTTTAAAAATTAAACCCAAGCCCTGGTCTCACATTGTCCTATATTTATAACCTCTGGTCTCACATTGTCCTATATTTATAACCTCATTAGTATAAATAAAATACACATTGCTCATTTAATTTTTAGCACAATTATACTTATTACTGTTATCCTTCATAAACATGTTTTTGGCATATTAAGGAGTGGGTGATTGGAAAGTTCCTCCCGTCTCTGCTGAAACCTATACCTGTGCTTTGCGGCAGTTACCTCATTGCCTATAATTCCGTCTTATCCCACTGTCCCTTGTAAGGGTGACAATTGACTTTGCAGTTGCCTTTTTTTCCAAAATGGGTATAAGTTTATTTTTTTGTTACAAAAGTAACATATGTTCATTAAAAAAAATTTTTTTTTAACCAAGAAAGCCCAGGTGTAAATATGAAAATTAAAATCCTCCATAATTCGACTACCTGGACCCAGTCACTGTTCACACTTAGGTTTCCGTGCTTTCATATTCATTGCATGCTTACATATGCATTTATATTTACGTCTGATTAAAGGTGGGGGTGATAATGTAATACTGATTTATAACCTTTATTTTAAAACTTCATGCCCTCTAATCATGGCATTTTTCCATACTTAAAATTTTACATCATCATTAATAATGACAGCATTGCGTTCTCATCCTTTGATCAATATCCTTTATTTAAGCTGTCCCTATAAAGGGCATTTCACATTTTTTTTCTCAGCAATAATAGGTGGTATTTATTGAGTGCTTACTAACCTCCTGGCAATGTTCTAGGTGCTTTTCATTTATTTGCATACTTATTCTCAGAGCCTTATGAGGCAGGTACTATTCTTGTCTTTCCTTTTCACATGAAGAAGCTGAAATTGTAATTTGCTCAAGGTCACATGGCTAAGAAGTGTGCGTCAGGGTTTTAAATCCAGACAGCCTGGCTCCTGAGCTCCAAGCCCTAATCACTGCTCTGTAAGTGTTTCCCCTATAAACAGCATCGCAGCGACTACTCTTGAACATACATCTTTTCACACTTCATTAATTATTTTCTTTGGATGTACTTTTGAAAGTAGACTTGCCTAGTCAAAGAATATTCATATTATCAAATTTTTTCTTCATTGAAAGGTTGTACCAGTTCACGCTGTGAGCAGCAGTCTGTGGCTGTGGCTCCTTTCCCACACCTTCTCCAACACTGGTGTTATCATTTCTTAACACGTTTGCCAGTATAATAAATGAACGTTATTTCTTATACAAGTTTTGATTTTTGTATTTTGATTATTGTAAGGTTTAATGTATTTGTGAGCCTATTTTCCCAGTTTTACTTTTGTCAATTGCCTTTATGCTCTTTGTCAGTTTTTTTTACCCTGTTTTTGTTGTTGATTTGTGGGAGTTCCTTTTGATTATCACTATTAATCTATTGTTATACATAGAAAATATTTCTCATAGCTTGTAATTCACATAATTGTAATTCCTATTACATGAATTCTTATAATTCACATTGTGTGAATTCCTATAATTCATGTTAGAACCTCATAATTCTTTTGCCACAGAGAAGTTTAGAGATATTTCAATTTGTGTTGTTTGGGCTTGATGTGACCCTTAAAAGGCCTTCAACCTCAAGGTTATGAGAATATTTACTAATACCCTCTCAATGTTTTTGAGGTTTTAAATTTTAATATTTAAACCTCGAATATATGTGGACATTGTTTTACAACAGATATGGTAAGGGAATCTAAAAGTCATTTAATATTCTCTTACATTTTTTCTTAGGATATATGCCATTTTTTAATATTTAGGTACTGAATTCTACTGAAATTTATTTTTGAGTAAGGTATGATTCAAGGGTCTAGTTTTTCACTGAATAGTTAGCCTGTTAACCAAACAATATCTAGAGAATAATTCATATTTTGCCAAGTAATTCAAATGTCATTTTTATCATTATATCAAGTTCTTAAATATATTTTGGTTTTCTCTGGGTTATGTTTTGCTACCCTGATCAGTCTGCTTCTCTGGTGCTAGTATCATATACTATATTTTAATGACATGTGTGGTATTCCACTTAATTCTTCTTTTTCAGGATTGTCCTGGATAATTATGTGCATATTCCCTAAAGAACTTCAGCACATTTTTCTAGATTTAAAAATTCCCAGTGAGCTTTTAGATTTTACCAGGTATAGTTGAATATATTTAATGTTGAGTCATTCGTTTATTAAAAGGATGTATCCCCTCGTGTGGTCCAGTTTCTACTTATGTATTTTTTGTTTTATAAAACTGTAGAAGCTTGAAAAAAAATATGTGCAGTTATAAGGAATACAGTGAAAAATCATCCACTAATCACAGTACTTAAATGTAATAACTTTAAATTTTTTATCTATTTTCTTCCAGCTTTTTTCCCATGTATATATACTTTATTTTTAAAAGGATTTTTTAAATGTTTTATTTATTTTTGAGAGAGAGAGAGACAGCGCACAAGCAGGGGAGGGGCAGAGAGAGAGGGAGACACAGAATCCAAAGCAGGCTCCAGGCTTTGAGCTGTCAGCACAGAACCCAACATAGGGCTCGAACTCATGGACCACGAGATCATGACCTGAACTGAAGTTAGACACTTAACTGACTGAGCCACCTAGGTGCCCCAAGTTTATGTGATTTTTTAATTACTCATAGCTAGGACTTTTTATATAGAAGATGACAGACTTACATTTATTAAATTCTGTGTGTAGAAAAAATATATCCTTCAGTCATCTATTTCTCATGGTGAATCCAAAAGCGTAGTTGGTAGTCTCATGTTTTTATGGTTAAAGAACTGAATTGTATGAAATATCAGTTTTTAGGATTATTCAGCTAAAATGAAAATGGGTATTGATTTTGATCCATTACAAATGAAACCTGGAAGTAAGCAAGAGAATAATCAATTGTTTTTTAAGGACAGTAAAAAACAGACTGGGCAGAAAGATTTCTACATAATCATTGTTCTTTGGATTTGTCATCAGATGGATAGAAGTATTGACCATATAAAACTGCTATTTTTCTACTTCAAAATGACCAAAAACAGAAACTCATATAATTCAGTCTAATAGTAAGCTCAAGTCTATTACTAAACTATTACTATCAGCTAAGAACATGAATTTGAATCATAAGAAATTGAATATGCATACCGAAAACAATACTACAAATTTTCCATCAGATGGCCATTTTTTTCAGAAATCATGATGTTTTATAACTTTATATAAGCCATACATACTGTTCCTCCTGGTATTATGTGTGAAGAGTAAACTTTATTATTTTAATGATAACGATACTTCAAACCTTGGTTTTCTCAAACAAAAATAATCAAAGGATGCTTCTTGATCTTGGTCTCACTTAAGAGATGACAGTAGGTCTGTAAGTGTAGTCTGTAAGTTGTCCAGCATACTGATTGCTTGTTTGTTATATATGAAACAAGCAACCAATAATATTAAAAATTATGCAGTGTAATTTGTATGTTTTCTTATATGAAATAATTTCTTATATTACAAGGAGCACTGATGTTTTTTCATAGTAATCTTAGATTAGTGCATTATAGATTAGTGCTGATATGAGAAAATATGAAATAGATGGTTTGCTGGTCTTTTACAACACCACTGTGATGCAATGTTTTTAAAATGTGTGAACTCTTCTCTGGAATATACCTCTCTAGAGAAATAACCAGGCTTGGTGGTTGAACATTGCTGATTTGGTCCAGAGTCAAAGATTTCTTATCCTTTTTAAAAATAATCTCCGGACCTCTTCAATGTCTGTGGGAATGCAGTGATTAAGCAATAACATCTGTCTGACAGTTAATGATCATCTGGAGAACTATATGGCCCTGCGTAAATTCAAGGTCCTTTAAGTCAGTTGGTTATTTATTAAAGAGAAATGTCCAGCCTGAAGACATCAACACTACTCTGCTAAATACTACTTTAAAAAATAAAATTGCATGTTTCTTTTCAAACAGACTTTCAAAGGACTTCTACATTCATGATCTTGTTTATTTCTTACGTCAATCTTAAGAGAGCAAGCCAGATGATTTCATTTTATAAAGGCTGACATGGGACTCCATGGGGTGGCTGGTACGTGGGTGGGTATCAATGATTGGCCACAAGTTATATCACTAGTAAGCAGGAAGACTAAGAATAGGGTGCCTTCTGACTCCTGATCTGCTATGTTTTCTACTAGATCATGTATTTTCTCAAGATAATACTATAGATGCTGCTTATTGCACCATACTTTGTCTCACTAGTCATGGGTTATTTGTGAGATTAATAACGTTTATTGTAGCACTTGACTTGATATGGCCCATGTATGTATAGTCAGTTGTTAAATACAAGCTTGAAAAAGTGAAAGAATGTAAAACAAATTCTCTTTTCTTTGGGAGAAAAAAGCAAATGCAGGTTCTGATCATTCTGCTTTTCTCATTTTATTTTTTTTAAGTTTATTTATTTATTTTGAGAGAGTGAGTGTAATCAGGGAAGAAGCAGAGAGAAAGGAGACAGAGAATCCCAAGCACGCTCTGTGCTGTCAGTGCAGAGCCCAACATGGGGCTCCATCTCACAAACTGAGATCATTACCTGAGCCAAAATCAAGAGTTGGATATTTGACCAATGGAACCACCCAAGACCCCAGATTTTCTCATTTTAAATGTCTCTAAAAGAAAAAGTGAACACAAAATCATTTTAATAATGGAGTGTGGTTGCTGTCTGTAAGCCTTCAAAATTAAAACTAGTGCCATATGTCTTGTTAAAGCGTAATCTTGAAAATAGCAGTGACCTTTTAAACTCCTTGAATCATCATCCAGTGATGACAAGTGGCAAATTTAGGCATACACACAAAAATATGTAAATACATAAAAATATAAGTGTGTGTGTGTGTGTATATATATATATATATATATATATATATATATATATATAAATAAAGAGAGAGAGAGAGAGAGAAGGAGAGAAAGGGAGGGGGAGGGAGGGAGGAGGAGGGAGAGGAAGAGACATTCTTCTTAGCTGTTGACAAAATCCAGTGGCAAATTTATATTCTCTACGTTGTATTTGGGAGTGTGTATGCACACTTGTATCATAGTCTCCAGAAATTATTGCCTAATACCTCACATCTGCCTGCTACATATATATACAGTTGTCTTTTATTTTCTCCTATGAGGTTTACTATAGAGCCTCAGTCTTGGAGGAACAGATTCTACTCCCTTCTATGTTATTAACTAGCTTTATGACTTTAAGCAAGTCAGTTTTTCTAGCTCTGTTTGCTACCAGATACGTGACTTTCTTTTTCAGCAGTAAGATTTTGTTACGTGATTTTAGTTGTCTATAATTGTTATTTACTAATTTGCCAAATATTTCTTAAGGCATATACTATGTGTCAGAAGGCAGTGTATCAAATGTTGGCCGAACATCATGGTTCATGCCCTCAGGGACCTCATATGATATGGGGGGAAAGAGGAGATTCCTTAAATAATTACTGAATTACAGTTGCGATCTGTGTTGCAATGGAAAGATGGAGATTCTGATCATGTGAATACATGAGTGTGTATGCCAGAGAAGTGGCTTGTGCTTCATTCAAGCTTGGCTGACTTAGATGTCTCCTTTTTAATGCACTTGACACCCCCTGCCAGATCTCTTCAACCTCCTCTTAGGCTGGTTTTGGTAACTTCTGGTTTTCCTTTTTACTTTCACCCACTTCAGTCCCAATCCATGCTGTTACTAGAAAAATCAGATCATACCCTTCTCTTGTTTCCAAGACCTCCATTCAAGAGTATTTCTTTTCTCTACTGTGGCATTCAAAGCCTTTAATGATTTGGTTCATAATTTCTTATGTAGCCTCACCTCGTCTCTATTACTTCCCAAGAGTTCTCCATCAGGGATTTGGAGATAAGCAACTGTGATTATGTTAGAGGAGAATCTGGAGTCTGAGCTAGAGTTTGGAAGTCATTCTAATTTGTTTCTTGAAAACAAAATGGACAAACCCTTCAAGAACAGGGACATCCTGGAGAATGTGCATAGTTAGGGGATTGGAAAAGACAGTTGGAGAGATCATAGGAATGATCTCTAGTGTAGCAGCACCAAAGCCAAAGAAAATAGAATTTCAAAGAAAGGGTGAACTATACAGAGAGAGAGATCAAGGAGAAATAGAACTGAGGAACATATCCTGGATTTGTAGATGTAGAGGTCATGCAAACTAATAATTGCAGACACATAATGACACTTTATACGGCTTCCAAAAGAACAATCTTCTGAAGAACACTCACTGAGAAAATATTATAAGAAGCATAATGTTACATGGGGAAAAAAATGGACTCTTCCTCTGGAATCAGAATAGAAGCCTGTTTCTGGAATTAGTACTCTTTTTAAGATATATTAATATAAATTGTGGCTGACTTGATTTTTAAACTTAAAGTTCTCAACTTTTTACCATTTCAGTCTTTGTTAAATATGTCATGCTGCCTCTGAGTTTTCCATGAGAGAGCAAAAGGGGGAAATATGAAGATAGGTTTGTTTTCTGGTCTAGATTACTAAAGCAGAATGTGAATGAATGATGACCTAATTTTTCATGGGTTCTATGGAACTGGATTGAATAACATGTTACCTATGTGTATACATAGTTGATTGGAATATTTTTGTGTTAGATTGGGCTCAGGTAGAAGGTTAAATCACTTTGGATTTTAAAGATTTAACTGTTAGCAGTTAGAAATAACAGAGACCCAGTCATGATTAAAGATTAATAGAATATTTAAAGACAAACTGGTCACATGGTATCTTGTTCTCCTTAATGTTACTAATAAGCAAAGTTTATTTCTCCTAGTGAGCCTAGAGAATTACTTTGTTGGATTGTGGGAACAATTTTGTGATGAATGAAGATGTAATAAAACTTACAGTTCAGGTTTTATATAATTTTATAAAGCAAGACAATATGGCCAGACTGTGTTGGTTTAAACTTTGCTCCATTGCTTTCTTTTTTTATGTTTTTTAATTTTTTTTAATGTTTATTTATTTTTGAGACAGAGACAGAGCATGAGCGGGGGAGGGTCAGAGAGAGAGGGAGACACAGAATCTGAAACAGGCTCCAGGCTCTGAGCTGTCAGCACAGAGCCTGACGCAGGGCTCGAACTCACGGACCGCGAGATCATGACCTGAGCTGAAGTCAAACGCTTAACCAACTGAGCCACCCAGGTGCCCCATGCTCCACTGCTTTCTAAGAATGCGACTTGGGGCAAGTTATTTAAACCTTTCGTTTCTTTATCTATAAAATAGGGGTAAAAATACTAGCTACCTTACATAGCGGTTGTTGACAAATTTGAACATAGCTGTGTGTAAGTGTATATATGACTATATATATTTACATAACATATATGAAACTTGGAATACTTCCTGGAACCTACTAATATTATTGTCCAATGTTTTTCTTAGAAAGCAAATTCTCTTTAGTTTGTAAATCTACGCATCATGG
Organism: Panthera tigris; assembly: GCF_018350195.1. Taxonomy (NCBI): domain Eukaryota; kingdom Metazoa; phylum Chordata; class Mammalia; order Carnivora; family Felidae; genus Panthera; species Panthera tigris. Next base: position 131,134,029 of record NC_056663.1, read on the forward strand.
GGCCTCAGATCAGTGATAGTATTACAACGGCAAATTTGTCTTTAAAATAGGTTTTCCTAGTTTTTTAGAAGAGAGAGAGAGAAGCCCAGGGACGTATATAAATTTAGGCACTATTGTTTCCTAAATGTAATTACAGTATTTGTTTCTAATATAAAGTGTAATTTATATGAGCATGGATTAATCTTTCTCGTGGAAATGTTTTTAAACATGTATGGGAAATATTCCTTTCATTTATTTCAGCGTATTGCTTTTCTAGACGTCTTGTGTTTCCATCTTGTCTTCCATCAAGACTCTCTCAGGTCTTGAATTCTTGCTTTTGGCAGCTCCACACCACATCATATCAAACATGTTCAAATGCACCCACGACCCATATTAATCATAATGTACTTTTAAATTGATTTCTATTGAGCTGTTACTAAAAACCTAATACAGTATTTTAAATATTTAAGTATTTAGCAATTTTAATTTTTTAGTGTTTGGGGATTTTTTTGGTTTCTTGTTTGACCTTTTGTTATATTTTGGAATCCTGGGATCTCAAACATTTTCATTGTCTCATAAAAACTCTTAAGCCCTGGGCTCTCTAGCTAATGGATGAAATGGTCCTGTTCCAAATATAATTATCTTAAAGAAACCAAGGTGACTCAGAGAAATAGTTCATCTTCAGGTGTGCCCTGGATTCACCCCTTCCTTATTCTGTGTGCTCAATCAGGTACACATCCTAGTTCTCTCTACATAGAAACAGGTTTGCCTTATTGAAAGAAAAGTGCTTGCCTTACTGGAGAGTTCATGCTCACCCTGAGAGATGGCAAAGTTGGATTAAGTTAGATCAGTGCGCTAAAAGTCTAGGATGTATGAAGCCTGGCATACAACTTTCAGCTTGGGTTTTGTTTACCTATACCATACTGGATGAAGAGAAAATGGGGTAGTCTGGGAATTTAAAGACTGGCATATTTTAAGCTTAATTAACGTTAAAGTAGAGCAACATGGGGTTACTAGTTTTACAACTTAGCAGCTTTTCTTTTTTGAAAATGACTTCAAAGATGAGCAAAATACTAGTCAATCTCTTAGCCATTCTCCTTGTTAGTTATGCTATCAGTTCCACTCTTTCAAAAACATAAACTTGTATATAAACTAAAAGATCGTGCTGGAAAACTGGCATTTTTATTCATGGAGAAAAAATGAAATGGGATACCTAACTAGCATCATGTCCAAAGGTGGACTCTGGGTAGATTAAAGGTCTAACTGCAAAAGGAAAAATTATACAATGAATAGAAATAAAGGAGAATATGGTTGTGATAGGGGAGAGGAAAAGCTCTTAAATAAAATCCCAAAGCACAAAACATATGGAGAAAACAAAAAAAGATGAATTTTATTATATCAGAATTAAAGATTTTTGTTAGTGAAAGACGACAAATGACAGGCTCAGAGAAGATATTTGCAATGTTTAAAACTACCAAAGAATTTCTACTGAGAATATACAAAAAAAAAAAAAAAAAAACCTTCTCAATTGTACAGAAAACAAAAGATAATGGATAGATAGCTTATAGAAGAGTAGTAAGTATATGAAGAGATGTTAAAATTCGTAAGTAACCAGAGTATTTTTTTTAAGAGCCATCATTTCTCATCCTTAGGACTAATAAAGTTAGAAAAAAAGTATAATGCCGAGCATTGGTAGTGATATAGGAATATTAAAAACAAAACAGAGCATAAACCTACACATAAAATGAGCTGGCTGGCTGGCTGGATAGATAGATATACATGGGCTTTTAGTTTCCTAACGTTCTTTTTCTTAATTAAGCATATTATATGGCTTCAGTCATCAAAAGTTGGTTCAAAATATACTATCAAAGGCCCCTCAAAGTTGGAAGCAATGGAGTAAGTTTAACAAATGAAGATGGCTATTAGGAGCATTGTATTCAAGTACTTGCATTATTGCTGCATGGCTAATTATTTTAGGGAATTCACTATATCTCTTCAACTCTCCTCAGATACAAAAGGGAAGGTTGGAATATATTATTTCAAAAGCTGTCTTACAGCTCTAAAATTCTAGTAATTGTAGCAAACTTTTTTTTTAAGTTTGTGTGTGGTGGTGGGGGGTCTGGTGCTTTACTTTGTTAATCCTCATTCAGTCAGCAAGTATTTGAGGGCCTGCTCTGTGACAAGCACTGTTTTATGACTCAGGATGGGATGATACAACAGCACAGGCTACGGTGACCACTTTTCATTAGGAAGTCAGAGATGGCCTTTCTGTAGAGGTGACACTTATGTTGAGATATGAAGCATAAGATGTCAGCCAAGCAAGGAACAGGAGTATGAGAACTTCAGGTTAGAAAATACTTGAGAATATAGTCTCTGGTGCCACGCTGACTGGATTCACTTCCAACCTCTGCCTTTTACTAACTATATACTCTAGGGGTAGTTTCCTTAATCTTTCGGAGACTCCTTTTCCTCCATAAAGGGACATATTATTAGCATTTACGTTAAAGATAAGAAGGTAAGTGGGTTAAGACATGTACAGTGCTTATATATAGTAAGCACTCAGTGAATGTTACCTTTTGTTATTTTTCCCCCAGGTAGAGGAAACACTTAGCACAAAGGCTGAAAGATGAGGCTAAGCTTGAGGCTTAGATAAGCCTCAGGCCTTATCTGAGGCTAAGATAAGATCTAGGCTCTGTTTCTGGAACATAGTAGGAATTGACAATGTGAAAGAAGGCCGGGTAGATGTGTACAGCTTCCTCAGCTAGAGTGAAGAGCTTAGACTTAGCTCTCCTTAGAGGGAGAAGCAGTTGGAAGGTTTTAAGCAGGGGAGTGGCATTGCCTGACTCACCTTTTTTAAAGATCACAATTGGCTGCAGTGGGAGATGTGTAGAGGGCAGCAGACTGGCTTTTGGGGTGGTCCTGGTGAAGGGGGATGACAGTGTGGCAGAATGTGATGAGGTGGAGGTGGAATCCTGAGCAGATTTGGAAGGGTTTTAAGCTCTTGAAATTATGTGGAAGAGCTGCCTGAGGGAGAGTGAAATGAGATAGAGAAGAAGATCCAGGCCCCAAATCTCTATCCAGATTGGCCTGTCTCTCTTGTTCCACTGTGTGCTTGGTGGTCATTTTTACTTGTCCCCTTTACCTTCCCTCACAACTTCTGATAAACTTTCCTACTTCTTCACTTCTGTTCAGGCAGAATTGGCACCCTCCTCTCTCTCACTGATCCTCCTGATAAACATCAGTGCCTGGTTCTGCCTACTATTTCCTTATAATGTCTTTCAGATCCTGAATCTTAAGTTTTTCCTACTATCACCCTATTCTATATTCTCATCCTCTTCTCTGAATTATTACAGTAATTTACCAATTGAAGTCTCTGCCTTAAGAATCTCCCTCTGGGGGGGGGGGGCGGTTCGCCTGGGTGGCTCAGTCATTTAAGCATCCAACTCATGATTTTGTCTCAGGTCAGGATCTCTTGGTTTGTGTGATTAAGCCCATGGGTCCAGGCTCTGCGCTGACATTGTAGAGCCTGGTTGGGATTGATTCATTCATTCATTCATTCATTCTCTCTCTCTCTCTCTCTCTCTCTCTCTCTCTCAAAAAAGAAAAAAAAAACCTCTCTCTTTGGTTCAAATTAATATGTGCAATTGCATTTGTGTAGCATGTTCTGATTTTAAAAGTGCTTTCATATCTGCTATTTAATTTGATTCTCATTAAAACACGCACACACACATACACACACACAACTCTCTTGAAAAGGAAGCCGGCAGTAAAGGACTATGGCATGCCCAGCTCCTATAATCATTGACTGAGCATGGGTCTGGCCCAGGACCTTTGATTTCATATCCTTCCATTGTAATGCAACCATTTCTATCTTTTCCAACACCAGTATTAATCCACCTAAAATGCAGTCTTTGCCCTGTCACTTCTCTACCTAAAGCCTGGTATTACTTAGGAAAAACATTCAACTCTGGCAGGTGAGGCTCTCCCCAGACAGGCTTGGCTTCCACCCAACTCTTTGTCCCTCTGCTCCTACCTTGAATCCTTGGCTCAATGTCCCATTACGTTCCTATTATGCATTCTTCACAACTTTCTTCCAATCCAATGCCTTTATTTTTCCACTCCTAACTTGTTCCAGAACCTTCCTATGAGTCTACCCACTAGGCAGATTGTTTCCCAGCATTCTCCAGGTGGTCTCTCCCAGCCCCTCCTACCCGTGAGCTTCCTATCCTGTTTGCGACTACAATCTAGGGTCTGGAATTAAGGCCTGGGTAAACTCCCATCTTTGCCACTTAAAAACTGTGCCATCTGTATAAGTCATTTAAATTTTCTGATCTATAATTTCCTGTATTTAACATAGAAATTATGAAAATTACTAGAGACTGGTCTTAAGGATAAAATCTAATGAGCTAATGTAGAAATGATGTATGTTTAAGTATTATTTCTGTCATTGTTAATTTCGACATTAAGTTTTATGACCTCCTTGGAACATCTTTTATACTGATGACATTATTATTTAATTTTCTCACAAATGTTTTATAACCCTTAGTTAAAATGTATGTTCCTTTGATGGAAGAGACTGCTTGTACTTTGTGATGTGACCCAGAAGTCTCTAACAGGGTTACAGGGATTGCTCTTGGTTAAATAAGTAATAGTTTGAGAATACAGAGGGAAAATACATGCCGCTTGATTCTTTGGGGGAAAAAAAAAGGCAATTATTTAGGTCTTCCATCCCGGATTTAAATACTTATTAGGCTGGATAAGGTGAGAAGGGCAGGAATATGAAGTAAGAAATGGGGGAGGGGACAGTGAAGGGAGAGAAAGGGGGTGACAGGGTAAAACCCTCCAAAACACTTCTGAAAATTAAGTTAGCAATTCCCTTGCCATTAAGAAAGAACAGTGTAAAGGCTCATGTGTGACTAAGTTGGTTAAGCGTCCAACTTTGGCACAGGTCATGATCTCACGGTTTGGGGTTTTGATCCCCATACCAGGCTCTGTGCTAACAGTTCAGAGCCTGGAGCATGCTTCAGATTTTATGTCTCCCTCGCTTTCTCTCTGCCCCTCCCCTGCTCATACTCTGTCTCTCTTTTCTCAAAAAAAAGAAAAATAAACATTAAAAATTTTTTTAAAAAATACATAAAAAAAGAACAGTGTATATCTGCTCATGCATGTGAGGCAGAAAAAAGATTGAGAGCAACTGCCAAGTGTTCTAAACTCTAAACAGAAAGTTTAATTGTGGACTCAGTATTGTATCCCTACTTCATCAAAGCTTGATTCTAGGTCAAGGCCAACAGAAAATTAGAAGGCTTTTAAAAAAAACAATTTACCTTGCCACTGATCCTCATATTATTATACTTGCTATGTTGGGAAACTATGATTGTCTGGCCCACACCCCCCTTAATTGTTCAGAACATAAGTGCAAAGTTGACACTTTAGAAAGGTGTGTTCTATATGTGCATTATATCAGAAATAATGTAAATAGTTCTTATTACCTGTCTGTCTTGGCCATTGGACCCAGACAGCCTCCCACCTTGAGTCAACAAACCTTTAGTCAATGAGCATTGACATTATGGTAGGTCCTTTGTGGAAAGGAGAAAACAGGAAAAGTAAGTAGCAGTGGAAAGTAATTGTAGAGGAAAGTAATTGGAGAGGAAACACACTCAAGCCACTGTGGCTTCTGTCACTCAGCTAGTCCCCTCCATGTGGCAGCACTAGGCACTATTGAGGGACATAATAGCCAGAAAAACAACATACATAAAACTCCTGCTAAGAGCTGGGTATTAACTGAGTTACAGTCTCCAAAAGAACTTCCTTTGCGTTCTTCTCCCATTACCCACCCCTGCCCACAGTGGGAGCCTCTGTTGATCAAAGTTTGGGTTTTTCCCCCTAAAATTGTGATGATACAATGCTTGTTCCACGGACTTCCTTACCACCGTTCTTTGTTATGTTGTAAGTTGTATGGAAATGTCTTTCATTACTGTGTCTAATGCTCTAGAAAAAAGGATGTAACCCTCAAGAATCTAATGTTTATTTTAGAAAAAGCAATTACCTAGAATTAACCTGTACTATACTAATAATCTATGTAATCAGAATTTAATAGGTAAGAATCCAGTTTGGAAACCACATTAGTAATCAAAAGGCACACAAAAGGTCTTCAAAGTGTTGCTCAAAAATTAAAAGTAGAGGGGCACCTGGTTGGCTCAGTTGGTTAAGCGTCTCACTTCGGCTCAGGTCATGATCTCACAGTTCATGGGTTCGAGCCTCATGTCGAGCTCTGTGCTGACAGCCTGGAGCCTGCTTCAGATTCTGTGTCTCCCTCTGTCTCTCTGCCCCTTCCCTGCTCCAGCTCTGAGTCTGTCTCTCAAAAATAAGCAAATGTTAAAAATAATAATAATAAAAGTAGAATTAATATATGATCCAGCAATCCCAGTTCTGGATATTGATCCAAAAGAATTGAAAGCCAGAGTCTCAAAAAGATATTTCCACACTCATTTTCATAACATTATCCTCAATAGGCAAGAGGTAGCAACAATCCATGTGTCCATCTATGGATGAATGGATAAACCAAATGTAGTATACACATACGAGAGAATGTTATTCAGCCTTAAAAAAGAAAGAAATTCATGGGCGCCTGGGTGGCTCAGTTGGTTAAGCATCCTACTCTTGATTTCGGCTCAGATCATGATCTCATGGTTCCTGAGATCAAGCCCCATGTCTCTCTCTCCCTGCCCCTCCCCCACATGGGAGCGCGTCCTTTCTCTCTCAATTAAAAAAAAAAAACTTTATAAACAAAATAGGGAATCCTGTCACAAGATGCAGTATGAATGAACCTGGAGGACACTATGCTAAGTGAAATAAACTAGTCACAAAAAGACAAATACTTTATGATTCTACTTAAATGATGTATCTATTCAAATGTATAGAAACTAAAGGTAAGGTGGTGATTGCCAGGGATTGGGTAGTGAGGAAAAAGGAGATCTCTTTAATGGCTAAAGAATTCAAGTTTTTTACGATGAAAACGTTCTGGAGAGCTGCTTCACAACAATGTGAATATACCTCACGCCACTGAAGAATGCATGGTGTTTGCGCTCCTGTATACTACTGAACCTAAGATAGTTTTGCCTGTGTTCAGCTTCCTTTTCGGCGTTTTAGGTAGCTACAAAATTTGAACACTTTTCCTTCCTTTATAATGTTCTGAAAAGATTACAATTTACTTTATGTTGTGCCTCAATATCTCACCTTTATATTGTAGAAGGGATATTTTGTTTGAAAGAGAAATTTACTGTATATTTTTGATAGAGGAACATTCTTAGGTTAGAAGCTCTCTATGCACAAGGAGCAAACTAAGTCTCCTTTGGATCACCTTGTAATTCGTGAATAATCCATAGATGTCCATGTTTTTTAAGTTTCTCCCTGTGTGGAAGGTGCTGTTTCTTCCACTAAAGGTGAGGGTACTCATCACACACAAGAAGAGACATGTCAGAACTGCTCAAATTGTAGCATTTATTATGTATGGCTAAGTCTAAAGTATGCTTAGTATTGCCAGTTCAATTTTATTCATTTTATTCAATTTTAAAAGAAGATTAAAGATGTAAAGTATGATTATGTGACTGTTTTCCCATTATGTCAGAAGAGGCAGTAAGAAAACATATACCAACAAACAAATACATCTTTGTGGATGTTCCATTAAATATTTTGTTGAAAGAACAGAATGTGAGTTTCCTGATTGACCATGCCTTCTAGTTGGTGCTCTCTATAAAAGACGTAACAGAGCAAATGTAGTTGAATTAACTATGTTACCCAGTCTTTAAGTCTTCTATCAAATACTACCCCCTGGAAACCTTCCCTAATAATTATAGTTTTAATACCTAAACAGACAACCCCCCACCCCCAAAAAATACACAATTCTTAACTCTTGTGACCTATCTTATACTAGTTTGTACCTTTGTTATGGAAATAGTCTATTATGATATTTTTATAATTTTCTTACCTTCCCCACCACTATGGAAACTTCTTTTTTTTTTTTTTTTAACATTTATTTATTTTTGAGAGAGCAAGAGCAGGAGAGCAGTGGAGAGAGAGAGAAAGACAGAACAGAGCCCAACGCGGGGCTCAAACCCACAAACTGTGAGATCATGACCTGAGCTGAAGTCAGACACTTAACTGACTGAGCCACCCAGGCGCCCCTATAGAAGCTTCTTTACAGCAGGGGCTATCCTTTAAAGAAGCTTGGTATTGTCTGAAATACTTCCCACCAGCAAAGCAAGCACTAAGTGTTTAGTAAATATTGGTTGGATCAAAATGAGTCAAGTGTTTACATATTCATTAAATTAACCGTTATGGTTGTTCTCAGGCGTATGAATGGTATGCAAATCCACCTTATCACTGTACTCTGTTGCCTAACCTAGGTAGGCAGATTGCAGTTCCTTTAATTTCTTGTTGACTGTTCAGGAAGCTTTTGTTTGTATTGAATAGAAGTCAAACGCATTGAGTTTTTTGGCACATGGGAAGTTGTTTACAGCTTCTCTTTTTCATTCGTGCTATTGTTTAATGAGACCTGCCTGAGGAGTGTACCATACACCACAGTTTACACGAAGTATTCATTTATTCGTGGGCTCGCCCATCAGATGACTCATTTATTGCTGGTGCCTTTTAAAGAAATGTGGATGGGAATGCAAGCTGGTGCAGCCACTCTGGAAAACAGTGTGGAGGTTCCTCACAAAACTAAAAATAGAACTACCCTATGACCCAGCAATTGCACTACTAGGTATTTATCCAAGGGATACAGGTGTGCTGTTTCGAAGGGACACATGCATCCCAATGTTTATAGCAGCACTGTCAACAATAGCCAAAGTATGGAAAGATCCCGAATGTCCATCGATGGATGGATGAAGAAAATATGTGTGTGTGTGTATGTGTGTGTGTGTGTGTGTGTGTGTGTGTGTGTGTGTGTATATATGTATGTGTGTGTGTGTGTGTGTGTATATATATGTAAAATGGAGTATTACTCGGCAATCAAAAAGAATGAAATCTTGCCATTTGCAACTACATGGATGGAATTGGAGGGTATTATGCTAAGTGAAATTAGAGAAAGACAAAAATCATATGATTTCACTCATATGAGGACTTTAAGAGACAAAACAGATGAACATAAGGGAAGGGAAACAAAAATAATATAAAAACAGGGAGGGGAACAAAACAGAAGAGACTCATAAATATGGAGAACAAACTGAGGCTTATGGGAGGGGTCGTGGGAGGGGGGATGGGCCAAATGGGTAAGGGACACTAAGGAATCTACTCCTGAAATCATTGTGGCACTACATGCTAACTAATTTGGATGTAAATTTTAAAAAATAAAAAATAAAACAAGTTAAAAAAATGTAGATATGTGCAAGTTTGAAATATCTAATAGGTCTAATGTCAGTCTAATAGGTTTCAAATAATACAAGTATTCTACCATATTATTTATAAGTTTTAGCACCAACTAGCAGACTGCCTGATCACTCAAACATATAAACAAGGAACTATGAATCGTAATTAAAAAAAAAAAAAAAACTTTTGAAAGGAGACTCTGATCTTATTATTCTAGAGAAATTTGCAGCCATTATACAGAGGTACTCACCCATCAGCAATGCTTACTCAGTAGAGACCTGTTTGGTTGTTGTGGTTGTTGTTTTTTTAAGGTTAAACCTATGCAACAAAATTAGGGCATAAAATTAATTTTTAGTACTATCAGGGAACTGATTTTAATTTAGTTGATCTAAGAGTATAGTCACATACAGGAATGCCACTTACTACTCACAGTTTGAAGAGGCTTTCTTTTACATGTTTTTATTGACTTTTTCATCAAAACTATGTAAAATATAGTTTGATGTTTAATATTGCCTTTTTACTAATAAAGATAGTTTTGCTAGAGGTCGCACTGAGGTGAAATTATCTCATTCTTACTAAAAAGGTTTCAAATGAAATTGTTAAGAGTATTAGTAATTTCTCTCTGGGTGGCCAACCTTTTGCTGTAGAACAAGGGAGCGTCTTATTAAAAGTAGGTGTTTGGTCTGGTGAGGTAATGATACTGTTACCAGATTGTTTTGCTTCACAGAAGCACATACTCTCATTACTTTAATTTTTTTAAGTAACGTTGTTAGTTTCATTAAAATGGCACTGCGTCTTGTAAGGAATTAAAATCATACCAAAAATCATACCAGAGGAATTAAAATCATACCAAAAAACCAAAATTACCCACTGGCCCATTGCTATTCACGGTTTTCTGAAGATTCTTTTAGAAATATCTATACAGAAATTTAAATGAATTTTACAGAAAAGAAATCATACTTGCTGTTGTTACTGATGAAGTTTTGGGGTGATGGTGGGGGTTCTGGAGCCAATGACCAGGAAGGAATTTTTTTGAAGATGTCTTTGGTGCAAAAAGGTGATTATAATAGAGCACGGGGACAGGACACAGGGCAGGAAGAGCTGCATAGGGTCATGACAGGTAACTTATTATATACCCTCAGGTTGGGAGGGGGTCAGGGATAGAGTAAGTCTCTAAGGAATTTTGGAAGCAAGGTTTCCAGGACCTTGAGGGGCTAGCTGTTGCTGGGGAAACACCATTTATTACCGCTTAATGAAACCTCAGTCATGAGACCCTTCGGATGTATAAGTTGGGGGGGGGGGCAGAGATTGCCAACATATAACTTGGGGCAGTTGAGATAAAGGAAGTAGACTTACTTTATTCTCGAGTATTCTCGAGGTTGGGATAATGTTAAACTAAGAGAATTCTTAGCTCTCTTTTACCCCTAGCAAAGTGTCATTGAGGCAGCTGGGCTTCTAGAGGGAGGTCACTTTGCTGATTTCAAGGACCTGTCAGTGGGCTATAGGCAGTAAAGAAACTTATTTTTTTTTTCTCAATATATGAAGTTTATTGTCCAATTGGTTTCCATACAACACCCAGTGCTCATCCCAAGGAAACTTACTTTTTAATTTGCCTTAGTTTCCCACATCGCCACGGCAAGCGCTTAAACCCCTTTCTCTTGTTCTTGGGTAGCTGGGAGTGTCCGAGGAATATCACACACAGTCCATGTGGGGTGTGGGTGCTGTTAGCCTGTATTTTGTCCTCAGCTTCCCCCATGCTCCTTCATCAGTTACTATGCCATGAATATCTATATCAGCAAATCAGCAACAGTCTATATACACTGTTGTAATAATTTTAGCATTCCTTTGTTTTATAATTAGTACCTTCTTGAAGACTTAGCCTGTTTTCAATATTAGAATATTATCTACTCACATTTCAGTGGCCAGAAAGGTTGATTGTTACTCTGAATGAATGATGATGCACATCCCATAAACATTTCACTGACTTCTAGTTATATCATGAAATTAAAATCTACACAGTTTACTAGATGACTGCCTCATAATTGAGAGGGCGCACGCACACACACAAATGGCAGCAACTCCTCGGCGATACACCGAGTGCCCCTTTCCCTGCTCCCACCACCCTGGAGCCTCCCTGCCACAATCCACTTGGAACTCTTCTTCCCAGTGTTGTTCCCACCTCCTTTCTCTCTCCTCTGGAAAAGTATGCAAGTGCTTCATCCTTGCTCTTATCCTTTCATTTTCACAGGCAGTGGATTAGTTTGTTCTCTTGTAGAAAATCCTTTGTCATACAAATGCTTGTTCAGAATCTTCCTTCATCTCGTTCATTCTTTCTTCTTCTCTTCTGACTCTTACCCAGTTACCTCCTTTACCTGCCTCCTCTTTTACTTTCTCTCTCCCCCTTTTCCCCTCTCTTTCCCTAACCTGTTCTTTTCTCCATTCACTTCCCAAGGCTTGGTAAAACATCCATGTATAAGAGAGGATTCCGTAAATTCTGAACTGGAATTGCACAGCATGAAGATAAAAAGCTGTGCTTAGAACCCTTCAAATGGAATGAATCCAAAATGTTTCCATTGAATGAGTCTTCAAGTCCCCTTACTTGAGATATAATGCAATATTTGATATATTCTGTATTTATTCCCACATTCCTGTCTGCCTCCTCCCCACACCACTAAGGCAAGTTCTACAAAGGCAGGAATATGTTCCGATGTATCCCTGTTCTTGGCAAATGTAGGTGGTATTTGTTAAGTGAATAAGTGAATTGTAGGTAAAACAAACTTTGCTTCCTTTTATTTTTCAAATGGATATTTTATTTTAAAGATTTCATTGCACCTGTAGTTTCTGGGGTTTTTGTTTAGGTTTTTTTTTGTTTTTTTTTTTTCATTTCAATGTAAGGTATTTCAAATTTTTATGGATTTTATTGGCTGCTCTAGGCTAACTTGGAATTAAATCACCATTTGATTATTGTGTTTACAGAGAGTATAGTCTGAAGCTGATTTAACATGAACTTTGAAATACAAGCTGCAAGAGGAAGGCCTTCTTAAAGTGTTGAGGATTAGTGCAGCTGGATGTTTGTGCTTCTTAAGAAGGCAGTTTGTTGATGTCCATAAGGCATAATTTTGTTAGTTTCCTCATGAATTTTTATCTCACTGGCAATTCAGTTTTGTTACAATTTGCACAAAACTTCTTTACAAATGTAAATCATTGCATAAGTATTCAACAATAATCCTGTTAATTTTTTCAAGAAGTGGTTTTGCAAAAGGCAATGCCTACAGTGACAAAGAAATGCTACATTTGGGTTGTAATTTAAACAGGGTATTGGGAAAGTCACATGGGGGGGCAGAAATGCAGAAAATAAACTGACAGTATTAGAGGGAAGTCTGGCAAGGCAACTAATCAAAGGATGTGATAATATATCAAGATGAGGATCCTACTATGTTAAAAAATTAATGTTCTAATTATCATGATAAAGAAATTATTGTTAAAAAGATGTTTTTTAATGAAAAGCGTATTGGGGATACCTCTATACATTTCTTCCTACCTGCTGTCTCCATTCTTTTCCATCCCTGAGAGTGTCCAAGTACTCATCTTAATATTTAAACTGAGGGTTGTTTGTTTTAAAGTTCATTCATTTTATTTTGAGAGAGACAAGAGAGTGCAAGTGGGAGGGAGAGAGAGAATCCCAAGCAGGCTCCATACTGTCAGCGCAGAGCCCAATGTGGGTCTCAGTCCCATGAACCATGAGGACACGATCTGAGCCAAAATCAAGAAAGGGATACTTAACCAACTGAGCCATCCAGGCACCCCTAAACTGAGGTTTTGATGATTTTGGGAAAAAATGGTTTTTTACTCTTCCATGTATTTTTTCTTTCTTTAACGCAGATGATATTGAGGGAGTAGAACCCAAGAGATTGTTCCTGATTATTTGGGCAGGCTGTTTTTTTTATCCCTGTTTTTCTTTCTATTGCTTTATAGTTGAACTTATAATTTTTTCTTATATCTTCAGTTATACTTCCACTCAGAATTAGGATATCAATGATTTGTTTTAAGTTTATTTATTTGGGGGTTGGGGGGAGGGGCTCAGAGAGAGAGAATCCCAAGCAGGCCCTGCACTGCCAGTGCAGAGCCTGATACGGGGCTCCAACCCACGACCTGCAAGACCATGACCAAAGCCAAAATCAAGTCAGATGCCCAACTGAGCCACCCAGGTGCCCCATAATTAGCATAACAATTATTAGCTTGCCTGGGTGGCTCAGTGGGTTAAGGGGCTGACTTTGGCTTAGGATGATTTCATGGTTTGTGCTTTCAAGACCCACGTCAGGCTTTGTGCTGACACTTCAGAGCCTGGAGCTGCTTCAGATTCTGTGTCTCCCTCCCTCTCTGCCACTCTCCTGCTCACGCACATGCTCTCTCACTCTCTTGCTCTCTCTCACTCTTTCTCGCTGTCTCTCGCTGTCTCCCTCTGTCAAAAATAAACATTAAAAAAAATTTTAAAGGGTAACAATTCTTAAACTGCCTTTCTCAGAAATAAGCCTCAGGATGTTAAAATTGTGCTGTTTATTTTTAAAAGAAGGAAAAGAAAGCAAACAAGAATGAGGCAGAAAGACAATAACTGACAGTTTATTTTCCTAAAGGATTCCCTATAGCATTGTCGTTTATGTCTTGCAGAGAGATGGGAGATTGCTCTTGACTTAGTACAGGTGTTTCCATACATGTGAATTGCCAACCACTTTAGATTTGAGATGGCTGCCCCTAGAACTCTGGAGGATGAGAGTTGCTTTTAAGACCCTAGACTCCTTTCTTTCTGAGTATCCAGTTTATTTTGAGAAGACATTTTCAGAACTATCTCAGTGTCTTCTTGCTGTCAGCCAGGAGCACACAGTAATGCAGTGCTGAAGCAAGAGGGTGCTTGGGCTATGTGGCCCTGGATTTGGTTTTCAACCTGCCTAGAGAAGAGACTGCAGTGGGGACAGAATTAACCCCCAAAAATGGCTGCATCCTAATCCCTGAATCCTGGGAGTATATTCCTTTCTATGGTGGAAAAGACTTTGCAGACATGACTAAGAGAAAGATTTTGAGATGAGACTATCCAGGTAGACCCAGTGTCATCACAAGGGCCCTCAGGGTGGCAGGAGGGTCAGAGAGGGAGACGTGATGATGGGAGGAGAGGTGAAGAATTGTTCTACCCCAGGAAGGAATGCATCCCTGCTCACACCTTGATTTTAGCCGAACAAGACCTGTTTTGGACTTCTAGCCTCCAAAACTATGAGATAATAAATCTGTGTTGCTTTAAACCACTAATTTTGGTAATTTGTTATACAACAATAGGAAAGTAACATAGTGACCGTGGGTATTTTCCTTAAACTCCAGGCCTGTGTTTCTCTATGTTTTTTCTTTGTAATAGCTTTAGTGGGGTATATTTTTACATGTCATAAAATTCTCCCACTTCAAGTGTACAATTTAGTGATTTTTTTAGTAAATTTGCTGAATGATATAACCACTACCAAATCAGTTTGGGTACATTTTTACTCTCCTCCAATGAGACCCTTCAAGCCCACTTTACCGTTGACTCATTCTCCAGGCAGCCTCTAATCTATCTACTGTCTGTTTCTCTAAATTTTCCTTTTCTTGGCATTTCATGCAAATGGAATCACACAGTATGTGGTCCCTCGTGTTTGTTTTTTTCACTTTGTGTAATGTTGCTTTATCTCTAACAGTGGTAATAGCAGCATCTTCTTCCTAGGATTGTTGCAAGGGTTAAATAAGATCATGAATTCAAAATGTTTAGCATACTGTTCAATACACAGTAAGTACTCAATGCAAATTCCTCTTCTACTTCTTCCACATATGCTCTTTGTTACACTTTTCAGGTTCCTGAATAAATTCACAAAAAATATTTTTTAACACCATATAATATGCTCCTCTCGCTCTCCTAGTTTCATTTATGTTGTGAGGAATACAAATCTTCGAATTTATATGTTAAACTGATTTTTTGGAGTGTGACATAAGAACCTAAACACCATGCTTTTTTTTAATGAAAGAATATGTTCTATATTCTAGATGACCTACAATGTGAATTTTTAAAAATTTCTTCAGTATAGTTAACACACAATATTACACTAGTTTCAGGTGTACAACATACTAATTCAACAGGTTTATAGGTTATGCTACCATCTGGCACTGTACAATGCTGTTACTAATATCATTGACTGTATTCCCCACACTGAAACTGTTATTCCCATAACTTTTTTATTCTGTAACTGGAATCCTGTATCCCCCACTTCCCTTCACCCATTTTGTCCATACCCCGTATTTCCTCTTGCAACCATGAGTTCTCTGTGTTTATGGGTCTGATTCTGGTTTTTGTTTATTCATTTGTTTTGTTTTTTAGACTCCACATATAAGTGGGACCATAGGTATTTGTCTTTCTCAGTCTGGTTTATTTCACTTAGCATAATACCCTCTAGGACCATCCATGTTGTCACATATGGCAAGATCTCATCCTTTTGTGGCTGCATAATATTTCATTTATATATATGTATATATGTGTGTATATATACATACACACGCACACACCACATTTTCTTTATCCATTCATCTGTTGATGGACACTTTGTTTCCATATCTTGGCTATTGTAAATAATGCAGTAAACAAAGAGGTGCATGTATCTTTACACATTAGTGTTGTTGTTTTCTTTGCGTAAATACACAGTAGTGGGATTACTGGATCATATGGTATTTCTATTTTTAATTTTTTAAGGAACCTCCATACTGTTCCACAGTGGCTGCACCAGTTCGCATTCCCACCAAAAGTGCACAAGGATTCCTTTTTCTCCGCATCCTTGCCAACACCTGTTGTTTCTTGTGTTGTTTATTTCAGCCATTCTCACCAGTGTGAGGTCATATCTCATTGCAGTTTTGATTTGCATATCCTTGATGAGAAATAATGATAAGCATATTTCATGTGTCTGTTGGCTATCTGTGTGTCGTCTTTGGAAAAATGGCTCTTCATGTCCGCCGTCCATTTTAATCGGATTATTTGTTGCTTTGGCGTAATACAAATTCTTCATATATTTTGGATGTTAGCCCCTCAACAGATACATCATTTGCAAATGTCTTCTCCCATTCAATAGGTTGCCTTTCTGTTTTGTTGGTGGTTTCCTTTGCTGTGCAAATACTTTTTATTTTGATGTTGTCCCAATAGTTTATTTTTTGCTTTTGTTTCTTTGCCTCAGGAGACATATCTAGAAAAATGTTACTGTGGCCATTGTCAGAGAAATTACTACTTGTGTTCCCTTCTGAGATTTTTATGGTTTCAAGTCTCACGTTTAGGTCTTTAATCCATTTTGAGCTTGTTTTTGTGTGTGGTGGTAGAAAGTAGTTCAGTTTCATTCT
The DNA here is from genome assembly GCF_018350195.1 of Panthera tigris. Lineage (NCBI taxonomy): Eukaryota > Metazoa > Chordata > Mammalia > Carnivora > Felidae > Panthera > Panthera tigris. The sequence goes on from NC_056663.1 coordinate 131,150,772, forward strand.
TGGGCATATTGCTGTCCAGTTTTGTCAACACCATTTGTTGAAGAGAGCATCTTTTCCCCTATTATATATTCTTGCCTCCTTTGTCATAGATTAATTGACCATATAAACATGAGTTTCTTTCTGGGCTCCCTAGTCTGTTCCATTTATCTTTGTGTCTGTTTTTGTGTTACTATTTTGATTACGACTGCTTTATAGTATATCTTGAAATCTGGGATTGTGATACGTCCAGCTTTGTTCTTTCTCAGGATTGCTTTGGCTATTTCAGGTCTTTTGTGGTTTATTGTTTATTGTAATTCTGTGAAAAAATGCTGTTGCTATTTTGATACGGAATGCATTGAATCTGTAGATTGCTTTGGGTAGTAATGGACATTTTAACAATGCTAATTCTTCCAATTTGTGAGCGTAGAATATCTTTCCATTTGCTAGCATCACCTCTGATTTATTTCATCAGTTTTTACAGTTGTCAGAGTTACAATGTAAATTTTTCAGGCACAATTGTTTATCACTTGGGGATTGCCTGTTTTCAGATAGATTATATTAATGTTCTGAATTTACTTTAAGATTAAGAAAGGTCTTTTATCTGGGGCTCTGCTGCAGCTGAAACTAAGAGGAAAGATAAAACTAAGTAGCATCCAATCTTAAAATCTTTATGAAAGTTACAAATTTATGAGTGGTGTTAAATAAGCACAAGTGTTAAAGTTAACTTGTACTGATTTGACCTGACAGAGTGATATTTCACTGGGATTATAATCAAGAAATTAAGGGCTGGGAAAGAGAAAATGGTGTTGGTAGGAATAACAAGTAATAATTACTTTTCTTGGAGTTATTGTAACATTTTGAACAGCCTTATATTTTGTATCACTGTCATCTTTTGTATAGTTGTTTAAGCCTGTTAACATTTGTCTTCTTTCTGACCACTCCCCCTGATGCCACTTATAAACTTCTTTTGGGAAAGAAGGTGGATTTATCCATGTAGAAGTGTCAGTGTTTGCCTAGCCTCTGATACTTTGATTAATTGGTGGATGGATGGATGGTTGGATTTATGGATAGATAGCTGACAGTTTAGTGCTTATAAAAGTATTCTAACTCTTCTTGGATAGTAGGATTCTCCTGTGTGTACCTGGGCTGCCCTAAAGAAACAGATAAAAGGAATAAGTTCACGGTCATGAATCCATTTTCATTTTTTCTGATAAAATTATTATTTAATACTGATAAAGTATTTACTTTTTTGCAAAGTTGACAAAAATGTCCTTAGACTAAAGAAACAGAAATAGATAATACTCTATAAGGTATTATGTGTTGTCCAAATTATCTTATTTTGGATTTTCTCAAGACCCACTTTGTCTTCACTTTTGGCAGACCAACTAAATTCAGGAAGTGTAACATTTTCTTTTATTTTTCTGGAGTAAACAGAAAGTGTTTGTTATTTCCAAATATTTTGGCTCACTTCTGTTGAGTAAAGGCTGACTTTAGAATTTGTTCACTGTTCTTATTCCATCCTTTCTTGGCCTACTATTTAAACACTTTGTTCCTATTTAACACTTCCATATAAAAAGAGACAATGCACATTAGCCATGGCGGAAGCAACAAAACATCAATTGATTGGATGGATGGATGGATGGATGGATGGATGGATGGATGGATAAGCAAAATGTGGTAGATACATACAGGGGGGAATATTATTCAGCCTTAAAGAGGAAGGAAGGCCTGTCATTTGCATCAACATGGATGGACCTGGAGGACATTATCCTAAGTGGGAAAGTCCACAACAAGACAAATGCTATATGATGATACTTCTATGAAGTATCAAAAGTAGTCAAATTCATAGAAACCACAGAATGTTGGTTTCCAGGACCTCAGGGAGCAGGAAAAGGGAGGTTATAATTTAAAGGCTATTGAGTTTCAGTTTTGCAAGATGAAAACTTTTGGCGATCTCTTTCACAATGTGAGTATACTTAACACTACTGAACTATACACTTAAAAATGGTTACGATGGTAAATTTTATGTTACATGTTTTTGGTTTTTTATTTTTAACCACAGTTTAAAAAAGAAGAGGAGAAGACAAGGAGCTGAAATTTGAGTTAGTCAAGCTTGTTACTTGAAGAAACCTTTCTGTAGTGTTCACTGAGCTAAGGTTTAGAATAAAGCACATGTATCTGTAAAGAGTACAGGGGACAAAACAAGAGTTATATGGTATTTTTTTTTTTTTTACATTTTCACCATGTTTTAACTACGATTCATGAGACTCTTGACAGTTTATAGCTAGACTGCTGTCAGATACCATGAAGCTAGGTATCAAAAAATTTCTTCCTATGTATTATAATTTTGAGACTCTGAACTTTTGTTGTTGTTTTACTGGTTTGATAACTGCTGTTATCCATCTCAACTGAGACCTGAAAATGTATTGATACTGTAACAATAAATGATCCAAGTTTTCTTTTATCTTCAGGAATTACAAGATGCACTCTGGGTGAGGAGCGTATGTTTTTGGTATTTTGTCAAAAGTCTTGCCCAATGTTTTTTTGTCTCATGTGGAAACATTCCAGTTATTTCTTCTCAAAGGTTATTTAGATCCAAGATGGGTGGTTTTGCCTTTAACTTGCTAATTTGGGGACTATTTCTTCCCATTGGAGATGTAATGTGTTGTATATATTATTTATTCTGATATAAACAAGAACATTCAGTATATTCTTTACACTGTATTTTATATTGTGCAGTTCAAGCATATGGTCCACTTATGTGCAAAGAGAAAATTAACATTTTTTGGTGACATTAAGAATTTATTTTTTCCCAGCTTCGCTGAGATATAATTAGCATGTAACATTGTAAATTTAAGATGTACAGTGTGTTGATTTGATGTACTTATATATTACAAAGAGGTTACCACCATAACATTAGCTAATACCTCTATCATATCACATAATTACCATTTCTTTTTTGTGTTGAGAACATTTAAGATCTACTCTCTTAGCAACTTTCAAATATATAATGTAGTGTTTTTATCTGTAATCATCATGCTATTCATCATATCCCTAGACCTTATTATCTTATACCTGAAAGTGGCAAGTAACTTTTTAGATAAATTGAAAAGAAACTAGAAAGATAAGTTCTGTTTCTAAGACTATGCATTTTTTTTTTTTAGTTTTTTGTAAGTTATGTTGGAGATTTAAATGAGTTAGACTCCCTGCCCTTAAGATAACTCACAGTGTAATGGAGAGAAATACCTTCACAGCAAATTATGACACAAAACAGAGTCTAATAAATGCTATACTAGAAGATGAAACAGATTCTGTCAGAATAAGGAAGCAGCAGATAATTCTAAGGGAGTGGGGGACATAACTTAGTTGAACCTTGGAAGATAAATAGACTTAACTAAATGAAGAAGAGGAAGGACTTTACAGGAAAAAAAACATCATGAGTAGAAGCTGTGAGATTGAAAATGTATTGTTATATCATCAGATGAGAAAGCCAGGAGAAAATGATAAAAATAATGCTGGAAGTTACTTGAGGCATTCAGACTGCTAACAGTCTAATCTTAATCACTTTTGTTGGGCATAAGATTCATAAGCAAGACCAGGACTAAAACTGATATTCTCTGTTATCAATGACTTTGAAATTGTTCATATAGATATGGCCCTGAAATTCATTCTTTAAATGGAAAGTGAGATTTTTTCACCTCATGCTTTGAAATGAGAGGTTGTCCTAAAGTTGAGTTTCTGCAAACTTAATGGAGGAGATCCAAGATGTCACTCGGAACTAAATGCTGATGTTGAAAATGAGCTGCCCAGGTGGCAAGAGTGATATCCAGCAGAAGCACCACAGCAGCACAGCCACCTGGCCCTTAGCCCATCGCTCTTCCGGGTCCGCAGCAGAGCAACCGGTGAAGGGCTCATACCTCTGTACATGAACCCCATTTCCCTCTATGTGTCATTTCTTGTCATGTTGTAACTTTTCTGTCTGATTCAGGTTATCTTAAAACTCCACAGATATCCTGACTGTTTGTGGATCTTACAATTTAACAAGATCATAATTGAGTTATTAACCCATCGTAGTTAATCTGTCTTAACATCAGCCACATGCTTGTATAAAAGTAGGAGTAATGGAAAATTTGAGGCAAATTTTAAATTGGGGCACTCATCTTCACCAGCATCTGATACGCCCTTTCTGATTGTGATCCTTTCAGATAAACAGTTATGTACCTTTGAGACGCTGACACTGTTACTCTTTTAATTCTGGTAGTGGTTCAGAAAAACCCCTTTCACCCCCCCTTACCTTTATCTCAGTAGTCTCCTTGCTTCTATACTATTGATAGCTTTTCTATAAGACACTTAAAGAGATGCTTAGTTATAGTATATAACATGGCAAATCTTTTGAGAACTACTGAAAATGACAGTAACAATACCCCAGTCTTCATTGCTTAAGTATATCGACTTCTAATTTTTCTTATTGTAGGTTTAATATCAATATCCTTAAGAATAATAATCAGTTATTATTTTTGCATGAAACCTTGTATCTATATATCTAAGAGATTGAAACATACCTAGTTATCCAGTATAAAGTTCTCAAAAATTACTTATCCAGCCAAATGATTGGTAACTTGATGTCAGACATCTGGATATTTGAAAATACCTTGAATAATTCATGTGAGATTTTCCATTGTATCCAAAATACTGATTTTTATAAAAACATGGTTGACTAATTGTTGATTTAATAGTCTAGAACTTTCATTTAGGAAATTTTATGTTCTATTAGTGCTTTTGAGTAGAGATGACTAACTCAATGACTGTATTATAAGTGGCACTCAATCTGCAATGAGAAGGGAAAGAAATGGGAGCTGACACACGTAATATAAATTGAATACCTGGAAGCACCAACATCAATAGTTCTTAAGAAGGAAACATTGCCAAGGGCGGGGCCAGGTACAAAAACAATTCTGGAAATTTTTGTTTCCACTGCTTCACCTCAGTTCCAAGAAACATTAGGAGCTTTATTATGGAATGTTATCTTTAAAAAACATCTTCCAGCTTTTCATTTCTATTAAGTTTTCATTCTTATCATATGTATAAGTCAATTGCAATTGATTATAGATAAGACAGTATGTATTGGGAAACTTTCACACCTTTTAAAATAGTTAATAAATTTGGCCTCCAGTGATTGCTTTCAAAAATATTTTTTTTTCTTTTTCCAAGAACCACATTAGGGGGAATGTCCCAGCATGTCAGCATTTTTGAACTGCAAAATAATACGTTAAGGACATAATGTTTGTGTAGAATGTGTATAGACAAGATTGGGCAATGTGATCTAGACATAATGCAATTAGGTACATTCAGGCTTGGATGAGCAGTCATATTCTAAGGATGTTGATGAATCAAAATGATGACAACTCAAAGAGAGGTTACAAATAAAGCATCTTGGGTCACCTGGGTGGGTCAGTCAGTTCAGCATCCAACTTCGGCTCAGGTTGTGATCTCACGGTTTGTGGGTTCAAGCCCTGCATTGGGCTCAGAGCCTGGAGCCTACTTCAGATTCTGTGTCTCCCCCTCTCCCTGCCCCTCCCCTGCTCACATTCTCTCTGTCTCTCTCTTTCAAAAATAATAAACATTAAAATAAAAGGCATCTGTAAAAAAAAAATGAAGCATCTCATGACTCTTTACCTACTTAAGACTTTTATTGACTCAGATTAAGACAGAAGACTTTATGCATACAAAATTAGTCAACAAAAAAAAAAGCTGAGAAAAATAACTCATGTTGAATAGCAAGGTTAGAAAAAAATGTATTGAAGAAGACCACACAAGTGTTAGTTTTTATTGTATCATAAGTGGAAAAAATAGATGGAGAATTAGCAGATATTTACAGTGAATAAATGTTTAGTCTTGAACTTTGATTCTCAAGAGGGATTGGAACTAGAAAGACCTATTTTAATACCAATTCCTATGAAAAAGATGAGAATTTTAGCCAATGGCAAGTTCAGTGTAAACCAACAGTGTTACTGTGAAAGGTAGAAATTATTCTGCATAATAGAAAACATTGGTATGATTATTTATGGTTTGCAAGGTACTTTTTTAATTTTTTTTAATGTTTATTTATTTTTGACAGAGAGAGAGAGAGAGAGAGACAGAGCATGAGCGGGGGAGGGGCAGAGAGAGAGGGAGACACAGAATCTGAAGCAGTCTCCAGGCTCCGAGCTGTCAGCACAGAGCCGGATGTGGGGCTTGAACTCACAGACTATGAGATCATGCCCTGAGCCAAAGTCGGAGTCTCAACCGACTGAGCCACACAGGTGCCCCTGCAAGGTACTTTTTTTAAATGTTGGATTTCTTGAGGCACAGTTATCACAGAGTGCATCCGTTTGAGGGTAGTGTTAGTGGGTTTTGACAAAATTCATCATCATCACCCCCACAGTTAAGATACAGACTATTTCCATCATTCCAAAAGTTACTCATGTCCCTTTTAGTCAACCCGTACCTTCACCCCAATCCTTGGTAACCACTGACTATTTTAAGATCCCATAACTTTGCAAAGTATTTTTCACATAACTTTAAAAAATTTAATTCTCATGAGATCCCTACAACATTAATATTACCAACATGTCTATTTTATAAAGCCAGAAACAAGGGCTCATTTATATAAGTGGTAGAACCAGGTACTGAAACTTTTTTTCTTTTTTTTTTTTTTTTATGTTTGCTTATTTTGAGAAGGAGTGAGGAAGCATGAGCAGAGGAGGGGCAGAGAGAGAGGGATAAACAGAATCCCAAGCAGGCTCTTATCCTTCCCTATCCTTCCTTCCTTATCCTATCTTATCCTATCCTATCCTATCCTATCCTTTCTTATCCTTTTGCTAATAGCACAGAACCCATCACAGGGCTTGATCCAATGAACTGTGAGATCATGACCTGAGCTGAAATTAAGTGTAGGACACTTCACTGACTGAGCCACCCAGGCACCCCTGAACCCTTATTTTCTAGCTCAGGATCCTAAATGCTTTCCTTGACCCTTCCATCTTGCTCTTTTCTCCAAGAGCCCCACTCTCCTCTGCACTGTTCATTCAACTCCAAAGTAAATCCTATATTCAAAGCCAGTATTAATTGTCACAGTAACTTCCTGGAGGAGAGATTAGAGGAGGGTTTCTCCATCGTTGTTTTTTTTTTTTTTTTTTTTTTTTTTTTTATTATCATTCCCCTAAGGAGGCTTTTTAGACTTTTTCATGCCCCCATCCCCTAATTAAATTTTAATATCATGAATATGCTTTCTATCTCTGTGTGTACTTTATATATCAAAAACAGTAAGTTTTTTTCACCTACCCTAAAAATGATTTTGTCCCCACTGGGGGCAGTACACTCCCATTGCTTAGACTGAGCAATAGTCTTCAACCACTGTCCCACCTGGTGTGCATAACACAGAAGTCTGGAGTATGAGACACACATTCACAACGCTGAAAATTTTATAGTAAATACCACAGCAGACTTTTGGCATGATGTTCATGAAAGTGTCTTCAGAACATGTAGGTAAGTAAAATAAGCTATTTAGGGTAAACTTCAAATTTATTTAACAGGAGAATCTAGACTTCATATAAAGTGATCTAGACTTCATATAAAGTGATCAAGGTAATTCTATTGAATAAAACATTAATCTTATTTTTGTTAAATGCTGTGATGCATGTAATGCATATAGCTTTAACATGTTGTTAATGTGAATATGATTATTGCAAATCTGTCCTGCCTCATCACTTTATCTGCCTTTCATCAAGCAGTCATAACTGAGGAGTCATAATAACCAGATGTCAGTGTTCTCAGTTGTCTTATGTGCAACGTAGAGAGAAATGCAATTCCTTTTTTGTTTTAATGTTTTTGTGGTAAAATACATGTAATATGAAACTTAACCATCATAACCATTTTTAAGTGAACATTTCAGTGATTTTAAACACATTAACACTATTGGACAGCCATCACCAACATCCATCCTCAAAACTTGATCTTGTAAAACTGAAACTATACTCATTAAATAGTAATTCCTCACTCCTGACCCTAGACCCTGCCAACCACCATTATACTTTTTTTCCACCATTATACTTTTTATCTTTGAGATTTTGACTATTCTAAGTACCTAAAGTAAGTGGAATCATACAGTATTTGTCTTTTTATGGCTGTTTTATTTTATATAAAATAATGCTGTCAATGTTTATTCATGTTGTAGCATACTGCAGATTTTTTGTCCATTTTTAAGGCTGAATAATTTTCTATTGTATGTAAAATACAATACATTTTGCTTATCTTTTTATTCACTGATAGATACTTGGGTTCCTTTCACATTTGAGCTATTGTGAATAATGCTGTTATGAACATGAGTGTGCAAATATCCCTTCCAGACCTTGCCTTCAGATATTTTGGGAATATGTCCAGAAGTGGAATTTGTGGATAATATGGTAGTTTTATTTTTAATTTGTTAAGGAACTGCCATACTTTTTCCCATAGTGGCTACACCATTTTATATTCCCACCAGCAGTACCCAAAGGTTCCAATGTATTTACATTTTCACCAACACTTGTTGTTTTCTGGGGTTTTTTTGTAGCAGCCATCTTAATGGGTATGAGGTGATATTGTAATTTTTATTTGCATTTCTCTGATGATTAGTGATGTTGAGCATCTTTTCATGTGCTTATTGGCTATTCATGAATCTTTAGAGAAATTACTGTTCAAGTCTTCTGCCAGTTTTTAAATCAGATTTTTGTTGTTCACATTTAGATGTTCTTTCTATATTCTAAATATTAGTTCCTTATCAAATATGTGATTTATAGATATTTTCTCCCATTGTGTGGGTTACCTTTTTACTCTGTAGATAGTCTCTTTTGATGCACAAAATTTTTAAATTTTCGTGATCTACTTTATTTTGTTGTTGTTGCCTGAGCGTTAGGTGTCATATCCAAGAAATCATTGCCAAATTTAATGTCGTGAAGTTTTTTTTTTTATGTTTTTTTGTAAGTTTTATTGTTTTAGATTCTTGGTCCATTTTGAATTAATTTTTGTATACAGTGTTAGGTTTTGGGCCAACTTCATTCTTTTGGACATAAATATCCAGTTTTTGCAGTGCCATTTATTGAAAGATAGTCCACTTTGAATTCAGTGGTGTTAGCACCCTTGTCAAACTCATTTGGCTATATAAGCAAAGGTTCATTTCTAGGGTCTCTATTCCATTAGTCTATATGTCTACCTTTATGCCAGTACCTCGCTGTTTTGATTATCATAGCTTTGTAGTAAATTTTGAAATCAATAAATGTGAGTCTTCTGCTTTTGTTCTTCTTTATTGCATTTGTTTTGGCTATTAGGATCATTTGAGATCCCATATGAGTTTTAAGATGGGCTTTTCTATTTCTAAAAAAATACTGTTGGAATTTTGAAAGGGATTGCATAGAATCTGTAGGTTGCTTTAGGTAATATTCACATTTAAGTGATATTAAGTCTTCCAATTCATGAAAATGAGAAATATTTATATATATTTATTTTTTATTTCTTTCAACAGCATTTTATAGTTTTCATTGTATAAGCATTTCACCTCCATTGTCAAATATAGTCCTAAGTATCTTATTCCTTTTAATGATACTGCAAATGGAATAGTTTTGTTAATTCCTTTTCAGATTGTTCATTGTTTATTTATAGAAATGCAATTGATTTTTGTCTGCTGACTTTGTATTCTGCTACCTTGCTTAATTTGATTTTTAGTTCTAACAGATTTTTTGTGCAATCTTTAGAGATCTTAAGATCATATTATCAGGAAGCAGAGATGATTTTACTTCTTCCTTTCCTTTTTCTTTTTTTTTTTTTTTTTTTACATTTTTTTAATGTTTATTTATTTTTGAGAGAGAGACAGAATGTGAGCAGGGGAGGGACAGAGAGAGATGAAGACACAAAATCTGAATCAGGCTCCAGGCTCTGAGCTGTCAGCACAAAGCCCGATGTGGAGCTCGAACTCATGAACCATGAGGTCATGACCTAAGTCGAAGTCAGACGCTTAACTGACTGAGCCACCTAGGAGCCCCTGCTTCTTCCTTTCCAAGTTGGATGCCTTTAATTTCTTCTTGCCCAATTGCTCTGGCTAGAATGTAGAGTACTATGTTTGAAAACGTGGTGAAAGCAGGTGTCCTTGCCTTGTTCCTGCTTTTAAAGGAAAAGCTTTCATTCTTTCACCATTGAATGTGATGTTTGCTGTTAGGGTTTTTCATATGTGGTTTTTGTTGTGTTGAAATAGATTTCCATTTTTCCTAGTTTGTTGAGTGTTTGTTTGTTTTTGATGATGATGATGATGATGAAAGGGTGTTGAATTTTGTCAAATGCTTTTTCTGCATCAATCAAGATGACCATGTCGGGTTTTTTCCTTCTTTCTGTTGATGTGGCATATTATATTGATGGATTTTTGTATGTTGAACCATCCTTGCATTCCATGAATAAATACTATGTGGTCATGCTATATAGCCCTTTGAATATGCTTCCAAATTATGTATGATGATATCTTGTTGAGAATTTTTGCATCAGTGTTCATAAGGAGTTTTGCTCTGTAGTTTTCTTGTAGTATCTCTGTCTTGCTTTGACATAAGGTAGTGCTGGTCTCACAGAAGGAGATAAGAAATGTTTTCTCCTCAATTTTTTGGAAATGTTTGAGAAAAATTGGTATTAGTTTAAATGTTTGGTAGAATTCACCAATGAAGCTATCAGGTCTAAGGCATTTCTTGTTGGGAAATTTTTGATTACTGATTCAATCTTCTTATTAGCCATAGGTCTATTCAGATTTTCTATATCTTCATGATTGAGTCTTGGTAGGTTTGGTGTTTCTAGGAATTTGTGTTTCATTTGGGTTATACAGTTCATTGGTGTACAAATATCATAGTATAATCTTATAATTCTTTTTATTTCTATAGAATCCATAGTAATGTCCCCACTTTCATTTCAGATTTTAACAATTTGAACCCCCTCCTCTTTTTTTAAAAATTCATCTAGTTAAAGGTTTGCCTATTTTGTTGATATTTTCAAAGAACCAACTTTTGGTTTCATTGATTCTTCTCTATTTCTCTATTTCATTTCTCTCTAATGTAATCTATAATTTTTCAATTTCTGCTAGCTTTGTATTTATTTATTTTTATTTTCCTAGTTCTTTAAGCTGTAAAGTTAGGTTTTTATTTGATGCATCCCATAAGTTTTGGTTTGTTGTGTTTTCATTTCCATTCATCTCTAAATATTTTTTATTTTCCTTGAAATTTATTTTTTGTTTCATCGGTTGCTTAAACATGTGTTAATTCCACAATTTTGATGATTTTCAAATTTTCTTTATGTTACTAATTTCTAACTTTACCTCATTGTAGTCCAAGAGGTTACTTTGTAAAATGATTATCTTTTTAAATGTATTGAGATTTATCTCTACCCTACGAAGGTGGCGTAGGAGGATGCCGGGCTCACCGCACGTCCTGCTGATCACTTAGATTCCACCTACACCTGCCTAAATAACCCAGAAAACCACCAGAAGACTAGCAGAATGGAGTCTCCGGAGCCAGGTGCAGACGAGAGGCCCACTGAAGAGGGTAGGAAGGGCTGAGAGGCAGTGTGCGCTCCACGGACTGGCGGGAGGGAGCCGGGGCAGACGGGCAGCCTGCCAGCCAAGCAGAGTCCCCGAGTCTGGCTTGCAAAAGCGGAGGGGCCGGACAGAGTGTGTTCCGACAGCAAGCGGGACTTGACATCTGGAAGGTTATAAGCTAACAGCTCTGCTCCGAGAACTGGAGGGCTGGGGGACAACAGGAGGGAGAGTTGTTGAGCCCCAGACAACAGAGCTCAGCTTGGCGGGGAACAAAGGCGCTCGCCAGCGCCATCGCCCTCGCCCATCCCCCAGCCAAAATCCCAAAGGGAACGAGTTCCTGCCAGGGAACTTGCTTGCACCTAGCAAACACCCAACACTGTGCTTCTGCGGATCCATCCCGCCGACGGGTCTGACTCCTTCCTGGTGCCGCAGGGCCCCTCCCGAAGCAGATCTCCAAAGGAAAAGCAAGTTGAGCCTGCCCCTCCCGCCCCTGTGCACCTTGCCTATCCACCCGAGCTAATACGACAGATCCCAGCACCACAAGCCTGGCAGTGTGCAAGTAGCCCAGATGGGCCACACCACCCCACCCCACAGTGAATCCCGCCCCTAGGAGAGGGGAAGAGAAGGCACACACCAGTCTGACTGTGGCCCCAGCAGTGGGTTGGGGGCAGACATCGGGTCTGACTGCGGACCAGCCCACCAACGCAAGTTATTCAAGACAGCACAGGGGAAGTGCCCGCAGTCCCGCACCACTCCAGGGACTATCCAAAATGACCAAACGGAAGAATTCCCCTCAGAAAAACGTCCAGGAAATAACAACAGCTAACGAACTGATCAAAAATGATTTAAACAATATAACAGAAAGTGAATTTAGAATAATAGTCATAAAATTAATCGCTGGGCTTGAAAACAGTATAAAGGACGGCAGAGAATCTCTTGCTACAGAGATCAAGGGACTAAGGGACAGCCAGGAGGAGCTAAAAAATGCTGTCGAGTTGCAAAATAAAATGGAGACAACTACAGCTCGGACTGAAGAGGCAGAGGAGAGAATAGGTGAACTAGAAGATAAAATTATGGAAAAAGAAGAAGCTGAGAAAAAGAGAGATAAAAAAATCCAGGAGTATGAGGGGAAAATTAGAGAACTAAGTGATGCACTAAAGAGAAATAATCTACGCATAATTGGTATTCCAGAGGAGGAAGAGAGAGGGAAAGGTGCTGAAGGTGTACTTGAAGAAATAATAGCTGAGAACTTCTCAGATCTGGGGAAGGAAAAAGGCAGTGAAATCCAAGAGGCACAGAGAACTCCCTTCAGATGTAACTTGAATCGATCTTCTGCATGACATATCATAGTGAAACTGGCAAAATACAATGATAGAAAATTCTGAAAGCAGCTAGAGATAAACGTGCTCTAATATATAAAGGGAGACCTATAAGACTCGTGACCGATCTCTCTACTGAAACTTGGCAGGCCAGAAAGGAGTGGCAGGAGATCTTCAATGTGATGAACATAAAAAATATGCAGCCAAGAATCCTTTATCCAGCAAGTCTGTCATTTAGAATAGAAGGAGAGATAAAGGTCTTCCCAAACAAACAAAAACTGAAGGAATTTGTCACCACGAAACCAGCCCTACAAGAGATCCTAAGGGGGATCCTGTGAGACAAAGTACCAGAGACATCGCTACAAGCATGAAACTTACGGACATCACAATGACTCAAAACTCTTATCTTTCTATAATAACACTGAATGTAAATGGACTAAATGTGCCAACCAAAAGACATAGGGTATCAGAATGGATAAAAAAACAAGACCCATCTATTTGCTGTCTACAAGAGACTCATTTTAGACCTAAGGATACCTTCAGATTGAGAGTGAGGGGATGGAGAACTATTTATCATGCCACTGGAAGTCAAAAGAAAGCTGGAGTAGCCATACTTACATCAGACAAACTAGACTTTAAATTAAAGGCTGTAACAAGAGATGAAGAAGGGCATTATATAATAATCGCAGGGTCTATCCATCAGGAAGAGCTAACAATTATAAATGTCTATGCGCCGAATACAGGAGCCCCCAAATATATAAAACAATTACTCACAAACATAAGCAACCTTATTGATAAGAATGTGGTAATTGCAGGAGACTTTAACACTCCACTTACAGAAATGGATAGATCATCTAGACACACGGTCAATAAAGAAACAAGGGCCCTGAATGATACATTGGATCAGATGGACTTGACAGATATATGTAGAACTCTGCATCCCAAAGCAATGGAGTATACTTTCTTCTCGAGTGCACATGGAACCTTCTCCAAGATAGATCACATACTGGGTCACAAAACAGCCCTTCATAAGTATACAAGAATTGAAATCATACCATGCATACTTTCAGACCACAATGCTATGAAGCTTGAAATCAACCACAGGAAAAAGTCTGGAAAACCTCCAAAAGCATGGAGGTTAAAGAACACCCTACTAAACAATGAATGGGTCAACCAGGCAATTAGAGAAGAAATTTAAAAATATATGGAAACAAATGAAAATGAAAATACAACAATCCAAACGCTTGGGATGCAGCAAAGGCAGTCCTGAGAGGAAACTACATTGCAATCCAGGCCTATCTCAAGAAACCAGAAAAATCCCAAATACAAAATCTAACAGCACACCTAAAGGAAATAGAAGCAGAACAGCAAAGACACCCCAAACCCAGCAGAAGAAGAGAAATAATAAATATCAGAGCAGAAATAAACAGTATAGAATCTAAAAAAACTGTAGAGCAGATCAACGAAACCAAGAGTTTGTTTTTTGAAAAAATAAACAAGATTGATAAACCTTTAGCCAGGCTTCTCAAAAAGAAAAGGGAGATGACCCAAATAGATAAAATCATGAATGAAAATGGAATTATTACAACCAATCCCTCAGAAATACAAGCAATTATCAGGGAATACTATGAAAAATTATATGCCAACAAAGTGGACAACCTGGAAGAAATGGACAAATTCCTAAACACCCACACTCTTCCAAAACTCAATCAGGAGGAAATAGAAAGCTTGAACAGACCCATAACCAGCGAAGAAATTGAATCAGTCATCAAAAATAAGAGTCCAGGACCAGACGGCTTCCCAGGGGAGTTCTACCAGACGTTTAAAGCAGAGATAATACCTATCCTTCTCAAGCTATTCCAAAAAATAGAAAGGGAAGGAAAACTTCCAGACTCATTCCATGAAGCCAGTATTACTTTGATTCCTAAACCAGACAGAGACCCAGTAAAAAAGAGAACTACAGGCCAATATCCCTGATGAATATGGATGCAAAAATTCTCAATAAGATACTAGCAAATCGAATTCAACAGCATATAAAAAGAAGTATTCACCATGATCAAGTGGGATTCATTCCTGGGATGCAGGGCTGGTTCAACATTCGCAAATCAATCAACATGATACATCACATTAATAAAAGAAAAGTACCATATGATCCTGTCAATCGATGCAGAAAAGGCCTTTGACAAAATTCAGCAACGTTTCTTAATAAAAACCCTCGAGAAAGTCGGGATAGAAGGAACATACTTAAAGATCATAAAAGCCATTTATGAAAAGCCCACAGCTAACATCATCCTCAATGGAAAAAAACTGAGAGGTTTCCCCCTGAGATCAGGAACATGACAGGGATGCCCACTCTCACCGCTGTTGTTTAACATAGTGTTGGGAGTTCTAGCATCAGCAATCAGACAACAAAAGGAAATCAAAGGCATCAAAATTGGCAAAGATGAAGTTAAGCTTTCACTTTTTGCAGATATCATAATATTATACATGGAAACCCCGATAGACTCCACCAAAAGTCTGCTAGAACTGATACATGAATTTAGCAAAGTTGCAGGATACAAAATCAATGTACAGAAATCAGTTGCATTCTTATACACTAATAATGAAGGAATAGAAAGACAAATAAAGACACTGATCCCATTCACAATTGCACCAAGAAGCATAAAATGCCTAGGAATAAACCTAACCAAAGATGTGAAAGATCTGTATGCTGAAAACTATAGAAAGCTTATGAAGGAAATTGAAGAAGATATAAAGAAATGGAAAAACATTCCGTGTTCATGGATTGGAAGAATAAATTGTCACAATGTCAATACTACCCAAAGCTATCTACACATTCAATGCAATCCCAATCAAAATTGCACCAGCATTCTTCTCGAAACTAGAACAAGCAATCCTAAAATTCATATGGAACCACAAAAGGCCCCGAATAGCCAAAGTAATTTTGAAGAAGAAGACCAAAGCAGGAGGCATCACAATCCCAGACTTTAGCCTCTACTACAAAGCTGTCATCATCAAGACAGCATGGTATTGGCACAAAAACAGACCATAGACCAATGGAATAGAATAGAAACCCCAGAACTAGACCCACAAACGTATGGCCAACTCATCTTTGACAAAGCAGGAAAGAATATCCAATGGAAAAAAGACAGTCTCTTTAACAAATGGTGCTTGGAGAACGGGACAGCAACATGCAGAAGATTGAAACTAGACCACTTTCTCACACCATTCACAAAAATAAACTCAAAATGGATAAAGGACCTGAATGTGAGACAGGAAACCATCAAAACCCTAGAGGAGAAAGCAGGAAAAGACCTCTCTGACCTCAGCCGTAGCAATTTCTTACATGACACATCCCCAAAGGCAAGGCAATTAAAAGCAAAAATGAACTACTGGGACCTTATGAAGATAAAAAAGCTTCTGCACAGCAAAGGAAACAACCAACAAAACTAAAAGGCAACCAACGGAATGGGAAAAGATATTTGCAAATGACATATCAGAAAGGGCTAGCATCCAAAATCTATAAAGAGCTCACCAAACTCCACATTAAAAAAACAAATAACCCAGTGAAAAAATGGGCAGAAAACATGAATAGACACTTCTCTAAAGAAGACATCTGGATGGCCAACAGGCACATGAAAAGATGCTCAATGTCGCTCCTCATCAGGGAAATACAAATCAAAACCACACTCAGATATCACCTCACGCCAGTCAGAGTGGCCGAAATGAACAAATCAGGAGACTATAGATGCTGGAGATGATGTGGAGAAACGGGAACCCTCTTGAACTGTTGGTGGGAATGCAAATTGGTGCAGCCACTCTGGAAAACAGTGTGGAGGTTCCTCAAAAAATTAAAAATAGACCTACCCTATGACCCAGCAATAGCACTGCTAGGAATTTACCCAAGGGATACAGGAGTACTGATGCATAGGGGCATTTGTACACCAATGTTTATGGCAGCACTCTCAACAATAGCCAAATTATGGAAAGAGCCTAAATGTCCGTCAACTGATGAATGGATAAAGAAATTGTGGTTTATATACATAATGGAGTACTACGTGGCAATGAGAAAGAATGAAATATGGCCCTTTGTAGCAACATGGATCGAAGTGGAGAGTGTTATGCTCAGTGAAATAAGCCATACAGAGAAAGACAGATACCATATGGTTTCACTCTTATGTGGATCCTGAGAAACTTAACAGAAACCCATGGGGGAGGGGAAGGAAAAAAAAAAAAGAGGTTAGAGTGGAAGAGAGCCAAAGCATAAGAGACTCTTAAAAACTGAGAACAAACTGAGGGTTGATGGGGGGTGGGAGGGCGGGGAGGGTGGGTGATGGGTATTGAGGAGGTCACCTTTTGGGATGAGCACTGGGTGTTGAATGGAAACCAATTAGACAATGAACTTCATATATTGAAAAAATAAATAAAAATAAAAAATGGAAAAAGAATAAATGTATTGAGATTTAATTCATGGCCTAATATATGGTATATCCGGGAAAATGTCTTATATACACTTGAGAAAAGTGATTATTCTGGTTGTTGTCAGGTAAAATATTCTGTATACATCTGCTAGATGTAGCTGGTTTGTTTTTTAAGTCCTCTGTTTCTTATCTTCTATCTGTCCCTTCTACCCATTGTTGTGACTGGGGTATTGAACTAGTGAACTATTGTAGAACTGTGTATTTCTCCCTTATATTCCGTTCATTTTTTCTTCATATATTTTGATGGTCTGTGATTGCTGGATCGTGGATACTTCTATTTTTCACTTTACATGGAACCTCTGTACTGTTTTCCAGAGTGACTGTACCAGTTTGCAATCCCACTAACAGTGCAAGAGGGTTCCTTTTTCTCCACATCCTCACCAACACTTGTTGTTTCTTGTGTTTTTGATTTTAGCCATTTTCACAGGTGTGAAGTGATATCTCACTGTAGTTCTGATTTGCATTTCCTTGATGAAAAGGGATGATTAGCATCTTTCCATGTGTCTTTGGCCATCTGTATGTCTTTTTTGGAGAAATATCTGTTCATGTCATCTGCCCATTTTTTAACTGGATATTTGGTTTGGGGGTGTTGAGTTATATAAGTTCTTTAAATATTTTGGATACTAATCCCTTATCAAATGATATGTCATTTGCAAGTATCTTATCCCATTCCACAGGTTGCCTTTTAGTTTTCTTAGTTATTTCCTTTGCTGTGCAGAAGCTTTTAATTTGATGAGTCCCAATAGTTTATTTTTGCTTTTGTTTCCCTTGTCTTGGGAGACCTATCTAGAAAAAAATTCCTGTAGCCAGTGTCAGAGAAATTACCCTGTGCTCTCTTCTAGGATTTTTATGGTTTCAGGTCTCACATTTAGGTCTTCAATCCACTTTGAGGATTTTTTGGTGCATGATTTAAGACAGTGGTCCAGTTTCATTTCTTTTGCATGTTCTTCTCCAGTTCTCCCAACACCATTTGTTGAAGAGTCCATCTTTTTCCCATTGGATATTCTTTATTGCTTTGTTGAAGGTTAACCATTTAGTCATGGGTTCATTTCTGGGTTTTCTGTTCTGGTCCATTGATCTATGTGTGTATTTTTTGTGCTAGTACCATACTATTTTGATTACTGTAGCTTTGTAATAGAACTTGCAATGTACCTTGAAGTCTGGAATTGTGATGCCTCCAGCTTTGCTTTTCTTTTTCAAGATTGCTTTGGCTATTTGGGGTCTTTTGTGGTTCCATACAAATTTTTGATCCTTTGTTGTAGTTCTGTGAAAAATGCTATTGATATTTTGATAGAGATTGTATTTAAAATGTAGATTGCTTTGGGTATTATAGGCATTTTAACAATATTTGTTCTTCCAATCCATGAGCATGGAACATCTTTCCATTTCTTGGTGTCATCTTCAATTTCTTTCATCAGTGTTTTATCAGTTTCTGGAGTACAGTTCTTTCACCTTTCTGGTTAGGTTTATTCCGAGGTATCTTATTTTGGGTGCAATTGTAATTGGGATTGTTTTCCTAATTTCTCTTTCTGCTGCTTCATTATAGGTGGTGTATAGAAATGGGGCAGATTTCTGTGCATTGATATTGTATCCTGAGAATGTACAGTTTGTGTTTCAGTTCTAGCAGTTTTTCAGCTGGAGTCTTTCAGGTTTTCTCTATATAGTATCATGTCATCTCCAAATAGTGAAAGTCTTACTTCTTTTTTACCAGTTTGGATGCCTTTTATTTCTTTTTGTTGTCTGATTGCTGTGACTAGGACTTCTAGTATTATGTAAAATAAAAGTAGTGAAATTGGACATCCTGATCTTGTTCCTGACCTTAGGGGAAAGGCTCTCACTTTTTCCACATTGAAGATGATATTTGCTCTGGGTTTTTCAGAAGTCTCTGTCTCTCTCTGTCTCTCTCTCTCTCTCTCTTTCTCTCTCTCTCTCTCTCTCTCTCTCTCTCTCTTTCTCTCTCTTTCTCTCTCTTTCTCTCTCAACCCAAGACCCTGAAATCAAGAGTCATACTCTCTTTCTACTGACTGAGCCAGGCTGATACCCCACTCAGAAGTGTCATGGGTTTTTCATATATGGCCTTTATCATTTTGAGGTATGTTCCCTCTAAATCTACTTCGTTGGGTTTTTTTTTTTTTATCATGAATGAATACTGTACTTTGTCAAGTGCTTTTACATTGCATCTACTGAAATGATCATATGGTTCTTATCCTCTTATTGATGTGATGTATCACATTGATAGATTTGAGAATATTGAATAACCCTTGCAACCCAGAAATAATCCCACTATATTGTGGTGAATGATTTTTTTAAATTGTTGTTGGGTTCTTTTTGCTAGTATTTTGTTGAGGATTTTTGCTTTTATGTTCATGAGGGATATTGGCCTGTACTCTTTGTGTGTGTGTGTGTGTGTGTGTGTGTGTGTGTGTGTGTGTGTGTGTGTGGTATATTTGTCTGGCCTGAGTATCAGGGTTATACTGGCCTCATAGAATGAATTTGGAAGTTTACCTTCCTTTTCTATTCTTTGTAATAGTTTAAGAAGAATAGGTATTAACTCTACAAATATTTGGTAGATTTTGCCTGTAAGGCCATCTGGTCCTGGACTTTTGTTTGTTGGGAGTTTTTTGATTACTGATTTAATTTCTTTTCTGGTAATAATAGGTCTGTTCAAATTTTCTTTTCTTCTTCATTTTTGGGAGATTATATGTTTCTAGGAATTTACCCATTTCTTTTAGGTTGTCCAATTTGTTGACATATAGGTTTTCATAATATTCTCTTATAATCCTTTGCCTTTCTGGAGTGTTGGTTGTTTAGCCTCTCTCATTTGTGCTTTTATTTATTTGGGTCCTTTCTCTTTTATTCTTGATAAGTCTGGCTAGAGGTTTATCAATTTTAATGTTTTTTTTTTTTCAAAGAACCAACTCCTGGTTTTATTGATCTATTCTTTTTTTAGTTTCTATATCACTTATTTCTCCTATAATCTTTATTATTTTTTTTTCCTTCTGCTGGTTTTACGTTTTGTTTGTTCTTTTTCTAGCATGTATGGGTATGTTAGGCTGTTTGAGATTTTTTTTGCTTGTTGAAGTAGGCCTGTATTTCTATAAACTTCCCTCTTAGAACCACTTTTGCTGTATCCCAAAGCTTTTGAACAATTGTGTTTTTGTTTTCATTTGTTTTTATGTAGTTTAATTTTTTTTTTCTTTTACTTTCTGCTTGACTCAATGGCAGTTCTAATATCAGGATCTAATCTAATGCTGGGAATCTCTTGACTAGGTTTCAAGTCCTGGAAATATTTCTCCATGGTTTTCAACCTCACCCTATTGTTTTTTAGTTTTGTTTTGGTTTTGGTTTTGGTTCTGCTCTCTGAATCATCCATCATTTTTAATGAAAAGCAGCACATGTTTACAGTTTACAAAATATAAATTATAAGAGTTTTATGGTTTCAAGTCTTATGTTCAGATCTTTAATCCATTTTAAGTTGATTTTGTGCATGGTATGAGGTAGTGGTCAAGTTTCGTTGTTTTGCATATGGCTGTTCAGTTTTCCCAATATCATTTATTAAAGGAAACTATCCTTTCCCCATTTATATTCTTGGCTCCTTTATCATAGATTAATTGACCATAAAAGTGTGGGTTTGTTTCTGGACTCAACACACAGAGAAGGCCATATGAAGATGAAACAGAGAGAATTTTAAGATGCTGACCTTGATTGAAGATTGAAATCACAGGCAAGGAATGCTACCAGCTAGTGTGTCACTGCTGGTAGTTTACTTTCTGCCCAATGATACTGATTGCAGTCTGCTGGCCTCCAGAACTATGAAAGAATAAATTTCTGTCGTTTTAAGCAACATTGTATGATAATTTGTAACAGAAGCCACTGAAAACTAATATAAATGGGTATTGATGTCTCAGTGTTGCTTTTTAAATGCATTTCACTGGTTATTAAATGAGATTAAGTATCTTTGCATAAGATTATTGATGTCCGGTTTTCTTCTATGAGTTTTTCAACTCCTGTCCTTTGTCTTTTCTTTTTTTCAGTTTACTTTCTTATCGATTCTAACTACTAACCCTGTCATTTGTCCCTGTTACTAAAGAGATATTCATAATCTGTACCTTGTCTTGCTACCTTATTCTGTCTTCTGCATTCAGAAGATCTTTTTCACATTTTTTTAATTATGGAAATTTTTAAACATACCCAAAAGAAGAGGGAATAGTATGTAGTATAACACATTTTCCATATACCCATCACTCAGCCTCAATAGTATCAGTATTTTTTCCAGAAGTATTCGTATTTTTATGTACTTTTGTGCATTATCTAAGCAATCTTTTTGTGTTGCTATTATTTCTGTAGCAATTTCTGTCATGATAAAATATTTTTTCTGATAACATTTCTTTATCATTTTATAAATGATATATTTATACAAATATTATATCATTATATATAAATGTTATATGTGAATATTATATATTTGTTATATATAAATGTTACCTTATGTGTAGCAATTTCTAATATACACAATTATGGCACCTATGTTAACCTGTACCTTCTTCCTAAACAACATGTACTTTTCTTATTCAGCCAGCACAAGCTACTGATGCAGATCTTGGGAATTTGCCAGTTGTCCCATCAACATCATACATGTCACCATATAGCTTGTTGAAAATCCCATGTGTCCTTCTAAGAAGGCTGATCAATCATACAGGAGATGTTAAAATATATGCCTGAGTCAACTGTACTGGCATTTTTGTTTTTACAAAGTAAGTCCTCTCATTTTTTCTCCTTATTTCTAGGGTGCCACCTGGGCTTGAAGGCATGAAAGAACAAGACATCTGCAACAAGATAATGGCTAAATTACTAGAAAATTATGATACCTTGTTTGAAGTAGAGTATACAGGAAATGATAACCAGAGATGTGAAAACATGGCTAGGATTATCATAGTAAAAGTAAGTAACTTTGGTATATAATCTTCAGTATTGCTTATATTTTGAATGGAAGACATTTTATATAGATCATTCTTTGTCATAAAAATGTCATGGGTATAACTTAGATTATTATTCCTGTGTTTATTGAATTTTGTTTATGAAAATAATCTCTGTGTCAAGTATTTAACTGATCTATATTCTTCTAAGATTGGAGAATAATTGTGAATTCATGTTTCCCTGCCGCTGTAAAGTCATCTCAAAATCACTTATGTAGGCCCAGTGCTCTGGTTGATTTTTATGGAAGCCTGGTGTTACAGCAGAGATATGTGCTTATAGCTGTGTTAGGAGTGCTAGCTTACTGAGTAGATGGCAAATTCCTGAAGATAATGTTACTGTCTTTTTATTTCCCTTGTGTCTGGCACACTTTCAAGTTCACCTTCAGATTTTAAGTCCCACATATGTATCCCCTGGCAACTATCATCAGTAAAGGAAAGTATTTTTATAAGCTGTAAAGGAATCCTTAACAATACTATCTCCATCTTTTTATACATTGGCCGATAATTTATAACCTATCCTTTACACATTAGGGAAATGTAAGTAGGTCTCTAAAGAAAGTCCGACAATAAACCAAGCCAAATCCTCCAGGGGAGGGATCATATTTCTTTCTCACTTATATTGAGGCAAATCATGATGGAATGGATATGGGAGGTTCCCTTAGGAGATTTCCTGAGACTTATCACCTTTACAGACTGCATTATACTTGTTGATTTACATGGCAATGACTGATAAAACCCAAGACACTTGTTTTGGTCATTGAAGAGGTATTTTCATCCCTTCTTCCAGTTGAGAACATGACTTTGAAGAAGAAATAAAAGGTAATGAGTATCAAGTAGCACTCTACCAAAAAAGCAAAAGAAAACCAAAAACTAGGTTTTCTTATCCAGACTCCTTGTAAGGACTATAGTACATCTGAGAGGAATGCGTCTATCTGGAATCTTGCCAAACTGATAAAGAGAACTTTAAACTTTGAAAGAAGGGAACAATAATACATAGATAAAATGATGAGATACAATAATAATGTAAGTTGGAGGCAACACAGTAGCTGAGAAAATATGTCCGTGATTCACCAGAGAAAATACGGAAAGAAGATACACTGTCTTGCTACCAAAAAATTAAAATAAATTCTCTTTTAAATAGAAAAAAAATACATCCTAAATTTCTTCCTCTGTCTCCTAGAGTACTTTGCAAAGGTCTCTTTTTAAAGTATTAAAAAGTTATTGACTTTGCTACAGCTGTATCTCTGATTAACACTTTTTAGCACTTGTACTTTTTAACTAGAGCTTGTAAGATAATCAGATAAGCCTAAAATATAACAGAAAAATATGATCTCCTAGGCAAGACAAACTTGCTGATATATATATATATATATATATATATATATATATATATATATATATATATATATTTATATATTTATTTTCATTCACTGGAATATGCCAAGAAGAGGTTATATGCTGTGTAAGTAAAACAACACCTGTTTAAATATATAGAAGGAGTCCCTTTCTAGAACTCATTGAGCTACTAGATTTAAGTCTAGTGGAGAACTTAGTATGAGAGTACAAGATAATAAGACACACAAACTGGTAGTACTGTGGGAGTCAAATACAGGTATCTTAGGTAGATAAAGAATATGACTGCTACTCCCCTAATGCAAGTTTCAGATCTGGCCTAGAGGCAGATAAAGATCATGTTTGAAAACTGCATTTCTATACCGTGGAAGCATCACTCTGCTAAAGCAAAATAGTTGGTGCATTCTTTACTGATCTTGCTTATAGTCTCATCTCAGATGGTAGCTTATGCTACAAGGGAATATGATGTTCTGAATCTAGTTACAGCCAGTAAGGACGAAATGTAAGTTGCAGAAATTATTTTAATGGAATATGCCAGTGCCATTTTAGGGTCCATAAAAATAAAGAACATGCTAGCTATAATCAGTTATCTAAACTTGGACATTGTTTAGGAAGCAGTTTTTTAATTCCTAAAATCAGGGACATATTAGATACAAACCAAAAGCATACTGGATTAGAAAGGAAATGGGAGGCTGACAATGAAATCATCAACGTACTAAACAATTGGAAAACTGGAAGGTAACTAAAAGAAACAAGTTCTTATTCTGGTCATTCTCATGAGCTCAGCTTTTAGAAGGATAGGTAGAAGAAGAGACCGGCACAAAAGTAGTAATAAGTATGCATGAATGACAGACACATAAAGTGAGCTGAGAATAAGCTTAGGCTCATGGAAACTACTAAGGTATAGAAATGGGCTTTTAAGGGGAAGAAGTACTAAATGTATCCACCGACATACCTCTGTGTACCCCATTGTGGGGAACAGAGTCATAAAAGATTGAATGAAGTTCACAATATCCTTGTGGGCTTTAGGGAGATTTGGGGCCAAGACAAATGTAAGTTTGGTTGCAATGGGACCAGGATGAAGGACTTTGAATTTGGACTGGTGTTAACTTAGGACAGGTCTCTACATTTGTTTGTGTTATTTTCAGCATTTTAATCATTGACTTAAATGAGTACATACTTAGCACATTTGCAAGTAAAATAAAGCTGGAAAAATAGCTCAGATATTGGATGGCTGGGTATGTAGACTAACAGAATGATGTGTGCGTGTCTGTGTGTGCATGTCTGTGTGTGCGTGTGTGTGTGTGTGTGTGTGTGTGTGTGTGTGTGTGTGTGTGTAGTACCATTTCCCTCTTCTTTCTTGCTTCAAACAAATGAGCATTTTATTTGGGCCTGCAGCAATGTGCTCAGGTCACATGGGCCTCTCCCACAGTTCCAAGGGTTCCGTGAATGAGTCACAATGGTTTTTACTACCATCCTCTTTAGCTTTAAGATTTAAGTTAGTTATGACTTAAAGGAAGATTGAGACAGTTCTGGCCAGGGAGATGTAAGGCAAAGTGTATTGGGGGCAGAAGGCCTCTGGGAAAGATTGTCATCCTTGATTAAAAAGAATGATTGAAGGAGCACCTGGATGGCTCAGTTGGGTAAGGGTCCGACTTTAGGTCAGGGTTGACTTCAGCTCAGGTCATGATCTCCTGGTTCATGAGTAGAGCCCCTCATCAGGCTCTATGCTGACAGTGTGAAAGCCTGCTTGATATTCTTTCTCTTTCCCTCTCTCTCTGCTTCTTCCTCACTTGTACTTTCTCTCTCTCAAAAATAAATAAACTAAAGAAAAAAAGAATGGAGAGACCAGAGCTGTGGTTTTCCTCTGGGTATAGTAGCCCTGGTGGTTGTGATTGACTAGGAAAATGCCCAAGGGTACTCTCCAGGGGTGATGAAAATTTTCTGTATCTCGTTAGGGATGTGGGTTATATGGGTGTAAGCATTTGTCAAAACTCATTCAACTGTACACTTAAGGTTTATCCATTTTAATTAATGTAAATTATTTTTTTAATTTTTAATTACAAAGAACAGAAGGTAGCAGGCCTTTGAGTAAGATGCCCATCTCTTTCATCCTGCTTTCAGATGTTATCATCTGAAGGTATGATGCTTGGAGCTGTTGCCATCATCTTTGCCCTTTGTATCACTGGCACACTGAAGTGAGCAGCCCAAGGAGGAAAGAGGCTAGATCCCTCATCCTTGCTGATGTGCTGAACCAGCCCCAAACATGCCTACCTCTGGACTTTGAGTTACATGAGGGAAATAAAGGTCCTTAAAATATAAACTACTTTTAGCAGAGCATTCTGTTTCTTGCACCAAACGCATCATACCTGATACAATCGCTATAATTGGAAAGTGCTGTACTTAGGTTTGTAAAATGATTTGTACAAATATAGCCCAGAGGAGACCAAAATTAATAATCGTTAAATTTGAAAATCATCCACAGATGTTAGTTAATTTTTCAGCACAGTACAAAATATCAGTGTGATGTAATTGTTCCAAAATACCAAAGATTCATTCACTGAATGGACCAATAGTATGCAGAACAAAGAATGTAGTTCTCACTGCTCTTGGTGTAGGTCTGGCAGTATCTGCAGTATTCTATCTGATTCTGAGTACTACATTCTGACCCTCCTGACAGTCACCACTGTGACTCATTTACACTCATTAAGTACATATTCTCCTGAATAACTGTCTTTTACTCTAGGTACCATACTGCTGATGACCTTGAAACCATCACTCAAGCCTGTCCTGTCAGAACAGCAGTAAAGCTGTATTTCCCACTATCTAGAAAATGCCATGCTGGTGCCTCACACCCAAAACTTTGTGTTTTATCCCCTCCAACCCTAGTTTCCCAGCCTCCAGCCTGCCAGACTAGAATCCTTAGTTTATCCTTAACTCCTCTAGTCTTTACCAGTCCCATAGGGACTCAGATACTATCTTCTGTCTCTTGGAATGGGTGTCTCTTGTCTACCCATTACAATTGCTTTAGATAGGACCTTATCACAGGCACCCAGTTTCAAACTGTTATCCTGCTTCCAGGCTCACTCCCCTCCCAGCTCCTTCCTACCAGTGATAGAGTTGTGTGGCTAAAAAGCAAGCCTGATCAGGGGCGCGTGGGTGGCTCCATTGATTGAGCTTCGGACTCTTGATTTCAGCTCCCATTGTGATCCCAGGGTTGTGTGGTTAGGCTCTGCACTGAGCATGGAGCCTACTTACGATTCTCTTTCTCTCTTCCTCTGCCCCCTCCCCTGCTCATGTGCTCTCTCCCTAAAATAAAAAACTAAAATTTATAAAAGCCTGATCATACTATATTCCTGCCTTAAGTAAATAAACCCTTTGCTGTCATTGATCTGTCTCCCACTCTTTTGCTCACAATATGTCATTAAGATGCCTTTACTTGGAATTTCAAGCTGTCACACTGTCCCCAAATCAAATTTTCTCTTTTAAATATTTGAGTGAATATTAAATGGTTCTTGTCTGCTTCTTTTTTCCCTGACCTTTCTTCAGTCTCCTTTGAGGACTCTTCATTCTCAGTCAGAATTAAACATTATTATTTCCTAAGGTCATCCTTCAGTCTTTAATGCACAGCTGTGCTTGGCAAACCACACATAAATATCTAACTGCCTAGTGGTCACTAGGGCCTAGTGGTCACTTGCATGTCCCATGGATTGTCTGATCATCTTTTCTTGTCCTTGAAGATCTAATGCTCCACTTGTCTTAATGAATGGTTTCGTCCACCCACACAACTGCTCCAGGTCGATGTCCAGCAATCACTAAAACCTGTTAATTCTTCAGTATCTCCCTGCTCACTACTACTTCCTCATAGCCTCTCATCCAGGCAAGGGTATTCTACACTTGGCTCATTATCACAATCACCTGGCTACCCAAACCTAGAGTCAGAAACTCATACTGGGGCCTCAAAACCTGCATTCTAAAAGGCTTCATTGGCAATTTTAATAATCAGCCAGATTTGCAGTCTGAGTGATCCTTGGGAGACTGTTACAACAGTCTTCTTGTTTTCCCTGAGTCTAGTCTGTCCTGTGACCCCATCTTCCCTCTTCTGCCTGAGCTACTTTTTTATCATGCAAATACAAACATGGTCAATCCCGTATCAGAATTCTTCAGTGGGTTTTCTTTACCCATCCCTATAGTATAAAATCTAAGTCTTAGCAAAACAAACAGGAGTTTTCATGATTTGAGCCCACCCTGCTTATTCACACTTCCTTCCCACCACTCCTTCCCATACATTTGATATACTAAGAAGTCTTTGACGTGATTGTAGAAACAATGTCATTTCAGGTCTCATGTTTTCAAGCTATTGAGCTTAATGCCTGGCATTGAAAATTCCTTGCATTCAGTAGATGGACTCTATTCATTTTACTGAAAATAATGTCTCTGGTCACAATTTGTACATAATATGAAAGTAATATTAAGTTATTTTCAAAATAATTGAATAAAATTGAAAACATGATAGTTCACTGAGTACTTCATGACTGTCCTATCTTGAGAAAAGGTACTCTAGATACTTTTAAAAGTTTTTAACAGTTCTGGAAAGAGCACTCTGATATTAGAATAAGAGGGTGTGTATTTATAACCTGGCTACTCAGCAATATGACTGGGTAATTTATAGTATCTCTGCCATCTTAAATGGCAAAAAAAAATCTATAGCTTCTATTGTGAGATTCAAACCATTAATGCTTAGGAAAGTATTTTCAAAACCAGTTAAATAGGATAGAAATGCAAAGTATTAAGTTGAAGGGGAGGGGTCAAGTGATACTATAAAGAGTGTAATTGCTGAAGACCTTGGCTTACTTTGAAATGATCCAGTCAAGGATACTTCAGTAGATAGATTTATCAATAAGCTTAGGGCACAGAGTTAAAAACTCCAGTCTAGAATAAGATAGAATGGGTTAAAATTTCCAGTTTGTGTGACTTTGGGCAAATTATTCAGTCTTTCCTTCAACCTTAGTTTCCTCATCTATAAAATAGGACAGCAGTCACTAATTTTGACTGGTTTTTCTTAGGATTAAATGAAATAAAAATAGCACGTTTTCAATAACTTTTAGCTTGAAAATAAATTGTTAGGTTTACATCACCTTTATATTTCCTTACTTCTCTTTACCCTAAAGAGAATCAAGCTTGATAATGGAAGGAAAACAGAGTCAAAAGCAAAAAAAATAAAGTTGACAATCAGATGTGTTACTCATGACAAAAGAATTACTGCCTCTAGACATTTCTTGCTATTCACTATTTTAGGGGTTTTTTGTTTAATTATGGTAATATTAAGTATCCTCTTGTATCTGGAAAAGTAAGAATTGAATATGATTGTCCCTTCAATGGACAGAAAAGTGATTTTGGTATTTAATATGTGTAGTCAGGTATGTTTTTTGAAAATGAATTTTTTTAATGTTTATTTTTGAGAGAGAGAGAGAGAGAGAGAGAGAGAGAGAGAGAGAGAGAGAATCCCAAGCAGGCTCTGCACCATCAGCATAGAACCCAGTGTGGGGCTTGCATTCATAAACTGTGAGATCAAGACTTTAGCCAAAACCCAGAGTCAGATGCTCCACTGTCTGAGCCACCCAGGTGCCCTGAAAATGAATTATTTTTTAAAAGTAGTAGTTTATGGAAGAGTAGAGTTTTGAAGTGGCTCTGTGAAAAATGGGATTTCCATTAGTTGCTGGGAAGAGGACGTGAACAGGGAAGCAAGCAGAGAATCTTCCAGGCAGAAGGATATGCTTTAAGTCATGTATTCTTTGTGTAATGGTGAGCAGACGTTTCTGGCCAGGCCATAGGAAGTAGCACAAGAGCTACATAGTCGAGTGAACTAGTATGCAGTTTAACTGTGGAGTTAACACTCACAGGAATGGGAGAATAATGAGAGGTTTTAAGAACAAGATGGACTTATTTTAAGTTGCACTTTAGATTTTTCCTTTATCTCTTTGGTGCAAGCAGGAAGTTGGTGTCATTCTTCAGCGCAGCCTGTTTGTAATAAGCTCTCAGGGGAGTAGCTTAATATCTATTTCTACTCAACTGACTCTGGTCAGTGCCACAAAATTGATCATGGCTTGTACAACACATCCATCAACCACACTTGTAGACAAGCCTCTCCAGAGCCAAGGCAAAATGAGGAAAAAGGTTTATCTATAGGACAGTTCTTCAACTTTCTCTCTCTCTCTCTCTCTCTCTCTCTCTCTCTCTCTCTCTCTCTCTCTCTCTCTCTCTCTCTCTCTCTCTCTCATTCTGGGAGTGAACTAAGGTCCCTATAAGGTTTTTCCAGATTCTGCAATGGTATGGGCATGTCCAATCTAGCTACTTCAATCAAAGGAATTTTGGATAGACCTCTTAGGACTGTGACATTTGGAGAAAACTGTTGTCTATTGGAGGTCTCAGAATATATATGTTGGCTCTTGGCATTTTCATCCACATTTTGCTGAATTTGGCAAGTCATGTTCACAGTTGGTTCTTTATAGTTATGGCCATTTCTTTCTTAAGGTGCAGCTTTCTTTTCTCTTTTTCACTGTTTTTGGTTTTGGTAGGTTTCAAGGAAGGAGCATAATAGAAATGCCTTTATTTTGCCAAACTGGAAGATCAAATCTGCATTTCTAAATAACTAGGTTAGGAGAAACTTATCTTTCAAGTAGACCTCTAACAGCTGTAGTTTAATATCTTTAGCTTCAGAGTAATTCTGTAGTCTGTCTTCATAGGAGGATCTAAATCCAAGACTTAAGAGTTTTTCCCTCATATTCAAGACTTATCTTAATCACCCACATATTTACATACACAAAATTTGGTGGCTTAAATATGGTTTAGGTAATGCACCATGTAATCTAAGCTGAATTTATTAAATCTAAATAATTACTGAGTGCCTGCTATGTGCAAAGCATTATTCTAGGCAATAGTGAGCAATAGACAAGTCTCTGCCTTTATGAAGCTCATATTCTAATGAAAATACAATAAATAAGGAAATAAATAAGAAATTAGTATGTCAGATGGTGATAGATTCTGTGGAACAAAAGGAAGGAGAAGGAGAACTAATACTGGTAAAGTAGAGGAATGGCATTTGCTCATTTAAATAGGGCGGTCAAAATGCTTCATTGACATTGGGACATTTGAACAGAAACTTTCAGGAAGGAGCAAGCCATGAAGACACTTGAGAGAACAGCTTTCCATACAGGAAGAAGAGGAGTACAGAGCCTTGAGGTGGGAGTATACCTATTTTGTCTGTTAAAGCAGAATTGATAAGGCTAGTATGGTTGAATGACACTGAGCTAGGGAGAAAGTTAAAGAAATGAGGTCAAAGAGGCATCAGGAGACCAGATCATGGATGCTCTTAAAGGTCATGGTAAGGACTTTGACTTTTACCCTGACAGTATTTTATTAGACAGTGGTGAACGAAAGAGTGCCCTGACGTGACTTATATATTAAAAGGATTACTGGAACTACTAGGCAGAGAACAGACTATTGAAAGGAATAAACAGAAGAAGAGAGACCTATTGGGAGTTTATCACAATAGCCTGATTAAGAAATGCTGGTGGCTTGGGCCAGGGTAATGATAGTGAAAGTGGTGAGAAGAGCTGACAGGTGAGTTAGGATATGAAAGGATAACACAACAGGAGGTACTTGTGACCTTAGTTAGGCCAGAGAATATTTGAGATGGGAGCAAGCAGGCTAGAAGAGTGGTAAGCTGTGAACAGAGAATAGATGTTTATATCAGTAATTTTAGAGGTGGAGCAGTCTGGAGTGGCGACAAGATTTAGGTTGTATTCATGAGAATGAGTGACTGAAGTGGAGAAGAGAAAGTCATTGGAAAGGAGATGGTTAAAGATGATGAATAAACACACTGATGGTTTGTTCTTATTGGCCCTGAATTTACCCAAGAGGATGGCAGATACTGATGTAGTTGGGAAGGAGGCGAGCCTGGTCTGCCTAGTATATACATATTATTTGCATGCTTTGTGAATAAATTACGTTTGTATGTGTTTAATAGGGCTAATGGGCCTCATATATAATACACAAAATAATGTGATTAATATGTTGTTAAATATCCATCTAGAGGTTCTGGATGAGTATCACTGTATTCCACATAAACATCTTCTGAGACTGTCTTTATTAGGCAGTGTCACTATTGCTCATTATACCTTGGGGAATTTCTTTTGAAATTGACTTCAGAACATATGTCATTCATGCGTTGTATTGGGCATTGTCATCATTGGACTGGGAAATCTTTGTACTTTAATGCTTCATTTGATAACAGGAAATAATCAGTAGTCCTTTTGAACAACAGCAGGTCACTAAGTTGGGGAGTTATGATTAAATATTAATTTTTGTGTTTAAAATTGAAATATGGCTATCAAATAATTATGCTGATTTTCCTGTGTGACTCATAAGCAAACTCTCAAAACAGCTAAAAACATGTTTTTAAGCAAAAGAAAAATATTAGAATAACCTTTCATAGTGATTAGTTTGAGGGAAGTACTCACTTATCAATAATGTGGTATGACAAGTTTGATTACAAAGTTCAGTCTTGTTCCTGTAGAGTAAAAGTCACATAAATTGATAGATTACATAAACTTCTGAAATTATTTCCCACGTCTTTTTCATGCTCAAAAAATTGCATGTGTCTTTATTTTTCATTTAGGGCTACAGTTTAAGCAAATTAACTTCAAATGTTCACTTATTTTCTTAGTAAATGCCTACCTACCCTGTGCAAAACTCTAAGTGTTAGCCTCCTCAGAAAATAAGCAAGACCTGCCCCTGTCCCTAAAGGAACTTCTAGTCTATAACAAACTCATAGAATCAGTGCAGGAACAGAGGGACAAAAGGGAGATATTTATGTCAGATATTATACAAAATTTTCTATACATATTATCTCATGTACTTCTCACGGTAGCCCCATGAAGTAAATGAACTTAATTCTGCTTTGAATGTGAGGAAGTCTAAAGAGTAGATGATTCAGGATCAAGAGTAGTAAATGACAGAGTTGAGTTTTAAACTCAAAGTACTCATTATAGGCCAAATATGGAAATAACCAAAATCTTAGTTTAAGTTGGAATATCAATGCCATGAATATTTACACATTTATTCATTCAGTATGTGTTGTAGTAATTTGGTGTCAGGAAAGATTTCTGTTCTGATTCTAGTCCTTTATGCATTCACTACTCCTAACCTCTTCTATAGCCCCTCAAGAATACTCCAAACTGGGAAGCAGTGGAGTCATAATAGGAAATAAAAAATGTTTTGGTGTTTATGCTGTCTAATGCTTTGTAATTTGGCTGTTACCTTTATGTGTGGGTGAACTTACATAGTGAAAGTGACTAGTACTCAGCAAAATGTTATCATTTTGAGCACCTAGGAACTCAGAGGTAGCAATAACTTAAAGTTTATTTGCTGGTTTATTCAGGTGAGACCTTTCTTTGGACAGTGAGCTGTACCTTTTATATTGGTTCTGAATTTGAAGGCTAAAAAATATAGTAAATGATGTTTAAGAAACAAAGATAAAATTGCATAATAGAATGTTGTTTGCATGATTCAAATAGTCACTTTCCAGTAGCTGCAACTGATTAGGTTATCAATGAATGTAAAGCATTAAGTAATAAAAGTAGTATTAAAAGTTATTAAGTAATAAAAGTAGAATTACAAGTTACTGTTTAGTTTGGGGTAGTTCTGCGACTCTTTTAGATCATAGTCACGTGTTTATAATTCATATTGCTGTTAATTTCTTTTCCCCAGACATTTTGTAGAGTGTTCACATATAAACACTAGAAAGCTCAGGAATCATTGGAATAGATGAGATATGTCTGCCAGGTGTTAAATTCCTTCTTTCCTATTATGAAAAATATTTAACAGAAGACAGACTAAAGTGCTTTGCTTATGAAAACATTGTGCCCTAGAACCTTTAAATGACTTACAGTGAGATGACAATATTTGGGATCTGACATCTCAGAAGTTGCCTATTTTAAATCATTATATTGTGTGTATTTGGCAAGTAGAGACCCTCAGTTAATGGAAATTCACTTGCATATTTGCAGATTTTCAAAAGATTACTTGAATTTGCTTTAGTGCTAAATTTCTGCTCTTTTCTTCAGTTGAAGATAGAAATTATATTTCTGTGACTCACAAGTGCCTAGAAAGGAATATACCTCCAGGAGCAGCCCTTAACTAATGACTGAGGAACAGGAGGTTTATATTCCCAGCTCCTTTTACTCCTTGGTTGGAATCATTCTGTTGTGTGTGTTTTAAAGTGTTTCCCAGAGCTTTCCAAGTTGGAGTCTCAGAACTACTGCAGAAGCTCTACTAGCTTGGTAATGACACCTTTATTAGCTCTTTTCTTCCATCCGTTGTCACCCATTTCCCTGCTGAACCACTCAAATGAACTACTTGCCCTCAATCCTTGTTGTAGTGCCTACTCTCAATTGGGTAGGTGGGAGTCCAACCTAAGACGTCTCAAATTCTACTCGCTCAATGAAGCCCCCTCTCATCTCCAGGTGCAGTTAATATCCATCTCCTCTATTGTCTAAGGGCACTTTCTTTCTCCTTCTTTTAGGACAAGTCTTGCATTTTGCATTGGGTGAGTTGCTTTCCTCCTCTTGTATTGCATTATAGGTTTTTCAAGGGTTAGAACAAGATCTCCTATTTACTTATCCTTCATTTTTTTCTCTAAAAATTGTAGAGTAACTCATACATTCTTGTGTCTCCCAAAGCACTTACTCTAGTTTCTTATATTTACTCAAAAACATCTATTGAATTGCACCATGTACACCTAAATAAAAGCTAACTCAAATTTATACTAGGAAAGTCATGTAACTATTCTTGGAATTAGTACTGGTTCACATTTCTAGAGTACACAATAACAGTTTGCTTAACAGAACTCTATCCAACTGATTTGCCAGTTTAATCAATTCTCTGCATTTGCTTTTAAAGCCTACTGACTGCTGTCCATGGCAACGCTGAAGGCTGGTGGCTAATAAGCTATTCTCTCATATACTTGTTCATTACTGGTTTTACTTTATGCTAATCAAAAGTTTTGTCTTTTCCCAAAACTATTCATGCCAGTTTATTCTTTATAGTACCTGTATAATTTAATTAAACAAATGCAATGTTAACGCCATTATAACTATTTGTAGGAAAATGGTTTCAGAGTAATTAATACAAGCTTCTGTAAGAGATTCTGAAATCTTAGTGGATTAATATAATTCAAGGTTATTTCTCAGTCACTTCATAGTGCAGTGAGTTGAGCAGCCCTCCTCCATTTTTTCTAAACCCTCCTCCAAAATTGCTTCAGCAGGAAAAGAAGAGGTTTAGAATATGGGATAGGTTTCTGACTACACCTGGAAGTGGTTTAAAACACTTCTTAAATTCGATTGAGCAGATTCAGTCATATTGCTCCCAACCTGTAAGAGAGACTAGAAATGTAGTCTTCCTGGTGCCTAAGGAGAGGACACAGAGGAAATGAGGAGATGGTATGGTGTACACAAAGAATTATTTCTGTTACAAAAGGAAAGTTGAATACATTGGAAAGACTTGATAAAGATTAAGAGGTTTACATTTTTACTTTGTATAGGTGATACATGATGATTGTGGTTTATACAAGGAAAAAGGTATGGAATTCCAAGCTCTTGGACTATTCCCAAAAATATGCCCACATCAAAAGACTGGAAAATAAATGAACATTTCGGTGTTTTCAAGTAAAAAAAAAAAGTATTATTTATATGTATCATTTTTAAAATTTTAATTTTTCTTTCCTTTTTTTTTTTTTTTTTTTGAGAGAAAGTGGACATACATCCAGATGGTGGGGAGGGGCAGAGAAAGAAAGAGAATCTTAAGCAGGCTTGACATGGGGCTTGATCCCATGACCCTGGGATCATGACCTGGCTGAAATCAAGAGTCAGATGCTCATGGGGTGCCTGGGTGACTCAGTAGGTTGAGTGGCCGACTTTGGCTCAGGTCATGATCTCACGGTTCATGGGTTTGGGCCCCACATCAGGCTCTGTGCTGACAGCTCAGAGCCTGGAGCCTGCTTCAGATTCTGTGTCTCCCTCTCTCTCTGCCCCTTTCCTGCTCCCATGCTCTCTTTCTCTCAAAAATAAATAAACGTTAAAAAAAAAAAAAGTCAGATGCTCAGCCAACTGAGCTACCCAGGGGTCTCTATGTATCATTTTTAAATCGTCCTGTTGTAATTTACTTTCAGGATTACCTAACTTTCAACATTTCCTTATCCGATCAATAGGAAGGATTCTTCCAGAATTCTTTTATACAGTTAATAGCAGTCCTTTGGAGACAGACTGCTTAGTTTCAAATTCCAGCTCTGCCACTTATTAGGTGTGTGACTATGGACAAGCTACTTTTACATTCAATACATCAATTTCTATATTATAAGGAATTTAGATAGGGGCACTGAGGTGGATCAGTTGGTTAGGCATCTGACTCGATTTTGGCCCAGGTCATGATCTCAAGGTTTGTGAGATCAAGCCCCACATCAGACTCTGTGCTGACAGCACGGAGTCTGCTTGGGATTCTCTCTCTGCTCCTCCCCAACTCATGCATGTGCTCTTTCTCTCTGTAAAAATAAATATATATTTTTTAATTTAGATAGCAAAAGTATATATCTCATAGGGTTATGAGAGGTTATTGTGAAGATAACATAAATAAATATATAATCACTTAGAAAAATGCCATGCCTATAGTAAGTACTATGTAAGTGATAACCAGTATTCTATTTTGATTATCATCATCATTATTGCAAGATTTTATTACACATTTTTCTACTGAGTGACGACACTATAAGTGACACCGTAGTAAATATTTGCATAACTTAAAGTACTTTGGTTGCAAACAATAAAAAAGGAAATGTGGCTAAAATAAGACTAAAAAACAAAGGAAAAGTAAAGTACTTGTTTGGAAGTACATGGGGTATTTCACAGAACACAAAGCAAAAGCTGAGCACATAAGCAAGAAGGCAGTATAGGAGGCCCAGCCCTGGTTCACCCACAAAATCAATGACCTGACAACCACTAATGGATGAAAGTAGCTCTGGGAAAGCTTCAGAGTACAATGAAGAAGACCTAGCAACTAAATGGAGCTCAAAAACCAAGAATGGTCACATAGATAAGTGTAGACAAAAGCATTTTACCTGCATCAGATTATTCTACAGGCCAAAGCACATTTTTTACCAACAAGGATCCTCTTGGCTTTGATTTCCCTCTGTGGATGTAAAAAAGAACAAAAGGACCCCAGCAGCCCTCACTGTCACTATGAACAACCACAGTCTTGAGGACCCCTATAGTCTCTGCTGTTGCTTACAACAGCTGAGTGAAGACACCAACATATGAAAATAAATAACATGGAAAATCAAGGAAACATGACAGCAGCAAAGGAACACAGAAAATTCCCAGGAGCTGACCCCCAAAGAAATGGAGATCTGTGAAATGCCTGACAATTCAAAATAATTGTTTTAAAGAAGCTCAGCAAACTACAAGAGAATGCAGATAAATAACTCAATGAAATCGAGAAAACAATACATGAACAAATTAAGTTCAACAAAGAGAAATCATAAAAATTACCACTCAAATTCTGGAGCAAAAGAATACAATGAGTGAAATGAAAAAATGCAGTAGGGAGCTTCAGCAGCAGACTCAGTCCAGCAGAAGAAAGAATCAGCACACTCAAATATAGGTCATCTGAAATTAGCCAGTCACAAGATTAAAAAGAATGAAAAAGAATGAAGAGAGCCTACAGGATTTATGAGACATTAAGTAAATCAATATGTGTATTACAGAAGTCCCAGAGAAGAGTGAAAAAAAAAGGGGGTAGAAAGCCTATTTTTAAAAAAAAAAGGCTGGAAAGTTTCCAAATTTGAGAGAAATGGGCATTCAGATTTATGAAGTTCAAAGGACTTCAAATGGGATCAACCCAAAGAAACCTATACTGAGACACATTGTAATCAAACTGTCAAAAATAAAGGACAAAGAATTTGAAAGTAGAGAAAAACGACTCATCACATATAGCCCTCCACCCCCTATAAGTTTACTAGTGGATTTCTCAGAATAAACCTTACAGGCAAGGAAAGGGTAGACTGACATATTCAAAGCACTAAAAGAAAAAAAAAAAACAAAAAAAAAATACTATAGCTGGAAAAATTATCCCTTAAGAATAAATAACAAACCAAGGGAACAAAACAAAAACTGAGCCAGATAAACAAAAACTGAGGAAGTTTGTCACCACCAGACCTACATTGAAAGAAATGCTAAAAAGAGATCTTCAAACTGAAATAAAAGTATGGTGTACAACAGGCAGAAGCATAAATCTCACTGTAAAAGTAAATATATGAAACATTTTTTAATGTTTATTTTTGAGAGAGAGAGAAGGAGAGAGAGCACGAGCAGGGGAGGGGGAGAAAGAGAGAGAGAGAGAAACAGAATCTGAAGCAGGCTCCAGGCTCCCAGCTGTCAGCACAGAGCCCGACACAGGGCTCGAACTCACAAACCGTAAGATCATGACTTGAGCTGAAGTCGATGCTTAACTGACTGAGCCACCCAGGTGCCCCTAAAAGTAAAAATATAGACAAATGCAGAATAATGTTACATTATAATAGTGATGTGTAAATTACTTTTAATCCTAAAAATTAAAAAATAAAAATTTATTAATGGACACACAATTTAAAAAGAACCAAATTCTGACCACAAGAAAGCGAAGTATGTCAGGATGGTAAAAGTGTGGAATTATGTGACTAAAGTTAAATGGTTATCAATATAAAATAGATTATTATAGCTGCAAAAATATTTTAGGCAACTTCAAGATAACCACAATGAAAAAATGTAACCCTATAATAGTTCCACAGAAGATGAGAAAAGAACCAAAGCAAACCATTTCAAAAAAAATTAAATAACAAATGAAAGAGTGGAAAAACAGAACAAAACAAATGCAAAACAAAACAATGAGCAAAATCACAATAAGTCCTCACCTATCAATAATTACTTTAAATATAAATGGGTTAAACTCTCCAGAAGGAATAGCGTGGCTGAATGGATTTTTAAAAACCAACATCCATTTATCAGTCAATAAAGAAGATGTGGTGTATATATATGCAATGGAATATTATTCAGCCATAAAAAAGAATGAAATCTTGTCATTTGCAATGACATGGATGGAACTAGAGAGTATTATGCTAGGTGAAATAAGTCAGTAAACGACAAATACCATACAATTTCACTCGTGTGGAATTTATGCAACAAAACATGAACTTAGTGGGAAAAAAGGAGAGGCAAATCATAAACAGACTCTTAACTATAGAGAACAAACAGGGTTGCTGAAGGGGAGGTGGGTGAGGGGATGGGCTAAATGGATGATGGGTGTTAAGGAGGGCACTTGTTGCGATGAGCACTGGATATTGTATGTAAGTGATGAATCACTAAATTCTATACCTGAAACTAATATTACACTATATGTTAACTAACTGGAATTCAAATAAAAACTTGAAAAAAAATAAACCAATATCCAGCAATATGCTCTCCATAAGAGTCTCACTTTATTTTTTTTTAAGTTTATTTATTTTTAGAGAGCGAGCATGCATGTGAACGAGTGAAGGAGGGGGAGAGAAAGGAGAGAGAGAATCCCAAGCAGGCTCTGCACTGTCAGCACAGAGCCCAATGCTGGGATTGAACTCATGATGGTGAGAGATCATTACCTGAGCTGAAGTCAGGAGTCAGATGCTCAACCAACTGAGCCACCCAGGTGCCCCAAGTCTCACTTTAGATTTAAGGGCACACAGAGGTTGAAAATGTAAGACTGGAAAAAAAGTATTCCCTGAAAATGGTATCCAAAAGAAACCAGGTGGCTATATTTATATCAGGAAAAAAATAAACTTTAAGTCAAAAAATCTCTATGGCAAAGAAGATCATATCATAATGATAAAATGGTCAGTTCTGTGGG
Organism: Panthera tigris; assembly: GCF_018350195.1. Taxonomy (NCBI): domain Eukaryota; kingdom Metazoa; phylum Chordata; class Mammalia; order Carnivora; family Felidae; genus Panthera; species Panthera tigris. The sequence continues at coordinate 131,190,430 of NC_056663.1, forward strand.
AAGATTTAACAATTATAAATATAAGTGTACCCAACATTTGAAGACCTAAATACATCAAGCAAATACTTACAGATCTGGAGAGAAATTGACAGCAATACAATAATACTGGGAAGACTTCAACCCCACGTTCAATAACAGAATACTAGACAAGAATTAATGAACAGTTGACTTGAAGAATGCTATAGACCAAATAGACCTTACAGACATGTTCAGGAGTTTCTACCCAACAACAGAAGAATATACATTCTTCTCAAGTGCACACAGAACATTCTCCTGGGTAGATCACATCTTAGATGACAATACAAAAGTTAACAAATTTAAGAAGATTGAAATCATCCTGGGTATCTTTTTCAACTTTAGTTGAATGAAATTAGAAATCAATAACAGTAGGAAAATGGGAGTATTCACAAATAGTTGAAAACAAAACAGTACACTATTAAACAACACTGGGTCACAAAGGATATCAGAAGGGAATTTAAAAAGCATCTTAAGACAAATTAAAACAAAAACACAACACACCAAAACTTATATGATGCTACAAAAAGGAAGGAGGAACATTTAAGATGCTAGGAGGGAAATTTATTGTGATAAATGCTGACATAAAAAACAAATTTCTCAAACATCCTAACTTTATAACTCAAGGAACTGGGAAAAGAACACAGTAAACCCAAAATTAGCAGAAGAAAAGAAATAATAAAGATTAGAGCAGAAATAACAGAAAATGATAGAAAAATCAATAAAACTAAGTTTTGTGGGACATCTGGGTGGCTCAGTCGGTTAAGCGTCCAACTTCGGCTCAGGTCATGATCTTGCAGTCGTGGGTTCAAGCCCCACATCAGGCTCTGTGCTGACAGCTCAGAGCCTGGAGCCTGCTTCGGATTTGTGTCTCCCTTTCTCTCTCTGCCCCTCCCCAACACGTGCTGTATCTCTGTCTCTCAAAAATAAATGAACGTTAAAATATTTTTTTAAAAAAAACTGAGTTTTGTGTGAAGAGATTTAAAAAATTAATAACCCCTTAACTAGACTTACTAACAAAGAAGAAAGAAGACTCAAAATTAGAAGGAAAGAGGAGAGATTACAATAGCTACCTCAAAAATGAAAAGGATCCTGGGGCGCCTGGGTGGCGCAGTTGGTTAAGCGTCCGACTTCGGCTCAGGTCACAATCTCGCGGTCCGTGAGTTCAAGCCCCGCGTCGGTCTCTGGGCTGATGGCTCAGAGCCTGGAGCCTGCTTCTGATTCTGTGTCTCCTTCTCTCTCTGCCCCTTCCCCCTTCATGCTCTGTCTCTCTCTGTCTCAAAAATAAATGAACGTTAAAAAAAAATTTAAAAAAAAAATGAAAAGGATCCTAAGGGACTACTATGACCAACTATACGTGAACAAATTGGATACCCTAGAAGAAATGAATAAATTCCTAGGAACATGCAGCCTATCAAAACTGAATTAAGAAATAGAAAACCTGAACAAACAAAAATGGAGATTGGCTCAGTAATCAAATAACTTCCAACAACAACGAAAACCTCAATACCAGATTTCTTTCAAAGAAGAATTAATACTAATCTGCCTTCTTTTTTTAAAAATACAGAACTTTTATTGCATCTTTAAAACATCACAAATAAGTCAGAGGTATCATCTGACATCTTGCTGTTTCTATAGCTGGACAGCTTAGATCTGGTCAGCTTGCTGAACTGTTCCTTTTTCAGAAACAGATCCCATCCAAAAATTTTATGATATCCTTGTTTTTAGCTGTTGTGGCTTACTGAAAAAATTTGATACAAGTTCAGTGTTGTTTCCTTTAGGAATTAACTCATCATTCTGGGCTTCAGATACTAAACAAGCCATGGCAGGCCTCATCCAAACCCTGTGAATGTATTTTTTGACCATAAAACTTTGGAATTCAGCAAGAGAACCATTGTCCTGAATAATGACATTGATGGGAAAGCGAGCATACACAGACCTCATATTAGAATTGAAGTCCAGTGTACCACCCTGATCATGTTCTTTACATTGCTACAGGTAGTACAAATAGTGGCTAGTTCCTTTCTATTTTCCCACCATTTGTCAAACTGGAACCCCTTCTTTTTCTTTTCAAAAAGACAGAGTCCTACACTGATGTGGTTGAAGTCCACCTGCATGGTTCCTCTGGGGATCTTCACAAAAACAATGCTTCAGGTAACACTTCAGAGTGAAGTCAGCATTTTCTGAAATGTTGGTAGTTTGACTGCTGAGAATGGTCTTCATTGTCAAAGTAGATGCAGAAAAAAACAAAACAAAACAAAACAAAAAACTAATCCTTCTTAAACTCTTCAATAAGCAGAAGAGGGTATGCTTTCAAACTCATGTGATGAGGCCAGCATTACCCTGCTACTACACCAGACAACATCACTGCAAGAAAAGAAAACTACAGCTCAGTATCAATGAGGAACATAGTTGCAAAAGTCCTCAGCAGAATACTAGCAAACCAAATTCAACAGCACATGAAAGGATCATTCAACACGAACAAGTGAGATTTATTCCTGGAATATGGGAATATTTCAATGTAAACAAATCAATGCGATATATCACATTAACAAAATTAAAGGAAAAAAACGTGATTAAACACTTAAAAAACTTAAAACAGAAACAAATGCTTAAAACACTCATAATGAAATCCCTTTTAAAAATAGGTATAGAGGAAACTTATTTCAACATAATGAAGGCCATATCTGACAAACCCATAGGTAGTGTCATAATGAGGAAATACTTAAAGATTTCCCTCCAAAATCAGGTGCAAGAATGGACATTCTTCCCACTTCAATTCAACATAGTACCAGAAGTCCTAGCCAGAACAATTAAACCAGATAGATAGATAGATAGATAGATAAATTGAATCAAATCTGAAAAGAAGTGAAATGGTCTCTGTTTGCATATGGCATGGTCTTACATATAGAAAGCCCGAAAAACCATGCCCCTCAAAACCTGTTAGAACTAATAAATGAATTCAGGAAAGTTGCAAGAAACAAAATCAACATAAAAAAGTCATGTTTCTGTACACAAACAACAAGGTATCTGAAAGGAAATCAGGAAAACATCCCATTCACGTTAGCAACAAAAACAATAAAATACTGAGGGATAAATTTAACCAAAGGGGTGAAAGACTCATACACTAAGAATTGTGAAACAATGATGAATAAATTAAAGACAACATAAATAGGGGCGCCTGGGTGGCTCTGTCAGTTAAGCATCCGACTTCGGCTCAGGTCATGATCTCGCAGTTCACGAGTTCAAACCCCGCGTCAGGCCCTGTGCGGACAGCTCAGAGCCTGGAACCTGCTTCGGATTCTGTGTCTCCCTCTCTCTCTGCCCCTCCCCTGCTCACGCTCTGTCTCTCTCTCTCTCTCTCTCTCTCTCTCTCTCAAAAATAAATAAACATGAAAACAAATTTTTTTAAATAAAGACAACATAAATGCAAACACATTCCACGTTCGTGGATTAGAAAAATTAATATTGTTAAAATGTCTGTACTGCCCAAAGTGATCCACAGATTCATTACAGTCCCTGTCAAAATCCTAACGATTTATAGAAATAGAAGGAAAAAAATACAGTCCTAAATTTTATACAGAACCATGAAAATCCCCAAATGACCAAAGCAATCTTGAATGAGAAGAGCAAAGCTAGTAACATCACACTATAGTAATCAAACTGTATGATACATAAGAGTAAACATATAGACCATGGAACAAAATCCAGAGTCTAAATAGAAATCCATGCCTCTACAGTCAACTGATCTTCCCCAACGGTACCAAGAACACCTGATGGAGAAAGGATAGTCTCCTCAATAAATGATGCTAGGAAAACTGGATATCTACATGCCTAAGAATGAAATTGGACCTTTATCTTACATCATACATAAAAAAAAAATAACTCAAAATGGATTAAGGGCTTAAACATAAGACCTGAAACTATAAAACTTGTTGAAGAAGACATAAGGGAAAATCTTCTTGACATTGGACTTGGCAATGATTTTTTTTTTAATCTGACACCAAAAGCACAGATAACAAAAGCAAAAATGAGTGAGACTACATCAAACTAAAACACAAACTTTGTAGTATTCTGCACAACAAAGGTAACCATCAACAAAATGAACAGGCAGCCTACAAAGTGGGAGAGAATATTTGCAAACCATATACTCAATAAGAGGTTAATACAAAAACAAAACTCATGTAACTCAATAGGGAAAAAAAAAAAAGGCAAAGGACCCAAATAGACATTTTTCCAAAGAAAACCTACAAATAGCTAATAGATACATGAAAAGCTGCTCAACATCAGTAATCATCAAGGAAATGCAAAACCACGGCAAGATATTATTTCACATCTGTTAGAATGGCTATTATCAAAAAGATAAAAAGTATAGGTGAGAATGTGAAAAAAATGGAACCCTTGTACTACATTGATGGAAATGTAAATTCGTTTAGCCATTTTGGAAAACAATGTGCAGGTTCTTCAAAAAATAAAAATAGAACTACCATATGACCCAGCAATCCCACTTCTGGGTACATATCCAGGGAAATGAAATTAGTGTCTCAAAGGGATATCTGCACTCCAATGTTCATTGTAGTGTTATTTACAATAGCCAAGGTGTGGAAATAATTTAAAATTCCATCGATAGATGAATGGATAAATAAAATATGTTGCATGTATCTACAATGGAATATTCTTCAGTCATTAAAAAAGAACGAAATCCTCACATTTGTGGTAACATGGATGAACCCAGAGCACATTATGCTACATGAAATAAGCTAGTCATAAAAAGGTAGATACTGTATGACCTCATATATATGTGGAAATCTTAAAAAGTTGAACTCCTGGAAGCTGAGAGTAGATTGGTGGTTGACAGGGGCTGGTACAGAGGCTGAAGCATAAGAATGCCGCAGCCATGCTTTAAAAAAATGGTGGAAAGGCATTCCAGAAATAGAAAACATAAAGGGTGAATACTTGAAAGTAGGAAGGGATCTGGAGTATATGAAGAAGAGAAGAGAAGGCCAATGTGGCTGAAGCATAGTCAGGGAGAGGGCAGATGGTAGGAGATGAGGTTAGAGAAATAGGGAAAAGTTGGATCAAGCAGGCCTGTGTAGGTTATGGCAAAGAAAGTCCAGGAATAATGATGAGACCTTGACAGAGGAGTGACGTCATCCCATTTACATATACAAACCTTGTAGAAGGCAGGATGACTGAAATAATTTAGGTGAACAATGATGGTTATGACTTGGGGGTAGCTGTGTACATAGAAGGGAACGAATCCCAGTTTATTTTGGAGGTAGCACTGACTGCACTTGATGGTGAGTTTGATGTGGGAGATATAGGAAAGGGAAGAAATAAAGTAGATTAAGACATTAGTTTGAGCAAGTGGGTGCCATCTGCTAATCTGGGGAAGACTCAAGGACTGACAGATGCTTTTTTGCTGATAAAGTATACACTCAGGTTTGGATGTACTAAGTTTAGAAGCTTATTAGCAGCCATGTAGAGTTGCCAAGGGAGCAGTTAATTAAAAGTAATGTTAACTTAGGAGAAACATCAAAGACAAATGGAATTTGGGAGTCCTTAGTGTATTGGTTGATTTAAAAGCCATGAAAGGGGAGCCTGCGTGACTCAGTTGGTTAAGTGTCCGACTTCAACTCAGGTCATGATCTCATGGCTGGTGGGTTCCGGCCTGCGTTGAGCTCTGTGCTGACAGCTTGGAGCCTGAAGCCTGCTTAAGATTCTGTGTCTCAGTCTTTCTCTGCCCCTCCCTGACACGCTCCCTCTCTCTCTCTCTCCCTTCCTCCCTCTCTCTCTCACTCTCAAAAATAAACATTAAAAAATAATAAAAGCCATAAAAGTGGTTGAGATCATTGTATCATTTAGGAAAGGAAGATTTTTTTAATCAACTCTTGAGTCACCCCAACTTCATTCATTTATTCAACACGCATTTTTTTAAGTAGGTTTCATGCCCAGCAGGGAGCCCAGTGGAGGCTTGAACTCATGACCCTGAGATCAAGACCTGAGCTGAGATTGAGATTTGAACACTGAGCCACCTAGGTGCCCCATATCCAACATGTATTTGTTGAGCTCCTACTATTCTAGGCACTTTTCTATGGCATTGTAGTTACAGTAGTGAGTAAAGGAAACCAATTATTCGCTTCCATAGGACTTCTATATAGTTAATGATCCAGAAAATAAAGCAATAAGCAATAAATATGTAACTTAATTGTTTAGAGGAGAAGCAGCAGCAAAGGAAGGAGACTATGTGGAGTTGGTCAGTGGGAGGAATTTATTCTTTTTCCTACTGGTGATGTCCTGGCAGCTAATGGAGAAGAGTAGTTCAAGAATAAGGAGTTTCCTGAATCAGATGTTGCTAAAAACCCCAGTAAGATGGAGACTAAGCTGTGACTATTTCACCCCTTGTGATGACAAAAAACAACAAAACAGTTTTGAGGGCTTTGAAAATGAAGAAGTAGAGACAGGAATGAAGACCCGCTGTTTCAAAGGAGTTTGCTATAAAAGAAAGCCAAAAAATGGACCATAACAGTGGGAGAAATGAGATTAAGGAAGTGTTTTAAAAACCAAAAAGATAAAATTCCAGAACGTGCTTGTGATTAATGGGAATGACCTAGTAGAGGGAATGAGGGGATAATTGATGGAGTGAAATCCTTGAGAAAATAAGAGGAGACAAGACCCCAGGGTGGGTGGAGGGAATCGCTGATAGGATCAGCAACTTATCTTTCATTGTAACTGGAGGGAAGACAGAAAGGATGGAATGTTTGCAGACAGGTTTGTAAATTTGATGGTGGGGCAGCAAGTAGCATCTGCCCCAATGCTTCTGTTTTTCCAATGAGCTATGAAGCAAGAATGAAATGAAAGGAGCTTGAGAAAAGAGAAGATATGCAGTGTCATGTTGCAGGATGGGAAATCAAGTTGCTAAAGAATTATAGCAGAATTGCTGTGCATTAGAGATCACTCAACATTTATGGCAATAAAATTAACATGAAAGCATCAACCAGTTCTATACTTTCCCCAACCACTTTCATTTGCTCAATTTCCAGCACAGAGAAGGCATAGAGCTGGATTCATCCAAGGTTGTGCTTTTTCCAGATGAATGCAGCGATTGAAAACAGGATGGAGAAAACTAAGTGTATTAGCAAAGGAATGAAGAGTCCTGAAATGTAAGCTGATGGAGGGAATTGAAAACAGGAAGAATGCCCAGGGGATTGTGAAAGGTTAGAAAAGGGGTATTACTCATTCATCTGGTTTACCCATTCACTTCAACAATTGAGCTTCTATTCTGGGCCCTGTGGATCTATTCACTAGCAAGACTAACCAGCCCTTTCACAGAATAGAGTGAGATGGACAAAGAATTAGAACTTGTATTTTTTTTTTTTTTAATTTTCTTAGTTGACACACAACATTACATTAGTTTCAGGTGTATGGCATAGAGATTCAACAAGTTTATGCACTATGCTATGTTTACTACAAGTTTAACTACCATGTGTCCCAGTACAACACTAGGACAGTATCATTGACTATATTCCTTATGCTGAGCCTTTTATTCCCAAGATTTACTCCTTCCATAACTGGAAGCCTGTAGCTGCCATGCCTCTTCCCCTATTTTGCCCAACCACATACCCCCTCTCCTCTGGCAACCACCAGTTTTAAAGTATTAAATTCAGATTTTGCTAATGGCTATGAAGAGAGTAGAGAGGGGCCGCCTGGGTGGCTCAGTCAGTTCAATGTCCAGCTCTTGATTTCAGCTCAGATCCTGATCTTGGAGTCGTGAGATGGGGCGTTCTTTCTCCCTCTGCCCCTCCCTTGTTCACAATTTTGCGTTCTCTCTCTTAAAAATTAATGAATCAATCAATAAAGTAGATGAAAGAGAGTGGGGAGAGAGGGAGCATTAAGTGGGAGGGGAGAGTAGTGTCAATTTAAATAAGGTGTTCCAGCAAGGGAATCCTCTCTACTGAAATTGAACAAAGATCTGAATGAAATGAGGAAACAAACCTGTGAATTACTGTGTGAGTAGTGTGCTAGGCTGAGGGAACAGTGAGTGCTTTTTCTGGTTTTTTTTAATGTCCAATAGTAAGGCCAACAAAACTGTGATGAAGTATTTTTCCATCCCTATTATATTTTTAAATGGTGTTTTCAGGATACCAAAGTGACACAGCTGGTTTAAGCAGTTGGTTATTGCACAAATGTCATTAGAGTGAGCAATCAGTTAAGTCTCATTTCAGCAGATGAAATGTTTAAATATAAATATACCCTGTAATCATGTCTAATTTGTTTATCATTACCTTCTCCTTCTCTGGTGACTAGCATTAGAATGCCACACATGATATGGTTCAGTTAAAATTTTTAGAGTGAATTTTTATGCCCACATATACTTTAATACTTAAAAACACAAATCATTCCCCCTTCAAACCTTTTCAAGAAGTTCTAAGGGAGGAGTTCAAACAAACCCAAGGTCTCTTCCCTTCTCCCTGGGTGTTTGGGGACTTGCTTTAAATGACTTTTCAAAAAATTTAGGTATTACTCACATGCTGTGACTGACCCATTTAAAATATACAATTTGTTACATTAACAACTCAGGTAACAACAGATGTTGGCGAGGGTGCAGAAAAAGAGTATCTCTTTGGCACTGCTGGTGGGAATGCAAACTGGTGCAGCCACTCTGGAAAACAGTGTGGAGGTTCCTCAAAAAATTAAAAATAGAACTACCCTACCACCAAGCAATTGCACTACTAGGTGTTTATCCAAGGGATACAGGTGTGCTGTTTCGAAGGGGCACATGCACCCCAATGTTTATAGCAGCACTGTTGACAATAGCCCAAGTATGGAAAGAGCCCAAATGTCCATCGATGGATGAATGGGTAAAGAAGATGTGGTATATATATATACAACGGAGTATTTCTTGGCCATCAAAAAGAATGAAATCTTGCCATTTGCAATTACATGGATGGAAGTAGAGGGTATTATGCTAAGCAAAATTAGTCAGAGAAAGACAAATATCATAAGACTTTAAGATACAAAACAGATGAACATAGGGGAAGGGAAGCAAAAATAATAACAGGGAGGGGAGCAAAACATAAGAGACTCTTAAATATGGAGAACAAACAGAGGGTTGCTGGAGGGCTTGTGGGAGGGTTGTGGAGGGCTTGTGGGAGGAGCAAAACATAAGAGACTCTTAAATATGGAGAACAAACAGAGGGTTGCTGGAGGACTTGTGGGAGGGGGGAGATGGGCTAAATGGGTAAGGGGCATTAAGGAATCTACTCCTGAAATCATTGTTGGACTATATGCTAACTAACTTGGATGTAAATTAAAAAATTAATTAAAATATACAATTTATTGGTTTTTAGGATGTTCACAGTGTTGGGCAACCATTACCTAATTCTAGAACATTTTTTTAAGTATTTATTTATTTTTGAGAGACAGAGAGCATGAGCAAGGGAGGGGCAGGGAGAGAGAGGGAGACACAGAATCCAAAGCAGGCTCCAGGCTCCAAGCTGTCAGCACAGAGCCTGACGTGGGGCTCGAACTCATGAACCGTGAGATCATGACCTGAGCCGAAGTTGGACACTCAACCGACTGAGCCACTCAGGCACCCCTAGAACATTTTGAACACCCTAAAAAGAAACTCATATAGACTGGTCCCATTAGGAATCACTTCCCTCCTTCTAGCCCCCAGCAACCATAATCTACACTCTGTCACTATTTGCCTATTCCAGATGTTTAAAATATATGTAATCACACAATATGTGTCCTTTTATGCTTGGCCTCTTAGCATGATGTTTTCAAGGTTAATCTGTGTCTAGCCGGTATCCATACTTTAGTCCTCTTTATAGCTGAATGATATTCCATTGTGTGGATATACCATATTTTCTTTATCCATTTATCGTGTGATTTGGGTTGTTTCCACTTTTTGGTTTTTATAAATAATTCTGGCTATGAGTGTTGGTCTACAAGTTTTTGTGTGGACATTTGTTTTTAATTCTCTTAGGTATATGCCTGCCAGTGTAAATGGCTTTTTTAAAGGCATAACTGTAAAAAAGTTTTATCTTAAAAATATTTCTCACTTCACTCCATAATATATCTGTCTTAAAAGAATACACAGGAAAAACAAACAAAAAAAGAATACATGGAGTTCTTTCCAGTTACTTATTTAAGCTACTAGTGGAATTCATTAATTTTTCTCCAGAAATCCAACATTAGCCCTGTGGGAGGTGTTCCCTCTGTGGCTCTGCAGCCCCCCGGCTCACTGCCCCCTGCATGGGGGGGAGGGGGGACCAGCGCTTCAGCAGCAATCTCACGGGACATTGGGAATGCAACTCCAGACAGGTGGTGGGTTACCTTTTTGTCAGTAAATATTGCTTCTTCTTGAAAGAATCATAGAATCTTGATAAACTAGAAAAGTTTCTCAGAATTCACCTAATCCAATTGTTTTATAAATCTTCGAACGAAGGGATGTCCAAAAGGTTAAAATGCTTGCCTGAGTTCCTATAGCCGGTTGGTTAGGAAACCAGGATGAGAAGCCAGATCTCTTGACTTCCAGTTCAGTTCTCTGACTACTAAATTTTACTTTGTCTCTGTTGTTTGAATTTAAAATTCTAAAACAAAAAAATAAACATAATTCATTAAGCGGCATTTTCAGGTAAAAGTTTACAGAAAATATTTTCAGAGTTTTATAGGGAAAAGCTGACCATCAACCTTGTACTCATTAATTCACAGGGACAGGGTGGGGGGAGATAAGAGGAATAAAGAAACACTATCACTTTTAGCCTGTGCATAAGGAAGAAAGAATTGTAGGCATTTGTAAACATTCAGACAGTCATAAACAAAGGTCAGCTATTCCTATTAGCTTCCCTTAAGAGTCAGCCTTTTTTTCTTGCATGACATTCTAGCATTTATATACAAGTAGTTTTAAAAGGGGTATAAAGATTAAGCATAATTATATTATCCAAGTGTAGTCAAATTACGCAATAGACTATGCAGTTAATCACTTGGATCTCCTAAATGTCATGCTGGATATAGTTGATCCCTCTCACAGTGAGTCAGAAGTGGGAATGGGTTCATTCACTATTTCCAGTAAGCAGCTTACTGCCAGCAGGTGTTGTGACTTGTGGGAAAGGGTAGGACTAGAATGCGTGCTTGTTTGGAGAGTTCAGAAACGTATCCTTGGGCCTTTCCATCGGGCTGTACGTGAGGCCACAGGCAGCTGAGAGTGTTGGCAGGACCACAGCTACCCCCAGCTTAGAGGAGGCTCTTGATCTCCTCTGAGTCTGGTAATATTGCTCCCTAGCACAAAGCTGGAACAGGTGCCACATACAACTCTGTGGTCCAGGCATGGGTCTCAGCTCTCTCACTCTCTGTGTGATCTTGGGCACATCACCTCAGATGTCCTCAAATCCCCCATCTGTAAAATAAGATGAGCAGGCAGAATAGCTAATTTTTAAAAACTCTTTGGCTTTAAAATGTTATGGTTGTACAACCTAGTGGTTTAAGATGTCAAGTATATTGGATATTAGAGGTAATAAAGAGTTCATAAAGTTATAGAGCCATCTTTGAGTCCCATGTGACACTGGGCAAGTACTTCTGTAAGATTTTACGTTACCCTTAAGGGGGAGTAATGATAATAGTACATAATCCTAATAGGGCTACTGGGGGCAAAAATGGCATTAATGCAAAGACATTAGCACAGTGCCTTCCAAATCCTAAGATTCAATAAGTATTCATTAGTAGTAAGTAGTAGTAGTATTTTCATTAGAGACATTTTATCTTAATAATGTACTGTTCCCTTTAGAAATGAATAAAATTCCAGCAAATTTTAGTAATATTATAAAGTATGTAGACTAAAACATTGTTTAAAAGGTTATAATTAACTGATCCTTAAGTAAACTGGAGAGAAAAACCTATAATTTAAATAATGGAGTGGTGGATGGTGAGCATGATGAGGGAAGGAATGGGATACAGAGGTTGATGTTATAGTGCAAGTGAAAGAAATTGAACTTATTTTCTCCTTAGTTTTATTGTTGTCTATGACCTTATATATTTTTTCTACCTTAATTTGGAAATGAAATCATTTATGAAAAATGTATCCAAATTAGTGGCTACTGAGAAGTGAGGCCCTTTTTTATTTTTTAATGAGATTATTACTGTTGTTGTTTGTCACATAGAAATAAATAGTAAATCCAATTCTATGTGAGCTGCCTCCTTGTAATTTCTGCTAGTTTTGCAAGTACTATTTTGGTGTGAACCGAGGACTTAGAAGCTTAGTAATTTTGGAAACAAATACTCAGATATTTTTCCTCAGGATGTTGGTGTGAAACTATCCCTGTTCAATAGTGGTTTGCTAAACTAATTGAAGGAATTCATTTAAGATTCTTATTTACAGAATAAGAACGCATTTGTAAAATGTTGTAGGGAAAGTTGGCAACCCTAAGTTTGGTGGTTGATGTCTTGGAGAATTAACCCCCTGTTTCTCCAAAGAAGAGAGGAACTGACTGTGGATGTGTAAATTACATGATAGCATAGATGAGACTTTTTTAATGGTCATCTCTGAATATGTGTTCTGTGTGTCCCATACCTACTCCATCACCATCTTATCTTACTTGCTTCACTGTTGTAGATGAACAATAAGAAAGGAAATGTTTTGGTTCCTCAAGACAGTCTCTGTGGCTTCTGCTATAAGCAGCTCAAGCCAAAAATGCCTTGTCTCCCATCAAAATTGCTTTTTACAACCTTGTAATTTCCAGTTAGGGTAATGTTCTTTGGTTCCTAATACTTCTTTTATACTTTTTTATAGGAGGCCAGTTGTAAGAACCCCTTACCCATCCTTCTGACAAAAGACTTAGACATGCAAAAACCATCTCTAAAAACCAGGGTAAGCTATGTCTGCTCCTTTGGGCTACCATGTGAAACATTTAGCAGGGTTATTCATGTCCTCATGATTCCATGCTCTGTGTCTTGCATTTCCTTCAGCCTTTTTCTTTATTTGTATTTTTGGTCCTGGTTGCGTAAAAAGCACTTTTCATTTAGTGCTTTAATCCAAGGTGATATTCATCCCCCAATTTTTAAGATACTCCTATTATTTAACAGTGATATATTTTAGTACATGGTTTTACTTATATTAAATCAGGATTGTTTTAAGCCTAAATCATAGGAAATAGTCAAATGTAGTAATCTTTCCTTGGTTGTTTGAGGGGTAAAGTGAAATGTTTAGCTGTAATTTCTCTTTTTTTTTTTAAATACAAATCACTTTATTGACTTTTCGTAATTATAAAAACAACACACGATCAGTTAAGTAAATTTTAACCAGGAAGAAATAAGAACTGTCATACCTATGACAGAATAATCTAATGTGTAAAATTTTGTTTTCCTTATTGTAAGAAAAATCCAAAATTCACATGTTTTGCCAGTGAAAAGAAAAACCCCTTTAACCCAAAATATGTCATGGAAAGTTATTTGATTATTTGTCCAACCAGAAAAGTGATTGCGTTAATTTTAGAGTATCTTTCCTAATCTTTAATCTTTTAAGTAGAACTTCTCCTATTAGGTATATAGAATATTCATAACTGGCCACCAGGAGATTTATAGAGCTACTATTTTTCCTAGTTCTGAGAAAAAAAATGTTCACCAAACTTTGAGTTCACTGTAAGCAAAATTTAAAAGAATTCTTATCTCTGATTTTTAACTGCAAGTTACCGTAAAAATAATGGTGGCTTTATTTTTAAAGGCAAATTAAGTATTGAGTCATTGCTTAGTGTCTTAATTACAGTAAGTCTGTGGTTTATTTTTAAAAGAAATAAAAACACCTTTTTTTTTTTTAATAAAACCTATTCCACCTTGATTTTTTTCTGGAAAATTATCGAAACTATCCAGCATGCTTTCCTTTTCAGCTACCAACTATTTTTGGGTTTTTTTTTTTTCACTGAAATATCTGTGTCTACAAACTTATGTATAATTAATTCCAATGTATTATAGAAATTTTATTTATTGTGAATTAATAAAAATTCAGTGTAAAAAATAAACTCATAAACAAATGCCTTGAAAAAATGCATGATTTGAGGAAAATCATTAGGTACCATTTGCTTATTAACTCCTATATTGGTATAACTACCTTTATGTGAAAAGACCCTAAATGAATCACCTCCTAAATGAAGATCATCTCAAAACTTGTCATAAAAGTTGAAGGGATTGTATCATTCTTATGAAAATAATCCTATTTGGAATGTTTCAGCTGTATACAAAATCGGTAATTAATGTACATTTATTATCTACCAGTCTTGCTGTACAGTTCATGAATAAACTAATTCAATAGAGAAATTACTTCATTAGTTAAGCCTTGGTTTTTAACTTAAGCTTCTCTGTGGCCTTTCATGAGCAAGTTTACGTTTACATGAGCAAACTAAGCTCTGCTTAGTTTATGAGTGATTAAAATCCTTGTAATTTCAAATCCCAGAAATGATGCAGAGCATGTGAGCTATAAGAGATTACAAGGAACTAACCCTTTCACCAGGATTTTATCTTAAGATCTTTTTTCCTCCAGTTGATATTTGAAAGCTAAAGCTGAGAACACCTTCAAAATATGGTTGGTGTGTCCTTTCTAGAGTGACATAGTGAGCTAAGAGAATGATGTGTATCCTTGGTATTAATGTTACTCCATTTGGCCTCCATAGCTGTATTTCTCAGATATCTCCAGTTACAGCTGTATTTGCCTTGGACAGCTAAGTATTTCTGCTCCCTATATGGCTAGAGATATAACATGGTAATCCAGAAATGGCATATGTCCATCGACTCTGGAGATCTCTCTAGTCTAAGCCATCTGTCCCCATCTGTGTTCCCTCTGACAGTTGCTGTCTCTGTTCCTAGGCAATAGGAAGGATTATATTTCTCTTCCTTAGGTAGGAAAGCCACTTCTTGATTTGAGTCCAAGCTGAAAAAAAAGTATCTCCATTACACAGTGCCATGACACTTCCTGAATGAGCAACAATCACCAGCCCTGGTAACTCAAGGACATATTCATATAACCATTTCATGCCCAATACTGTGTAGAGTACATATGTAAACAAATAATCAGAATAGATGATAAAGAAGACAATATCAAATAGATCTATAAAGAGGTATTGAACATAGAGACAACTCCTTGTTACCTAATAGGATTAGAGAAGATGGTCTTTTTCTACCAAACACAGGTACTCAGTCTCTAAATAAGCCTCACGCTTATATTCATTGGCCACAGTATAAACCCTGAATAGCATTCAGTGAATTGAGGGTAGAAAATTATTTTTCTTCTCCTTTCCTTTGGGTTATGCTCTGGACTTCCCACTATCATTGCTGTGTTCTTGGCTTCAGCAAAAAATTCAAGGTCAGGTCATGGTATAAGAATGAATACCAGATCCACCCAATGCTAGGATAAAGGTATAAAATAAAAGATAATATATTGCCTTCCTTTTATCACCAGATAAAACTGTGCTGATGAAATTTAAATTATAAGCACATAATAGTTTTAGTTAGTTATTGGATTCTCTTAATGCTTTTATAGAGGTTTCCTTTAGTATACAAAGTCATATTAACTATAAAAGGTGTAATAAAGATAATGCAGTTATCAAATACACTGCTTCTATTTTTGTAATAGAAGCAACTGTTAAATTATTTTTCTTTCAAATGTTAATGGTTTCAAGGACCATGAATTATTTATGAAGGAGATTTTCTTCAATGATGACAATAGTTGTCACAACCCTGTTTTCTTAAATGTTTTTAAAAATTCCTATGCCTATTAGTAAACTAGAAATTTTAAAAATGGAAGGTTTTGATAAATTTAGTGGCAGTATAATTTAATTTTCAGTAAGCAAATTAATAGAGTAATTTAATAAGCATTAAATTTTACCAAGCTTCTAGAGTATCTTAGAAATATTAATGGACATGCATACATTTTATATTGCTTTAATTAATGTGTACATTCTAATTAGCATTCTACTTTTTCCAGTTGACATTATTTATACTATGCATTTCCATGTTTAAGGCTAGTTTGCATGCTGCTGCTTTTAATAAAAGTAGTGGTGGTGGTGGTGGTAATTAGAGCTAACGTTGATCAAGTGCCAGATACTATATTAACTACTTAATATAGTTCTTTTTTTTTTTTCTGTTCAGTATTCTCTATCAGTACTCACTTTGGGTAAGAATATATGACAGTTTATTTAGGTATCATTCTGGGTTTTTTCCAATATTTAGGTTATCTCCAATATTTAGATTATTTCCACTATTTTGCTATTAAAACATTTTTGAGTAAATTATTTTCACAACACCTTTTATGCACATGTGGGAAGTAGAGTCATAAGTATGTACATCGCTAATTTGTCCCAAATTTACAAATAATTTTCTTAACATGTTGTACCAATTTATATCCTCAACAGCTGCAGATGATTGTTTCCATTTTTTACATCCTCACCAGTCCTTGGTAATATCAGAGTTGTTGTTTCCCCAGTCTAATGAGTGTGAGATGCGTCTTGCTATTGCCTTAATTTGGATTTTTCTAATTTCTAGTTGTTGCAGAGACATTTATTATTCACTGAATACCCATGCATTTCCCCAATGTTTCCCAGCCCGGTTGCAGTTAGCTGGGGCCAGCCAGCTGCTTCTGGCCAGTAGGCTGTGAGCAGAAGTGACAAGTGTGGCTTTGAGGGCAGAGAATTGAAAAATTGTGCATGACTCTCTAGCCCTTTCTTACAGTGTAGCAACTAGACAGTGGAGCATGGGTCCCTTAGTGGCTTTTTTTGGAGCAGAGGCCCCCTGTGAAACCACACTGGATTTGTGTCATTACTGAGAAGTAAACCTGTTTTGTTAAGCCACTGAGACTTCTGGGTTAATTTGTACCTTCACTATAATGTAGTCTATCCTGATTAATTTATATGGGCAGCTTTTCATGTGCTTATTAAGCTTGGACATATCTCTGATAATTAATCTGAGTACTACTTTTTCCTGTCATTGCCAATTTTATTATTGGGTTGTTTCCTTTATTTTTTTTAATGCTTATTTATTTTTGAGAGAGAGAAAAACAGAGTGTGAGCGGGAGAGGTGCAGAGAGAGGGGGAAACAGAATCTGAAGCAGGCTCCAGGCTCTGAGCTGTCAGCACAGAGCACCACGCAGGGCTCAAACCTACAAACTGTGAGATCATTACCTGAGTGAAAGTCAGATACTTAACCAACTGAGCCACCCAGGTGCCCCTGTTTGCTTTTTTCTTAATAATCTCTATGAATTTGTTAGTTCAGTTACATATGTCTCAGATACTTTTTCCCAATTTTTTAGTTTTCTTTTTATATTGAATGTAGTGCCTTTTAATGTATAAGAGGTTTTTATTTTAATGTAGTCAAATTTATTAGTTTTTAGTTTTTGTGTTCTTTATATCTTGTTTGAGAAATCCTCACATACCTTGAGGTCATTAAGAAAACCAACTTTATAGTTTTCAAAAAATTTTAAATTTTGCTTTGCATATATGTTAGTCTTAATCCATCTGAAGTTGAATTCTTTGTAAGCATAAAGTAGGAATCTAATTTTATATATAAAAATCAATCAATGTAGCATGTCTGTTCAATAGTTCATCTTTTCCCCACTGTTTGAAATGTCCTTTCTATTATATGTCACATGTTTTGTATGTTTTGGGCTTTGTTATTGGTTGCTTTATCCATTTGTTTATCTCATGTTATTGGAATGTCCTAATTAGTGATATCTGATAAAACCAGTTTCTTCAGTTTTTCTTCCCTTCTTGAAAATTATTTTGGCCATTCTTGGTCCATTGCTTTTGCGATTGAATATTGTCAAATTTCATGAGAAACTTTAGTTAGAATTTAAACTGAATTGATAGATTCATTTCATGAAAATTAGTATTCCATTCATGACCATCATAGAACTCTATTTGCTCATGACCTCTTTAATGTCTTTTGATTTAAGAAATATAATTTTCTTCTTAACTGTCCTAGGTATCCCACGTTTTGTAGATACTATAAATGAAATATTCATGATGCATGATGTCTTCCAACTTTGTTGCTGATAATTAGTGTTAAAACTAATTTTTATTGTTGACTTTTACATCTAGAGGCCTTGCCAAATTCTCATTAGTTCTAATATTTTGTTGATCACTTCTGTTTGATTTCCTTTGTAGACAGTCATATCATCTGAAAATGATGAGTTCTGTTGATTTTTTTTCATGCCTTTCATCATTTAATCTTTTTTTTATATACTGTAAAGGCTAAATAGAAATGGTGATAACGTACCTTTTTGAGTTCCTTCCTGATTTTATGGACCGTTTCTACATTTGACTTTTTGGTATCATCACGGCATATTTCGTTTTCTTACTTTTTTTGTGTGTGATTTTTTCACAATGCCAGGCACATAGCTTTCCTTCAGTAAAGACTTCAAAATGAACTCATTATTTCATTGCTTTTGTTCCATATGATAGTAGTTAGTGTTAGTATGTTTCCATATATGTTTTTCTTCACACATACACTTATTAGGTTTACAATATTTGCTGTAGGTATAACCTTACAAATAGGTATACCTATTTGCTGTAGGTATAACCCTATAACCTTAAGGAGGTTCCCTTGTATTTATGATTTGTTTCGAATATTTATCTTGTGTGAAAGTTAAATTTTAGCAAATGTTTCCTTTTGTGTCTGTGAAGATAATTACATGGTTTTTCTCACTTATTCCTTTCTTGTGGGAAGTTATACTGATAATTTATCTAAGCTTAAACTAATGTATCACTGGAGCATAGTAGTTCTGAAGCTGATCTTGATACATATTTTTAAATACCTTGCAAGTTTTGAATAGCTGATATTTTGTTTAGTATTTTTGCATCTATGTTTATAAATGTTTTACATGAGGTGCCTGGGTGGTTCAGTCAGTTAAGCATCCGACTTCGGCTCAGGTCATGATCTCATGGTTTATGAGTTCAAGCCCTGGGTCAGGCTCTGTGCTGACAGCTGAGAGCCTGGAGCCTGCTTTGGATTCTGTGTCTCCCTCTTTCTCTGCCCCTTGCCCCGCTTGTGCTCTCTCTTTCTCTCAAGAATAAATAAACACTAAAAAAAGAAATTAAATGTTTCACTTTACCTGCTTTTGGTGTAAAAGTTATACTGTCCTAACAAAATGAGATAAGGAGAGTCTTTTCTAATCTCCGAGATAGTTTAAGATCACGATGATCAAATTCCTTCAATCTTGTACATATAAAACTGTCTGGGCCCGGTGAGGTTTATTTATTGGTTTATTTGTTTTTTATTTTGTTTGTTTTTAAAATTTGTTTTGGTGAGTTGATTTTTAACTACTGATTCAATATCTTTAATGCTTATGGTCCTATTCATGTTTTCTCTTTTCTTATTTTTTATGCTTATTTTTGAGAGAAAGAGGGCATGCACACGCTAGTGGGGGAGGGGCAGAGAGAGAGGGACACAGAGGATGCAAAGCCAGCTCTACACTGACAGCAGAGAGCCCCATATGTGGCTCCAATTCACTAGCCCTGAGACCATGACCTGAGCTAAAATTGGACGATTAACCAACTGAGCCAGGTGCCCCTCTATCTTTTCTGAATTAGTTTTGATGTTACATTTTCTAGAATATAAACTATTTTAACTAAATTTATCAGCATCAAATATTTCAGTGTTTCCTCTTCTTTTTAAATCTTTATTAAATCTTTAAACTTTTTTTTCATTTCTAATATTATCTTTTGGGAACTTTTTTCTTGTTTGCTTTTGATTAGGCTTGCCAGAAACTTTATTAGTCTTTGCAAAGAACCAGATTTTAGTTTTGTTGATTCTCTGTTGTATCTTCATTTTCCATTTCATTGATCTCATTATTCCTCCCTGTCTTCTTTGTATCTATTATTTGTATGGTAGATTTTTTTTCCTAATGTCAGACAGCTTTTCCCCCAATAGGCATGTATTATAAATATGTTTTCTGTATGGTTTGATACTGAAGCTTGATGATCAATTCTTTTGAGTGTATTTGTTCTGTTTACTAAAAGCTTTTTTTGATGTCTTGAGTGTCCATTATTATATTAGAGAACTCTTTCTGGGATCATGTCATTTCATTCCTTCCTTCCTTATTTTTTTTGTGTGTTTTGTTTTCGTTTGATTTTTGGTAATATTTTCCCAATGTCAGACACATAGTGATCCATTGATAAATACTTGAGAATGAACAAATGAATTAATCAATTTTTTTATCTTATTCTGTATGAAAGCAGTGAGTGTGTATGCGTGTGTGTGTGGTTATGGGAAATTTGCTTTTGTGAGAATTTAGTCAAATTTAGTACATTTTTCATTTGGAAGGGGTTCAATAACCATTAAACACATAATTATATCTGGAATTTAAGACTTTTGGCTTTTAACTGTATTTTTTCCTGATTTATCTCTCTTGAACTTTTCTTAAAATAATTTTCCATCTGCTTTTTCTGCCCCCATATGTTTTTATATATGAATATATATTTATTTTACTAGATAGAAAATGCTTTATATCTTGCCATCTCCTCTATGGGTGCTGGATGATAACATTTTCTGTTTCTTTTTTGCCTCTTTCATTATCTTAGGAAATCACTTTTCAAAGCTATCTCTTCAGTGCTTAGTAGCATGAGATATTTATTTATTTATTTATTTATTTATTTATTTATTTATTTGTAATCTCTACACTCAACATGGGGCTACAGCTCGAAACCGGGTGATCAAGAGTTGTATGCTCTACCAACTGAGCCAGCCAGGCAACCCAGTAGCATAAGATTTTTATAAATCATTTTGTTAATTTATCATTAGAGTTATATCTATGATTAAATCTGTTATTTATTATAAGCATATTCTTTATTTGGTTTCCTAAGTTACCACTGAACCATTTGAAGAATTCTTGGAATCTCTTTAGAATTAATGACCGGTAGATTCAATTATTTGGCTAGTATTTTCTTGTGTTTTATACACAAATTTCTTGTGTTTTATAATATACACAAACTATCAAGTAAAAATATAATACAGGGTTGAGTATTTACCTTAAATAAAAATTCAAATTTTGATGTATCTGGATGTACCTACCTTATCTCTCAATCTAATAATTTGGCTCACTTAACCCCTGTCTTTCTTTCCAGTTGCTGTAAGCAATTGTAACCATAGGCCAAGGAACAGAAGAACCTTATGAGAGTATCTCTAGATTAGGCACTCTCATGGAATCCAGTACATAGCCAGTCTGGTCTCATAGTCCCGAGTACCCAATTTGCTAAGACTGGGTTTCCACACCTGATCCCTGACCTTCCCAAGCCTGAAACATCTCCTCTTACAAATCTGCCCTGCTTTGATAAACACCTTGAAGTGTTGGATATTTCATCAATATATCCTGTGCCAGGTGTTAGGGATGTAAATTTGAAAAGCCATTGTCTTCTTCCTCAAGGAACTAGGTTGGATACCAGACATGCATACAAAACATTACATGTGCTAGACTGATTTTTGGATCTCAGGTCAACCTTTGGATTCACCATCCTATTTTGCAAACTATCAAATCTTAGCCTGGTTTCTTTGATTTTTCACTAATCCTAAAGATCTCACTGGCCTTTTTGTTCCCATTTTCCCTGGTTTGCCCTGTTCTACAAATATGACCAAAGTCTAATCAAAGTTATTAATGCTAACTGCTATAACAAAAATCCCTATAATACAATTGGATTTGTTTTAAAAAGTTTATTTCCCACTCTAGTCATTTTCTGATGGAAGGAGGGAGAGATTCATAAGCAGTGAGCCTCAAAACAGTGATTCAGATCACAGGCTGCTTCCATCCTTCAACTATGTCATCTAAAAAGTGTTTGCTTCTAATATCAGGACTGAACAAAGGAGTATGTGCAAAGTTCACAGGCACTTAACTGCCTCAGCACAGAAACAACACCTGTCCTTTCTACTCACATTTCAGAACTCAGTAACATCCATGGGAATCTGGGAAATGTAATTTTCTGGTGTGCCTAGGAGAAGGAAAGTGAAGTAGGAGTTGGGGAAAACTTGTTGCCCCAGCCTACCCTTCTGTTTGCCAAATATATTTTTCCATTTCTCTTACTGTGCAGAAAACACACTCAATCCTTCTGTGACGATGAAAATCCAAAAAACCAACCAGTCATTACAATCAGCTCAAGCTCCAGAATTTCTTGGTGATGTGTTAGTACTCTGTCGGGGCCAGACATGCTTCCTCTTGATTGGAGAATCTACGCAGTAATAAGACAGGGTGTCCCTGCCTGCGCGCACACACACACACACACACACACACACACACACACACACACACACCCGTATACAAATGGGACTAAACAATCCCATTCACACGCGAATGCACACACTTACAGACAGGTGCACAGGAAGAAGTGGAGGTGATTTGATTAGGCCTAGATTCTGTTTTCTACAAGGATTCCATTGTCTGTTTTCTCCCTGGCTGCTGCCTTTACCTTTTAGAATCCCCTCTTGCTCATTATTGCTCTTATAGTGAGTGTGTCTTTATTAAACTACAGCTTGCTGCCTGTTGGAAGAAGTTTGGTGACTCAGGGATTGTTTAACTCTTGAACAGCAGAGGCTTTTTTTTAAGTCTGGGCTAATGGTTTTTCATGACAGTGGTGATGGTTTCTCGGTTTGTTAGATGTGGTTTGAAGGGATCGACAGTAAATTCCCTCAAAAATGTGACAGTGTAAGTGATTCTAATTTACTTGCTTTCAGGCAGTTCTGTGAGCCAGTTATTATACCCAAAGTAGGTCGTCCTTTCCTCTGCCTTCTAGATCTCAGGAGAATTCCCCATTGGAAGAAATTAACCAGAACCCTCCTGACAAGGGATTCTGAGAATATGCCCCTGCAATACAGAGCTATCTTATAAAATCCTATGAAATTATGTTTTAAATAAGTAAAATAGACCATATGTGCTATGAAATTGATTAGAGCTGACTTTGTGGAAGAAAGAGAACTTAAATTTTTAAAAAGAAGAATTGGAAAACTGGACAAAGGAAGGATTTCAGTTGCAGTGGCATAAACAAAGACTCGAAGGAGAAAATGAGTGTTGTATGTTCTGTACGATTTATAGGCCAAACTAGCATGGACAGAAGGTTTATAAAGGGAAGCAATAAAAGATAAATTCTGAAAGATGGGTTGTAGCCAAACCTTAGAGATGTTTGATGATTAAATCTTACGTAACAGTTGCCATGCTATTTGATAAAATTTATTAAATGAAATAAACAGCAAATAACAGAAAACAAACTTAGAGAATAAAAGAAAATCTGTTTTTCTGCAAGAGAGATAAGGTTTTGAAACAACAACAAAAACACGTATATGAACAAAGAGATAGTTACTAGAGGCCTTTTAGTTTTTTGCTACATCCGATAAAAGAAGAAGGTGACTTTAATGAAAAGATTTCCGGCTTTATAGCTTTACAGAAGCAACTCTGTCATTTAATAGTAGTGTATCCTGAGGTACATTGTAGGATACTTTATGATCTCAGTACTCTAATTTATAAGAATAGTAACATCTAATAATGATGACACTGAGTACTTTATTCTAGACACTGTGGAAATACTTCTAATATTACTTCATTAAATCATCACAGTACTGTAGGATAGAAATGAACTTTATCCATCCATGTAGCCTTGGTTATACTTCAGTGACAAGGGGGCTCTGCTTCAGCTGGTCACCGAGAGACGTGTACTGACAGAGCAGCCCATCTCAAATGTGGCCAGTTACTGTGCTAGAGGAAAAAGAAAGAGTCCTGTAGAATCTTGTGCTGACAATCAAAAGCTCTGGCCCAGAAGTAATTCTGTCACTTTTATTCATAACTCATTGCTCAGAACTAATCACATTACCCAACCCAGTCACAGTGGGGACAGGAAATACAACCCTAGCATGTGTCTGGAGGGAACTTTACTAATACTGGGTAAATAGCAGTAAGTCTACTGCATTTCCCTTCCTCCTAACTTTTTTTTTTAATTTTATTTACTTATTTTGAGAGAGAGAGAGAGCACGAGCAGGGGAGGAGCAGAGAGAGAGGGAGTGAGAGAATCCCAAGCGGGCTCCACATTGTCAGTGCAGAGCCCATCACAGGGCTTGATCTCACAAACCATGAGATTATCACCTGAACAGAAATCAAGAGTCAGACATTTAACCGACTGTGCCATCCAGGTGCCCCTTCCTTCCTTCTTTATAGATGAGAAGATAGAGGCTTATAGAGGCTAGTTAACTTTCCCTACATAGATAAGTGCCAGGGTGATATTTGCTTCTGAAGCTCAAATTCTTTACCCTTTTATTGCCTCCTGTTGTTTAGTTTTATATGCTACATTATGTTATACTACCTCCTTTGCAGAGTAGTTGTGAGAATTAATGATAATATATGTTAGTAAGTGATATATATAGCCTGGGGGGCTTAGTGAAAGTTTTCTTTTCTTATTTTACTTTTAACTGATAACTCAGAGTCTTTCTTAAATGCAAAATCTTTGAATTAATTTTAAAGTGACTGTATTTTTCTCCATGAAGACAGCTGTTATTCCATTACCAACATTAGACATGTTTTGTATGTAAAGGAATCCAGTTGCAAACAACTTACTCTCATCAGCCATCCTGAAAATCATGTGTCAACTAAGCATTTGAAATACAGGCTGATAAGGCTAGCCTACCAAACTTTCAATGTTATAAGCTAAATAGGCTTTAGTGGAGTATTCTAGGAATCTAATGCCTTACCTACAATGTGGATATTGCTATGGAAAATTACATGTAAGTTTCATAACGTCAGGCCTGGATAGTCAGACTTTTTACTCGTTGTGGTGACATTTATTCATTGCCCCATGCTGTTACTATCACATGCAGCTGTAAAATCTGCTTGTTTGTTAGGGACTCTTGTACCTCGACTTTATAGGCATAAATAGCTCTATATATCTTACAGATGATTCTTAAAGCACTCTCTTCCTACATGTATGTGATATATTTGAGAAAGATATTTTCCCTTAATTTATTGGTGTAAGCATTTTCTATATTAGCAAGGGCTCATAGTAACAGTGATGACCATTGTCGTATTTTGTATTTCAGATGTTTTCAGTGTTATATTCAGTACTGTAAATACTGTTTGGTTAAATATTTTTAGGCATGAGCTTTATTTCTTAGTTAGAATTTCATCCACAGGATAGGTTGCTAAAATGGATTCACTAGTTCAAAGGTATAAATATTTTATGGCCCTTGAAATCTATTGCTAAGTTAAATTTTTACTAAAGAGTTATAAAAAATGTACACAGCCGCTGGAAAATATGAGAGTGTCTATTGCACATATCCTTACCACCATTAGGTGTTATCTTTGTCTATGAGCAAGTACAGAAAAATAAGACCCAGTTCTAAATTGCGTGTTATTTATTTCTAATGGAATTCTATATTACTTACGTTTTCTCCTTTATAAATTATCTTTCAGTTTAATGTACTTTTCCATTTGGCTCCCAATTGCAACCTTAGTGTTTTTCATAAGTAGCTGTGTGAATTAATTCTATGTTAAAAATATTGGCAGTGAAGGTTTGTGAGTAAAAGAAGTGACATGACTAAAGGGTTACGGTATATTAAGATTCAATCTGCCTATGATCTATTGAATAGATTTTAGTTATTTAATTTTTTTAATGTTTGTTTATTTTTGAGAGAGAGAAAGAGACAGAATGTGAGCAGGGGAGGGGCAGAGAGAGAGGGAGACACAGAATCTGAAGCAGGCTCCAGGCTCTGAGCTGTCAGCACAGAGCCCGACGCAGGGCTTGAACTCACGGACCGTGAGATCATGACCTGAGGAGAAGTCTGACGCTTAACCGACTGAGCCACCAGGCACCCTTCCATTGAATAGATTTTAGAACAGAATAACTAGTGAGAAAAATTCTGTATCAGATTTTTTTTATTATGATGTTGGTCTGTCATTGGGCAAAGGTATTTTTTTATTCCCTGTTTCAGTCATACTACTGATACTGTATGATACTGAATGATACTATACTTTTCAAACTGTTTACTCCTTAAGTTTATTTGGTTGTTGTTGCTTTTTGTTTTTTTTTTTTTTCATTTTAAGTCTTTATTTTTTTGTATATTTTTAAAGTTATTTTTTAAGTTCCAATTAGTTAACATACAATGTTATATTAGTTTCAGGTATGCAATATAGTGATTCAGCACTTCCATAGGGCACCCAGTGCTCATCACAAGTGCACTCCTTAATCCGCATCACCTAGTTCCCCCATCCTGCCACCCATCTCCCCTCTGGTAACCATCAGTTCTCTATAGTTAACAATTTGCTTCTTGATTTGCCTCTCTCTCTTTTTTCCCTTTGCTCATTTGTTTTGTTTCTTAATTTACACATATGAGTAAAATCATATGGTATTTGTCTTTCTCTGAGTAACTTATTTCACTAAGCATTATACTCTAGTTCCATCCATGTTGTCCCAAATGGCAAGATTTTCTTCTTTTTATGGCTGAATAATAATATTTCCTTCTTTTATGGGAAATATTATGTCTATATACACATACATACATACATACATACCACCTCTTCTTTAGCCATGCATCAACTGATAGACACTTGGGCTGCTTCCATACCTAGGCTATTGTAAATAGTGCTGCTATAAATATTGGGGTTCATGTATCCCTTTTAACTAGTGTTCTTGTATCTTTTGGGTAAATACCCAGTAGGGCGATTGCTGGATAGTAAGCTAGTTCTATCTTTAATTTTTTGAGGAGACTCCATACTGTTTTCCAGAGTGGCTGCACCAGTTTGCATTCCCACCAACAGGGCACAAGGGTTCTTTTTTCTCTGCATGCTTGCCAACACCTGTTGTTTCTTGTGTTGTTGATTTTACCCATTCTCACAGGTTTGAGGTGATATCTCACTGTGGTTTTGATTTGCATTTTCCTGATGGTAAGTGATGATAAACATCTTTTCATGTGTCTGTTGGTCATCTGTATGTCTTTATATATGTGTGTGTGTATATATATATATATATACACACACACATATACACATACACGCACACACACACATATATATAACTTATTGTCAAATTGGCTTCCATACAACACTCATTGCTCATCCCAACAAGTGCCCTCCTCAATGCCCATCACCACTTTCCCCTCTCCCCCACCCCACCCCCATCAACTGTCAGTTTGTTGTCTGTATTTAAGTGTCTCTTATGGTTTGCCTCCCTCCCTCTCTGTTTGTAACTTTTTTCCCCCTTCCCTTCCCCCATGGTCTTCTGTTAAGTTTCTCAAGATCCACATATGAGTGAAAACATGATATCTGTCTTTCTCTGACTGACTTATTTCACTTAGCATAATACCTTCCTGTTCCACCCACATTGCTGCAAATGGCAGGATTTCATTCTTTCTCATTGCCAAGTAGTATTTCATTGTATATATAAACCACATCTTCTTTATGCATTCATCAGCTGATGTCTTCTTTGCAAAATGTCTGTTCTTGTCTTCTCATTTTTTAATTTGTTTTTTGGGTATTGAGTTGTATAAGTTCTTTATATATTTTGGATACTAACCCTTTGTTGGATATGCAAATACCTTCTCCCATTCCATAGGTTGCCTTTTAGTTTTATTTTCTTTTATTGATTGTTTCCTTCACTGTGCAGAAAAAGCTTTTTATTTTGATGAGTCCCAACAGTTTATTTTTGCTTTTGTTTCCCATGCCTCAGGAGATATATCTAGTAAGAAGTTGCGATGGCCAATGTCAAAGAGGTTACTGCCTGTTTTCTAGAATTTTTATGGTTTCAGGTCTCATATTTAAGTCTTTAGCCCATTTTTAGTTTCTTTTTGTGATTGGTGTAAGAAAGTGGTCCAGTTTCATTTTCTTGCATGTTGCTGTCCAGTTTTCCCAACATCATTTGTTGAAGAGACTGTCTTTTTCCCATGACACATTACTGCCTCTTTTGTAAAAGATTACTTGACCATGTAATTGTGGGATTATTTCTGAATTTTCTATTCTGTTCCATTCATCTATGTGTCTATTTTTTGTGCCAGTACCATACTGTTTTGATTACTACAGCTTTGTAATATAACTGGAAGTCCAGAATTTTGATGCCTCCAGCTCTGCTTTTCTTTTTCAAGATTCCTTTGGCTATCCAATTTACCCCTTAAGTTTACATTTTAATTACTGTTTATTTTCACAGCAGAAATGTTAAGTGTCTTTGAGGAAGAAGAAAGCACAGAGAAATAATTTGTGTTAGATCATAAGCATCAGGATAGAAACATAAATTTAGATTACTAAAGTTTCGGTTTAGAGTTAATCTTGGATTTTGAAAAAATTGGCATAATTGGAGAGAATGTAAATACTTAAATTATACGTATCATTACAATTGGTTCTTTTCTGTCTTGGCCCATAGTGATTTTGCTTACATATTCTAAATTTTGTCTATCTTTTGATGTTAGTCCTTTTGGTCGTTTCATGCTGGATTGTGTCTGTTTTGATTATTTCTTCTCTTTGTCTTACCATCCTGTGTTATTTTAGCTCACATTATTAATTTATGTTTTCAAAATATTTAATTGTCTGTCTTACATCAGGCACTGAACTAGAAGCTGAGCATCTAGATATTGAACTTGATACAAAAAGTTTTAAACCTAGTGAGGAACATAGACTAATACTCAAATATTTGGTTGCAACTTGTGTAAATTGCTAGGAAGGAAAACAGTGCCCTGACAGCATATACCAAGGGCACCTGATTTAAGCTGATGCATCAGGGAACACCTCTTAAGGGAAGTTAGATTTCTTTTGAGACCAAAGACGAGTGAGAGTAGGTGTGGGGGAAGAGAATTTCAAACTTTGTAACAGTGTGAGAAGGTCTTGGCGTTAGATGAAGGGAACCTAGCCACTGGCAGGAGGCTGAAGCCCTGTGAGAGATGCAGAGAGTATTTCCACATAATGCTAAAGAAAGACCTTATAGGCTAATAAGACATTGGAAATTTCACCAAAATGAAATGGCAAACCATTGATAAACTTGAAATAAGGAAAACTATGACCAAATTTATGGTTAGAAAATAAAAATCTGGGGGTGCCTGGGTGGCTCAGTCGGTTAAGCATATGACTTTGGCTCAGGTCATCATCTCAGGGTTTGTGAGTTCAAGCCCTGCATTGGGCTTTGTGCTGAGAGCTCGGAGCCTGGAGCCTACTTCAGCTTCTGTGTCTCCCCCTCTCTCTGCCCCTCTCCAGGTTACTCTCTTTCTCTCTCAAAAATAAATAAACGCTAAAAATTTTTTAAAAAAGAAAGAAAGAAAATACAATTCTGGTTCCTATGTGGTGAATACAGTCGGGAGAGAGCAAAAGTAGAAATGGGAAAACCAGTTAGAACAACTGCAGTTGTCCAAGCAATAACTTATGGAAGCCTGGAGTGGGTAGAGATGAAGAGAAGTAGACTTATTGAGATCTTTATTAATGACAGAATTAGAATTTGGTGATGCATTTTGTGTGAGAGATGAAGGGAAAGGAAAGTGTCGAAGATGACTCTCATGTTCCTGGCCTGGGGAATGAGCTGGTTGGAGACCATGTACCTAATCATTTGAGCCCTGGCCCTACTGTGTGCTCCCTAAGCTCTTTGCTTTAGTTTCACTGTCTTCCAAATGGAGATGTCAATTCAAGATCATGGTTGGAAATAGGTTTGGGGTTTAGAAGAGAAGACTGGACAAATATACAAATTTAAAAATCATTAGCATGTAGGTCACTTTGGCACATAAATGAGGAGACATAATCTTCTCTGTATTGTAATATGCAAACTAAGAAGAAGGCAGATGACTATTACTTCACCTATGTTGAAGTCGTGGAGAAATTACATTTGTACTGAGTAGCCAAGATAGAACTTAAGGGTTCTAAGAAAGTGTGTTGCAAAGAGAGAAGAGTGTACAAAGGCAAGGAGGTATAAGACAGAATGTGCATTTTTATAGACTTGAAAAATCTTGGTCTTACTGTGTATAGTGTGTCTCAGGAAGCAGCAGGAAATGAACCTGCAGAAATAGTCTGGTGTAATCATGCAGTGCTGTAGAGTTTGGATTGTAGAAAGTCATGGAACAGTTTTAATCAGGGAGTAAGCTCAGATCACTCCTGTCAACAGACATAGTGGATTAAAAAGTAGGAAGCTATAGTCCAAATGAGACTTAAGAAGTGCCTAAACTAAAGGGATAAGAAGGGAAAGATGGTAAATAGATAAAAACCTCAGAGGAATGACTTCCAGATCAGAGTGGGTAGATGTTTCTTACCCTCATCAAGGCAAGCCCTAAAGGAAGAAAAGCTTATTTGAGGGCTAGGAAAAGAATGAGTTTAACTTGGGATATTTAGAGAAAAAGCAGGGAACTTCTCTCATAAAGTGCTAAGACTAACATAAAAATATTTTGATTAAACATTCATTATAGACTTTGACAGGGCAGATACAAGCATAGTATCATGTTTGTTGATTAGACCTTAGCAAAAATTAAGGCCACCTGTGAATCATTCTTTTTTCAAGATTTAAAAATGGAGATACGTTTGGTGTTGGTATTTTAACATCCTTGGCAAAATAGATCTTATATTTTTGGAAACTTTAGAAGTAGTTTTTGGTAAAATAAAATGTAATTATATTCCTTGAAGTTCCAAAAAGTAGTTACAGTTTTCAAGAAAATTTCTGTTATATGTTGCCCTTTGAGCTATTCATTTTCTTTTCAGTGAACTGTTGTGGTTTGTTTTTCTCCTACATACCCATTGTATTGAACACAGAATAGTAGATGGCCTATTTTGTTTTTAACATATTGCTATATCTGCTTTATCTTTCCTTTTTGAAAATAATTTTCAGACATGTTTTCAGCATATATCTTGTAAAAACAAGGACATTATCTCAATCCTATTATTACACTGAAGGAATTTAACATTGACACAATAAACAAAAGTAATTTTTAATGTTTATTCTAATGTCTTCATGTGTCCCCAGAATATCTGTAAAGTCCAGTATCAGATCAAGGATCTAACACTGAGTTTTATTGCCCTGCAGCCTTTTTTTTTTTTAAGTTTATTTATTTATTTTGAGGGAGAAAATGAGTGGGATAGGGGCAGAGAGAGAGGGAGAGAGAATCCCAAGCAGGCTCTGCACTGACACACCAAGAACCTGATGTGGGGCTAGAACCCCCAAGCCAGGACACCATTACCTGAGTCAAAATCAAGAGTCAGTTGCCCAATTGACTAAGCCACCCAAGTGCCCCTGCCTTGTAGCTTTAATCTAGAACATTCTGCCTTTTTTCTTCTTTGATGATATTGACTTTTTTTTTAGACACATGGACAAGTATCATGGAACAGAACAGAGATGGGCAAACTAGAGCCCGTTGGTCAAGACCTACCATTTTTTTTTTTTCTTTGTAGATAAAGTTGTATTGGAACATAGCTATACCCGTTCACACCACAACACAAAGTTGAATAGTTGCAACAGAGACCTTCTAGCTTACGAAGCCTAAAATGTTTACTTTCTGGGCCTGTACAGAAACAATTTGCCAACTCCTGTTGTGAAATGTGCCACAGTCTAGATTTATCTGTTACTTCATTAGTAGATTGAGGTTAATCTTTTTGTTTTGTGTTTCTAATTGCATTACATTAGGAAGTATATAATGTCTACATACTTCTTTATTTGATGATGTCAAGTTTGATCACCTGGTTGAGGTAGTGTCTGCCAGATCTCTCTTGTAAAATGACTTTTCTCCATGTGTAATTGATAAGTAATCTTTGACACCAACTGAATAGTCTGTTGCCCAGCATTCACACAACAATGTCGTAAGCATATATTGAGGACCTTTGCTTAAATAATTTATTTTGCTGGGGGTGCAAATTTTCTAATTCTAGTATTTCTTCTATATTTATTAATAGGCATTTTTCTGTAAAGAAGAGCACCCCCCCCATCTTACCCCTTTTGTCTTTTTACTATTATCACGGACTCATGGATTCTTTTATAATTCAATGAATTGTAAGCCTTTTGTTTATTGTTTGTATAAAATGTGCCACATTAGCCAGTGGGAGACTTTTCAAACTGGCTTCTATGTACTTTTAATAGTACTTTTCCTGTCATGGACCTGGAATTAGCCATTTCTCCAAGGAGTCTTGGTTCCTTAAGCAGTTTTTAGAAAACTAGATTTGATGTATTAGAAAGATTTCAATATGAATGAAACTGCATTGATTTCTTATATATTTCTCCCAATATTTTATTATGAAATTTTTAAGATAGAAAGTAGAATTTTACAATGAACACACATATACTAATTCACATAGATGGTGTGATTAACATTTTACTCCGTGTACTTTATTACATGTGGATCTATCCATTCTTTATCCATCTCCCAACACATCTTATATTTTATGTATTTCATTTTAAGTTACATGTATCCATACACTTTGCCTCTAAATACTTAAGCATGAAGTTCATTAGAGTTCAATATTTGTTTACTTTTTGATGTAAAATTTCATACAGTGAAATATACAATCTTAAATATGTCATTTGACAAATATTACAAATTTATACACCTATATTAATTTAGATAATTAAATATCCAAACAATTATGAAGATGTAGAACATTGACAACACCTCAGAAAGTTCCTGGTGCCCCTCCTCAGTTGATCCTTGTCCCTGTTACCTAGAAGGAACAACTGTTTGGATTTTTTTTTGCTTTAATTATGTTTTTCTATTCCAGGACTTCCATCTTTTTAATTTTAGCCATTCCAGAGAAGGTATAGTGGTAGCTTACTTGGTTTTAATGTGTATTTCCCTGATGACTAATGATTTGGGGTACTGTGTCATGTGCTTATTGACCACTCACGTATGTTTCTTTTTGAAGGTCTATTCAAATCATTTGCCTGATGTGAGTTGTAGGAGTGCTTTATATACTAGATACCAATCACTTGTCAGGTAAATGTTGTGTGTGAATTTTTCTACCCTGGAACTTTAACAATTCATGTTCTTAATGGCATCTTCTTATAATCAAAAGATTTTAAGGGGAAGATTTTATTTTAATTTTTTAAATTTAGATTCAAGTTAGTTAAAATATGGTATAATATTGGTTTTAGGAGTAGAATTTAGTGACTCTTCACTTACATACAACACCCAGTGCTCATCCCAACAAGTGCTGTCCTTAATGCCCATCACCCATTTAGCCCATCCCCCCACCCATCTCCCCTCCAGCAACCTTCAGTTTGTTCTCTGTATTTAAGAGTCTCTTATGGTTTACCTCCCTCTCTGTACCTTATTTAATTTTTCCTTCCCTTCCCCTACATTCATCTGTCTTGTTTGCTAAATTCTACGTATGAGGGAAATCATGATATTTGTCTTTCTCTGACTCACTTATTTTGCTTAGCATAAATATACTCCAATTCCATCCACATTGTTGCAGATGGCAAGATTTCATTCTTTTTGATCACAGAGAAATATTCCATTGTGTATGTATACCACATTCACTAGTTGATGGACTTTTGAGCTCTTTCCATAATTTGGCTATTGTTGATAGAGCTTCCATAAACATTGAGGTGCATCTGCCCGTTCAAATCAGCATTTTTGTATCCTTTGAATAAATACCTAGTAGTGCAATTGCCAGGTCTTAGAGTAGTTCTATTTTTAATTTTTTGAGGAACCTCCATACTGTTTTCCAGAGTGGCTGCACCAGTTTGCATTCCTACCAACAGTGCAAATGTGTTCCTTTTTCTCTGCATCTGCGCTAACATCTGTTGTTTCCTGAGTTGTTAATTGTAGCCATTCTGACAGGTGTGTGGTGGTATCTCATCATGCTTTTGATTTGTATTTCCCTGATGATGAGTGATGTTGAGCACCTCTACATGTGTGTGTTAGCCATATGGATGTCTTCTTTGGAAAAGTGTCTGTTAGCTATCTGGATGTCTTCTTTGGAAAAGTGTCTGTTCATGTCTCTGCCCATTTCTTCACCGGATTATTTGCTTTTGGGGTGTTGAGTTTGATAAGTTCTTTATAGATTTTGAATACTAACCCTTTATCCAATATGTCATTTGCAAATATCTTCTCCCATTCCATTGGTTGCCTTTTAGCTGTTGATTGTTTCCTTTGCTGTGCAGTAGCATTTTATCTTGATGAAGTCTCAAAAGTTCATTTTTGCTTTTGTTTCCCTTTCCTCCAGAGACATGTCTAGTAAGAAGTTGCTGCAGCCAAGGTCAGAGAGGTTGCTACCTATATTCTCCTCTAGGATTTTAATTTTGATTGTCTAATTTATTGATTATTTTCTTTTATGGTTATTACTTCTTAGTCCTAAGAAATCTTTGCCTATTTTCAATTCACAAAGATATTCTCCTGTTTTCTTCTAGAAGCTTTGTTCCTTTTATGATAGGTTTACTTAGCTCCTCTTTTTGTAGTTTCTTAAGGTAGAACACAAGGACAGAATTTTTTTCTTCTTGTATACTTCCTTAGCTGCATCACAAAAATTTTAGCATATTTTCATTATTATTCTGTTTTGAATGACATATGGATTATTTAGAAGTGTGATGTTTAATTTTCAAATATGTGAACATTTCCTATATATCTCATTGTTATTAATTTTTAATTCCATTGTGATCAGAGAACATATTCTTTATGGTTTAATCTTTTTACTGATACTTATTTTTATGACTTGACATTAGATCTATCTTGGTGAATATTACATGCAGACTTGAAAAAAGTATGTATCTTACAATTTTTTATTATAATGTTCTACAAATATCTGTGAAGTCAAGGTGGCTGGTTATGTTTTAAAGGTTATTTTAGCAATTGTGTATATCTTTGGAGATATTTTTCGTCTTGTTTTTATGACATGCTTAGTGGGTATTAAAATCTCTGCCTAGGGGCACCTGAGTGGGTCAGTCAGTTAAGCATCCACTCTTGATTTGGGCTCAGATCATCATTTCACACTCATGAGATGGAGCCTGCATTGGGCTCCACACTGGGCATGGATCCTGCTTAAGATTCTCTCTCTCTCCTTTTCCCTCTGTCCCTCCCCAGCTGGCACATGGTCTCTCTCAAAAAATAAAAAAATCTCTGACCAAAAACATGAATGAATGAATGAATGAATGAATGAGTGAATGAATGAATGAAATCTCTGACTAGAGAATTATCTATTTCTTCTGTTAATTCTGTCAATTTTTTGCTTTCATTATTCTGAAATTCTGTTTTAAGGCATATACATGTATGCAATTGTTATATGTTCCTGATGAATTAGCTTTTTATCATAAAGATATTTTACCTTTATCTCTGGTAATTCTCTTTGTCTTCAAGTCTACCTCATCTTTTATTAATAAAACAATTCTATCTTTCTCATGCTTACTTTTAAAGGATACATCTTTTTCTATCATGTATTTTCAAACTCTTCATCTTTATATTTCAAAAGCATATCTTATAGACAATATATAAGTATTTTTTATCCATTCTGACTGAGCTCTGCCTTTTATTTATTTATTTATTTATTTAAAAAAAATTTTTTTAATCTTATTTTGAGAGAGAGAGAGAGAGAGACAGAGTGTGAGTAGGGTAGGGGCAGAGAGTGAGACACAGAATCTGAAGCAGGCTCCAGGCTCCAAGCTGTCAGCACAGAGTCCGACGCGGGGCTTGAACCCATGAACTGTAAGATCATGACCTGAACCAAAGTCGGACACTCAACCGACTGACCCACCCAGGCACCCCGAGCTCTGCCTTTTAGTAGTGCAGTTATTAATATGGTTAGATAAAGGTCTATCATTTTACTTTCTGTAGGTTCATTCTGTTTTTATTTCACTGCTTCTTTTATGTCATCTTTGGGGTTACTTCACCTTTTTAAAAAATTCCATTTTAGTTTATTGACTTTTTAGCTATGGGTCTTTATGTTGTTATTTTAAAGACTGCTCTAGGGATTACAATATACATCCTTAACATTTCACCATCTATTCAGAATTAATGTTGTACTACTTCACATAAAATGTAAGAACTTTGTAATCATAGATTAATTTATCTCCTTTCACTTCTTAATGCTATAATTGGCATATGTATGATATCTTTATAACTCCACAGCACAATGTTATAATTCTTGCTTTAAAGAGTTATATGTACTTCAAATAAGTTAAAAGAAACACAGTCTTTCCTATTTACACATACATAGGTAGATGTCGTTTTTGGCACTTTTCATTCCAGAAATCATCCGTTTCTGTTACCTTTTCTGTTCAACAGAATCTCTTTTAGCATTTTTTATAGTATATATCTTCTAGATGATGAAGTCTTAGAGGTGCGTGTGTGTGTGTTTGTGTGGTTTTGTTGTAATTGTTTTGAGGAATAATTCACACATTAGTTTCACGTGTACTATGAAATCTTAGTTTTATTTATCTACATATGACTTTGAGTCTTGAAGGATATTTTGACCAGTAAAGAGTTCTATATTTATGATTACTTTTTTTTCTTTTGCCTTTAAACTCATTGTCTTCTGGTCTCTTTTGTTTCATTTTTCTGAAGGTAAGTTCTGAATCATTGTATTAGTGTTCCCATATATGTAATATTTATTTGTCTCCAGTGTCTTTCAGTATTGCACCTGTATCATTGGTTTTCAGCAGTTTGACTATAATGTGTTTAAATTGGTTTTCTTTTATCCTGTTTGAGGCTTACTCTGGGGGGGGGTTAACTATAAATTTATGTTTTTCATAACTATAAATTATGTTTATGTATTTTAACTAAAATACGTTTTCAACAAATTTAGAGAAGTTTTAAACTATTATTTCTCTTAAAGTATTATTTTCTGCCTCAGCCTATCTTGTCTTTTTAGGGGTTCCAAGTAGCTGTATGTTAGACCTTTTAATATTATCTCACAGGGGTATTTTTCTGTTCTTCTTGTGGGATAATAACTAATGTTTTGTCTTAAATATTAATGACTCTTCTGTCATCTCAAATCTGTTGTTAGCCCATGTTGTGAATTTTTCCCTCAAATATTGTGGGGTTTTGTATAGAAATTCATTTTATTTTATTTTATTTTATTTTATTTTATTTTATTTTATTTTATTTTATTTTATTTTATTTTATTTTATTTTATAGATTCTGTTTTCCTGCTGATATTTCCTACTTGAGCATATTTATTACCATATTTTCCTTTAAGTTCTTGAGTACAGTAATAATAACTGCTGAAAAATCCTTGTCCACAAAATCCTACATCTGGATCTCAGATTAGACTTTCTCAGTTACCTTTCATTCTTATATGAGGTACATTTTCCTATTTCTTCATATGTCTACAAATTATTATTACATTCTGGATACCATGAATACTATCTTGTAGAGCTTCTTGATTTTGTTATATTGGTTGGACAGAAAATCTAAGCTCTATCTCCCTGTGGAAAATAACAGATCAAAATCTATCTTTATTTCTTTGTTCCTTAGCTCTGTTGCTTATAGTCTGACCTGTGTACACGTAGCTTCGAGAACAGCCAAGGGCGGGCAAAATTTATACACACAGTGTAAGACTTTCCTTATCTGGCTGTTTCCTTTCCAGGATTTTCTCCCTCACTCTGAAGTTGCTTTGCTCACCTCAAACTCAGTCCTCTACTTTATGGCAAATAAGACAGTTTTCTGTTTTAGCCATACCATATGGTGCTATTTGTAGCCAACCCTAAAGCTAAAATTTGTGATGAACAATAAATTCACCCAGTAACTCACCCTTTCCTAATGACAGTTCCCTTCCAATTTGTATCATTTATGTAAAAAATTGAGTCAAATAATTTAAAATAATTTAATATAAAATTTTATGCACAAAGTTGTGATGATTGAACACTCACACAAATAGACACAAAAGAAGCTGAAAGAAATGAATGATGTAGAACACAGGTCAGCAAATTATGGCCCACAGACCAAATCCACTCACCACCTGTTTTGTAAATAAAGTTCTGTTAAAAAAAATAATAATGATAAAGCTTTGTTGGAACACAGTCATGTGCATTTCTTTACAGAATGTCTATGATTGCTTTCACACTGTAATGGCAGAGTTGAGTATTTGCAACAAAGCCCATATATTTCATAGAGCCAAAAATACTTACTGTATGGCCTTTGCAAAAACAGTTTTCCAACTCCTAATGTAAAATCACAATTGTGATAGGTCAGTGTAAACACCTGAATTATTGTCGTTACTGATCACTTTCATCAATTGCTATTACCATTACCAGATACTAAAGCTCAGAATTTATGTGTTTGATTTGTTGTTGTTGTTGTTGTTATTCTGTTTGGCCTATTTTACAACTATATTGTCATTTTAAAACACGTAATTATTAAAGGCACCTGAGTAGCTCAATCAGTTAAGTATCAGACTCTGGATTTCAGCTCAGATTATGATCTCCCAGTCTGTGAGTTCCAGCCCTGCATGGGACTCAGCTCTGACAGTGCAAACCGCCTTGGGATTCTCTCTCTACCCCTGTCCCACTCATTCTCTTTCTCTCTCTCTCTCAAAATAAATAAACTAAAAAAAAAAAAAAACTTACGTAATGATTGTAAGGCACATATTATTCATTAGCTATAGGCAGGTGAATTTATCATTTTACTTGAAAATTACATTCCCCTTTGTTTAATACTTTTCTTTTCTTCAAATTATGCCTACTAGAATAGCACTCCTCTTACAGTTCCTATAATTAAGAAATCATACTGCTTTCTCAGCTTTACCTTTTCATCTGATGAGTCGGTTTTCAAGTGAATAATTTCTCTGACCTCTACTTAGATGCAGGCTAACGCAAAAATAATAATAGACAATGTGGATAGGGAAAGTAAACTTATCCCATAATCATTATTTTAGAGAGAGACAGACAGCAAGTATGACAGTGCAAAGCCTGATGTGGGGCTCAACCTAAGGAATTGTGAGATCGTGACCTGAGCCAAAACCAAGAGTCAGATGCTTAACCAACGGAGCCACCCAGGCACCCCTAATTTCCCATCTTAATTTAACTGACTAATTTAACTGTCAGAAGCTCACAGTATTTCTAGGGATTTTAATATGTGAGCCAATAATTTCCCTATGTTGCTTAAATAAATTAGAATGGTTTTGTTTGCTGTATTTGAATCCAAAGGTATTCTTACATATTCCATATGAACTCTATTTTTAATCTGAAAATATGTCTGATTTAAACATAAACCAAATTAACTCTGAAATCATCAGGTGGCACTTTGTTGCTGAAAGCTACAGTTTATCAATTTAAGGTCATTCATTAACCTGTTTGGCAGAACTGGTATTGATTGACAAGAGAGCACCTTTGTCTCAACATTCCCAGGAGAATTCCAGAGCTTCACCTTCCTGATGACATTACCATAGCTAGGAGATAGGAGTGCTAATTGGCTTGGTCTAGATCACATGATTCACTCTTAGAGCCATGAGAGAGGTCACTTTGTTAGGAAATTGGGAATACAATTGGAATACCAGTGGAAATTGGGGACATTGGCATAGGAGAAGAAGGGATATGAGCTCTGAGAAGGCAACCAATAATTTTCCATTTAACATGCTTTATTTCGTGAATATCAAAGTTAAAAGATGAAAAAAGTATGAATATTATCTGGGGTATTATGTTTTATCAATAAAGGTTAGTACTTGTGGGAGTTTCAGTCAAAAAAAATATCAGTATCACCCTAGTTTTCCCTTCCTTCCACACCATGGCCAAAATAGCTATTATAAAATGCCTTTTTCCCCACTGAATAATGAGTAAAGATCAAATCCATTAGCACAGTATACATGCCTTCAGCAGTTTTACCACAGCCCCACCCTTCAGCCTCAACTCATGCCCTCTCTTCTCTTCCTCTCCATGCTCAGTCATTTCAGGCTTCTTATATGTATTTTCTCCTGTTCTCATTTCCTGAAAGGCCTTCCTTCCTCACCCACTTCAGGCAGAATTAATTGTGTACCTTGTTCTCCAATAACATTGCATACATTATGCATTCCTTAACACCTATGATTTTTCCTAACACTTATCGTAGCATATATGTATATATTCATGCAGTTATGTGAGTAATATTTGTCTTCTCTGCTAGACTACAAGCTCCAGAGTACAGAATTCGGGTCTGATTTATGCTCTCTTGTATCCTTAATGCCCCCACTGGTGACAAGTGCTCAATAAATATCTGTTGCTATTGAATGTTTTTGAAAATATAAGAGGTAGGGAGACATGATAGTTAAGATTGCTGGCTGTTATGTCAGATTGCCATGAATTCAAGTCTCAGATTCATCACTTACTACCTGGGTGACCTTACACAACTTTTTAAAATTCTCTGTATCTCTGCTTTCTCAACTATAAAATGGAAATAATAGTACTTGTTTTGTAGGGGTTTTTTTTAAATAAATTTTTTAATGTTTATTTATATTTGAGAGAGTGCAAGTGTGTGAAGGACAGAGAGAGAGGGAGACAGAGAATCTGAACAGGCTCCAGGCTCTGATCTGTAAACACAGAGCTTGATGCAGGGCTCAAACTCACAAGCCGTGAGTGAGATCATGATCTGAGCTGTAATTGGATGCTTAACCAACTGAGCCATCCAGGTGCCCCTGTATGGTTATTTTTTATTGGAAATCAGAAAATATATATACAGTGCTAAAATATTATCCCTACCTTTTGGTAAACACCCAACAGTTAGCTATTATTTTAATTGTGCTTATTGCTGGAGGTTAGAGTCTATGTGTCTGTCTCCTTGCTAGACTATCCACTTCTTTAAGACTACAGCCAACATCACTAATGATGCCAGGGCCTGGCCTGAGGCCCAGCATGTCATAATTGTTCAATAAATGCTTATTGAATTCCATTGTTGTCAAATTTGAGGAATGCTATTTAAAATTAAACCATTTGGTAATAGTGACATGTCTTCCCAAGTTCTGATGTTTTTTATTATTTTTATAATTATTTACATTGTAATTTATTTTATAATTGTTAAAATTAATAGATCTCAGTTCTATCATTTATTTCATGCTTACTCTATTCCAGGTGCTAATGGAACATGAATTATCTCATTTAATTTCCATAACATCATAAGAGGTGTAGGTTTTTAATTACATAGATGAGCCTCAGAGAAGTTAAAGGATTTGCACCAAATTATGTAGCTGGTAACAGGGAAAAATAGAATTCAAAGCCAGTCTTTCCCCTGTAAACGAATATGTGGTAAAACAAAGTACAGTAAAACCTTGGTTTGCAAGCATAATTTGTTCCAGAAACATGCTTGTAATCCAAAGCAGCTTGTATATCAAAGCAAACTTCATACATATTTCTCCATAAGAAATAATGGAAACTCAGATGATTTGTTCCACAACCCAAAGATATTCATAAAAGAATGATTATAATACTGTGATATAATACAAAATAATAAAGAAAATACAAAATATGAAGAAAAATAAATTAACCTGAACTTACCTTTGAAAACTTTTGTGGCTGGTGTGAGGGAGAAAAGAGAGAGGAGGGTTATTGGGTAGGACAACTTTCACTATCACTAATGGAATCACTGCTATCTATTGGCTCAATGGAATCTTTTTCTTTTCATGCAGCTTTAACAAGGAACCTATCCAATTACACTTGCTTTTGCCTCCTTTTGAAGATTTTGTGGAAATGTGACATTGCATTGCCGTTAAACAGATTCATTGCTCGCACTGCTATGGCCTTATTTGGGTGGTGCTTTTCTACAAAATTGTCCACTGTTTCCCACATTTTACACATCTCCCTAATCTCATTTGAAGTGAGGGATTCCTCCATCTTCTTTTCCTCCTCCTCTGCAGACAAGATGCAGACGTAGACTTCTTATTAAATTTTGCAATTTAATTTAATCCACCCGATACCTCATTCGTACTACTCAATGATTTCCTTCTTAACTTCCACAGTAATCATCTTCTTCTTACCACTTTCCTTTTCAACCTTTTTCTGCATGGGGGCCAGTATATACACTCGCACGGATGTCAGCTACAGTACAATATTAATAAACTCTTGTCATATACTGTATTTAATGTAACTGGCAATAAGGCAGCAAAAGAAAGGGTTTATGTCTGTGTGCAGCCTGACCTAGAATGAAGCAAAGCATTCCTGAGCTTACTCTTGTATGGAAAAGCAAAGGACTGTCCATAGGTGCTTTGAAGTGACAAAAAATACACTAGCGCCAGTTGTGGGCAACTTCCAACGTTCTGAAAAATCACTGATTTCTGCCAAACACCGTGGCCTGAGACCAACCATCCCAGCATGGGAGATGATCACCCACAGTCCTGCAGTGAGAGAGAGAAGAACCATTGGCTCAGTTGTGATCATATGACATTCGGTATCACATAATACTCATATTGCAAGACATCGCTCATGTATCAAGTTAAAAGTTATTAGAAGTGTTTACTCATCTTGCAGAACACTTGCAGAACAAGTTACTCACGGTCCAAGGTTTTATTGTATTCACTTACAATAATAGAAAAGTTTTTTAACCTGTTGAGGATATGCATTTTACTAAACCCAAATAGTTAGTTATGAGTCATAGCTTTGTCACATTGAGCAGTGCCCTAACAAAGGACACTTCATGCAAAATGGAAGAGACCTCACTGACTCCAGGGCAAATAGTTTCCAAGTGGCTTAGTGGATGAGGCTTCATTAGTTTCAGAGTTTGGCAAAGAGTGCAAAACATTCCATCAGCTTTCCTTGTTTATAGTAAGGACAACATTTAAAAAAAAAAAAGCTAGGATT
This sequence comes from Panthera tigris, assembly GCF_018350195.1. Classification (NCBI taxonomy): domain Eukaryota; kingdom Metazoa; phylum Chordata; class Mammalia; order Carnivora; family Felidae; genus Panthera; species Panthera tigris. The sequence goes on from NC_056663.1 coordinate 131,233,092, forward strand.
ATAAATAGCATTTTTTATCCCTTTAAATCATTTTTTGGCAGTCATGCACACAACACAGAATGATAAATACATGCAAATGCAAATGTACTGTTCTGCTTACTATAACAGCACCTTCAGAAAGACTTTTTTTAAATTTTTATTTATTTATTTTGAGAGAGGAGAGAGAATGCACTCACAAGCACTGGATGGTCAAAGAGAAAGGTGGGGAGAGAATCCCAAGTAGCACAGAGCCCAACTCAGGGCTCTATCTCACAAACTGTGAGATCATGACCTGAGCCAATATCAAGAGTCAGATGTTTAACCAACTGAGCCACCCAGGCACCCCTAGAAAGAGCTTTAAATGCAGTATTCCTTCACTGGTGTTGATGTGTGAGTTGATTTTACCCCTTATAGAAAATGTTTCTTCACTTATGGATTTATCACAGCTATGCACCAGATATCACTAGATAATAATGGTAGTTACTACTTACAATCATAGGAGAAAGAAAGATTTCTAGTTTTCCAAAGGAAGCAACCCAACTCTTGTGGAATAGTATGAGGAGTTCTTAGAGCATAGAATTCTGCACATACTTATCTTTCCCAGGGGGGGTTAATTTTTATTTTTTGGAGAAACATAGACTTCATCCCCTCTCCCGTATTTATGCTTAGAAGAAGATAGTATTTTCAAGAACCCATGAATGACATTACTTTTTTTAACTTGTTTTATTTTTTATTTTTTTTTTAATTTACATCCAAATTAGTTAGCATATAGTGCAATAATGATTTCAGTAGATTCCGTAGCACCCCTTACCCTATTAGCCCATCCTTCCTCCCACAACCCCTCCAGTAACCCTCAGTTTGTTCTCTATATTTATGAGTCTCTTCTGTTTTGTCCCCCTCCCTGCTTCTATATTATTTTTGCTCCCCTTCCCTTATGTTAATTTGTTTTGTCTTTTAAAGTCCTCATATGAGTGAAGTCATGTGATTTTTGTCTTTCTCTAATTTCACTTATCATAATACCCTCCAGTTCCATCCACGTAGTTGCAAATGGCAAGATTTCATGAATGACATTATTAAAAGATGCTTTGATGAACTCATTTGATGAGTGCTCAGTAAACAGAGTGTAATTACTTTTTGAAAATACTATTTTGTTCCATTTAAATGTAAAGAACTTGCATAGAAAACCTGATTATAGTTTTGTAATATATAATTTATAAGTAAATCTGTCTGAGGTATCAGCTATATGTTTGGGGTGAAGGGGAGAAGAAAAACCAATGAAGTAATTTATAAATTTGTTTTCATAAGGAAAATATATTGAACATCCACTAATCAGCTCTTATATGTCAAAGACTTAAGCAGGGGAAGCAACGAGAAAGACATAAACTTGGGGATCACTCAATCTAATGAGGCCAATAGCATGTAAACAAGCAATTACAACACAAGAATAAAGAGATCTACTATCCTAAAACCTCAGCCTTCTCCCAGACCAACACTCTGCTTACTCCTTATCTACCCTACCTGCTGAACAGAGCTGGAGAAGCTAGAATATCAAGCTAACATCTTACTATATATATATATGTATGTATGTATGTATATGTATATATGTATATACACACACACACATATATATACACACACAAAAATACAAATAATATATATATACAAATATATATAAATACAAATAATATATATATAATTTATAAAGTATATATATACTTATAAGTATATATATTTTATATATATATATATATATATATATTCTGAAATCACTGTCTCAAAAAGATATCTGCACCTAGTACAGATAATCAGTGAAATGATTAGCATAAGTTTAGTTAATATCCATCATTATACAAAGTTACTAATTTTTTAAAATTTCTTATAAGAATTTTTAAGATCTATCTTAGCAATTTTTTAATGTATACCAATGTTGTTAACTATAGTCACCATGCTGTACATTACATACCCAGGACTTATTTATCATATACCGGGAAGTTTGTGTCTTTTGATCACCTTTATCCATTTTGCCCACCCCCCAACCCACCATCTCTGGCAACTGCCCATCTATCCTTTGTATCCGTGACTTTATTTATTTATTTTAGATTCTGCATTTTAGTGAGATGATATAGTACTTTGTCTGACTTAGCATATTTCACTTAGCATAATGCCCTAAACGTCCATCTGCTTTGGTTCAAATGGAAGGATTTCCCTTTTTTTATGGCTGAGTAATATTCCATTATGTACGTATACTACGTTACCCATTTATATTTTGGTGGACACTTAGGTTCCATGTCTTGACTGATGTAAATAATACTGAAGTAAGTATGCGGATACTGATATCTTTTCAGGTTAGTGATTTTGTTTCCTTCATATAAATACCCAGAAATGGAATTTCTGGGTTATATGGTAGTTTTGTTTTTAAGTTTTGAAGGAACCTCTACTATTTTTCATACTTCCTTTGCCAATTTAAATAGCCACCAATAGTGCACAAGTGTCCCCTTCTCTCCACATACTCGTCAATCCGTATTATTTCTTGTGTTTTTATGTTAGCCATTCTGATAGATGTAAAGCAATATCTCATTGTGGTTTTAATTGGCATTTCCATGATGTTTAGAGTTGCTGAGCATCTTTTCATGTACCTCTTGGCCACCTATGGCTTTGGGAAAATGTCTATATGGATTCTTTGCCCATTTTATAATAAAATATTTTTTTGCTGTTGAATTTTTATATATTTTGCATATTAACCCCTTAACAGATACATGATTTGCAAATATTTCCTCCCATTTAGCATATTGCTCTTTGTTTTGTTCTTTTTATTTGCTGTGTAGGAGCTTCTCAGTTTGAAATAGTCCTACTTGTCCATTTTTGGTTTTGCTGCCTTTGCTGTTGGTATCAAATCCAGTAAATCATTGTCCAGACTGATTTCAAGGAGCTTACCACCATTGTTTTTTCTCTAGGAGTTCAATGGCTTTAGGTATTACATTTAAGTCTTTAATCTGTCTTAAGTTCATTTTGGGGTATAGTATAATAGTTTAGTTTTGTTCTTTTGCATGTAGCTGTCCAGTTTTCCCAACACTATTTACTGAGATTGCCCTTTCCCTGTTGTATATTTTTGGCTCCTCTGTCGTAAATTAGTTGGCCGTATATGTGTGTGTTTATTTCTGGGCTGTCTATTCTGCCCCATCCATCTCTGTGTCTATTTTTATGCCATTATCATACTGTTTTGTTTACTATAGCTTTGTAATATAGTTTGAGATTAGGAAATGTGATGCCTCCAGATTTTTTGTTTCTCCAGATTGCTTTGGTTATTTGGGGGATTTTATACTTCTATACATATTTTAGGATTACTTGTTCTATTTCTGTGAAAAATGCTATTGAAATTTTGACAAGGATTGTACAGAATCTGTAGATTGTTTTGGGGGGTAGCATGGACATATTAACAGTGTTGATTCTTCCAATCCATGAGGATGGAATATCTTTCCATTTATTTGTGTCATCTTCGGTTTCTTTCATCAGTGTCTTACAGTGTTCAGTGTACAAATCTTTCAACTACTTAGTTAAGTTTATTCTAGGTATTTAAATCTTTTTGATGCAACTGTTAAGAGGATTAGTTTCTCTTTCTGGTGGTTCATTATTAGTATATAGAAATGCAACTGATTTTTGTATATTGATTTTATATTCTACAACTTAACTGAGTTTATTAATTATAACCCTTTTTTGGTCTAGTCTTAGAGCTTTCTGTATATAAGATTATGTCCTCTGCAAAGAGATAGTTTTACTACTTCTTGTCTGATTTGGATGCTTTTTATTTCTTTTTCTTGCTTAATTGCTCTAGATAGGACTTCCAGCACTATGCTGAGTAAAAGTGGCAAGAGTGGGCATCCTTGTTTTGTTACTGATCTTAAAGGAAAAGCTTTTAGCTTTTCATGTTGACTATGATGTTAAGTTGTGGGCCTGTCATATATAGCTTTTATTATGTTCAGGTATGTTCTCTCAATACCCATTGTTTTAGAGTTTTTGTCATGAATCTATGTTGTATTTCCTCAAATGCTTTTTTTCTTCACCTATTGAGATGATCATATGATTTTTATCTTTCATTTTGTTAATATGATGTATCACATTGATTTGCTGATGTTGGACCATGAAGCATACCTGGAATAAATCCCAGTTAATCATGGTGTGTGATCCTTTTAATTAGTATTGAATTCAGGCTGCTAATATTTTGTTAAGAATTATTTGCCTCTGGAATATTGTCTTATAATTTTCTTGTAGTATCTGGTTTTGATATCAGGACTTTTTGGACTTGTAAAATGAGTTTGGAAGTGTTCCCTAGTCATCTTTTTATGGGGGAGGGATTGGTATTAATTACTCTTTAAACATTAGTAGAATTTCCCTGTGAGGCTGTCTGCTCCTAGACTTTTGTTTATTGGAGGATTTTGATTACTGAGTTAATCATTGCTCCTTATTAGTAATTGGTATGTTCAGATTTTCTATTTCTTTTTTTTTTTTTTCATGTTTAATTTTGAGACAGAGACAGACAGAACACAAGTAGGAGAGGGGCTGAGAGAGAGAGAGAGAGAGAGAAGGAGACACAGAATCTGAAGCAGACTCCAAGCTCTGAGCTGTCAGCACAGAGCCTGATGCGGGGCTCGAACTCACAAGCCATGAGTGAGATCATGACCTGAGCTAAAGTTGGACATTCAACTGGTGCCCCCAGATTTTCTATTTCTTCATGATTCAGTTTTAGTGGATTGAATATTTTTAGGTTGTCTAATTTGTTTGGCAGGTAATTATTCTTAGTAGTCTCTTACAATCCTTTGTATTTCAGTTGTCTCCTTTCATTTCTAATTTTGTTTGAGTCTTCTTTTTTTCCTTTGTGAGTCTAGCTAAGAGCTGTCTATTTTGTTTATCTTTTCAAAATGCTAGCTCTTAGTTTCAGTGATCTTTTCTATTACCTTTTTAGTCTCTTTCATTTATTTCTTCCCTGATCTTTGTCATTTTCTTCCTTCTACTACAGGTTTGAGGTCTCACTTTAAGTATATGACTACCAACTTCAACTCAGCCCTCATGTTGCTTGCCTGCCATTCTCCCCTATCCTTCCACTCTTCCTCTCTTTCAAACAACTGCTTTATACTTATTCCTTGGCCTTCATATTCCAGCTTTTGCCTCTTCGCCCTTCTGTCTCAGATGATGACCTTACTTTCTATTTCACTGAGAACATGAAGAGAGAATATTCACCTGTTCCCACCCTCACATGTACCCTGTACCTGCCCCCCACGCCATGTTCTCTCCTTTCTTCTAGACACAGGAGGTGTGCTGCACTTGCTGTGCCCAACATCAGCCCCTCCACTGTGAACCTAGTCCCATACTGCACCCACCCCAGCACTCTGCTCCCTGAATCCTCTCCCCCCTCCTATCCCCTGTAGGTCATCAGGTTTTTGTCTACTGAATCATTCCCATTAGCCTAGAAATATGCTATACTGTTTCCTTCCTTATTAAAAAAAAATGAAACAACAAAACAAAAAACCTCTCCCTTGACTCCACAGCCCCTTTTAGCAATCACTCATTTCCTTACAACAAAACTCCTCAAAAGAACCATATAAGCTTGCTGTTTTCACTTCCTCTTCTACATTCTCCCTGGACCCGCTCTAATCAGTCCCACTACGTGAATGAAGCAGCTCTTGTCAAGTGACGACACACTGCCAGATTCAGGGGTCAATTCTCAGTTTTCATCCTCTTCACCCTGTCAGCAGCATTTCACACACTTGATCACACCGTCTTTCTCTTTTAAATAACAGTGTTACTGAGATATAATTTATGTACATAAAATTCACTTTTAAAATTAGAATTCAGTGATTTTTTAGTATGTTTACAAAATTGTGCAACTGTCTACACTGTTTAATTCCAGAACACCTTCATCCAAAGCAAACCCCATTCCCATATGCAGTCACTTCCCATTGCTCAGTCCCTGGAAGTCACTGAGCCACTCTCAGTCTCTGTAGATCTGTGTGTTCTGAACATTTCATATAAATGGAATAATACACTATGTGTCTTTTTATGTTTTCCTTCTTTCACTTAGCGTAATATTTTTGAGATTCATCTATGTTATAGTATGCATCAGTACTCCATTCCTTTTTATAGTTGAATAGTATTCCATTGTACAGATAGACACATTTTGCTTACCCAGACATCAGTAGATGGACATATGAGTTGTTTCCACTTTTTGGCTATAACAGTTAATGCTGCTATAAACATTCATGTACAAGTCTTTATGTAGATACATGTTTTGGAATTGTTTTATAACATGGTAACTGTATTTATTCCTTCCCTGTTGAATCCCTTTACCCTTGCCTTTCAGGATATTCTCTTAGTTTTTCTTCTACCTCACTGTTCACTCCTCAGTCTCTCTGGGTCTTCTTTCTCCAACCTTGGCATGCTCTGGATATCAGTTCTTGGTCTGATCTCTTCCCTTCTCTATTTAGATTCACTCCCTAGACAATCATTTCTAATTACTTAGTTTTTAAATATCATCCATATATATAGATGGCTCCTAAACTTGTATTTTCAGTACAAGTTTCTCAATTCCAACTACTATATCCAGCTGTCTCCAACTCTCTGTTAGGTGCATGCATGTCCAAAGTTATTAAAGTTTTTAGCACATCCAAGGCTATAAACTCCTGATTTACCCACCAAAATCTATACTCCCTGCTATCTTTCCTAACTCCCTGATGGCAGTTTCATCATCCTTGACTCTTGCCTGCCTCACATCCAGTGCTTCAGCAAATCCTGTTGATTCCACATTCAGGTTATATCCAGAATCTAATAATACCTTCTAACCAGCTCCTGGATTCAAGCCATAAGCATCTCGGCTACTTCCTAGTTGGTATCCTTGTATTACTCTGCCCCTTCTACAAGTCTCTTCTCAATGCAATAGTAATGACCCTGTTAAAACAAAAGTCAGACACGTTACTTTTCTGTTCAACATCTTCCAAATAGTTTCTGTTTGCTCAAGGTAAAAACCAAAGTCTTTAAAATACCTATGGGTGTACATGATCTGGGCCCTCTTGCTACATCACTGGCCTCATCTCTTGCCACTCTTCTGATTCATTCAGCTCCAGCCACAGTGACCTCCTTACTGTCCCTCAGACTTGGGAGTCATGCTTCCTTCTCAGGACCTTTGCCCTGCTCTTTTCTCTATCTGGAGTGTTCCTCCCCAAACATCCCTTTCAGACCTACCTTTCTTTCTTTCTTTCTTTCTTTCTTTCTTTCTTTCTTTCTTTCTTTCTTTCTTTCTTTCTTTCTTTCTTTATTTTTAGGTCTGTGTTCAACACTGCCAGTGGCCTCCCCAAAACCTATTCTCCCTCCCTCCCTTGGCTTTATACACTGAATTACATCTATAAGACTACTTGCTCTAACTTCCCAGGCAGCTGTGTGTCACCATGTGACTAAATTTTGACCCAATAAAAGTAAGTGGTTATATTTCCCTTTAAGGTGAGCCATGCCCTTCCTTAGCCCTCCCTCCATCCCACCATGTTTGTAACACAAACCCATGAGGGTTTTTGCCTTCATAGAATTTATATCTGGGTAGGAGGAAAAGACAACAAATAAATAAGCAAAAGTAAATATACAGTGTGTCAGATGGTATTATGTGCAGTGGAGATAAATAAAGCAAGATCAGGGAAGTGGGGAGTAGTGCATAAGGGAGAATTCTGCTATTTATTAAATTGTGTCAAAGAAGTCGTTACTGATAAAGTAGTATTTGAGCAAAATCTTGTATCAGTTTGGATTAGGTTCGCTTGCATATAAATAAACCCCGAACAACATTGACTTAAACAAGATAGAAGTGCGTTTTTCTCAAATAAACAAAACCTGTATGTCAGGCTGGCACCGATAATGAGACTGTACCAGGTAGCTTACAACTTCACACAATGGCAGCATGCTCCTGGCCCAAGGTCTTGCCATCTGGGCCACAGAAGGTATGTTGCCTCCTTGGATTACCACTAATCGGCTAGTTTGCCCCGAATTTTACACTTTATCACTTTATTTCTCACTGTCAGTTTGGTCAGGAGAAAGGGCTTTTAATAGCCAGTTTTCCTTCATCTATACAACCATGGGCAGCTCATTTCAGTTCTCTGGACCCCTGGACTTCATTTTTTTTTAATGTTTATCTATTTTTGAGAGAGAGTGAATGAGCAAGGGAGGGGCAGAGAGAGAGGGAGAGAGAGAGAATCCCAAGCAAGCCCTGTGCTTTCAGCACAGAGCCCGATAAGGGGCTGAAACTCACGAACTGTGAGATCATGATCTGAGTCAGACACTTAACCAACTGAGACACCCAGGCACCCCTAGACTTTATTTTTGAAATAAAGGAGTTGGAGTAGACCTCTCTTCAATTCAAAACCTGAGTGGTTCTAAAATAAACATCTGATTTGTTAATTTTCCACCTAATTTTTCTGGTATAAATGTGGAACTTATATGACCAGCTATAATCAAACAATTCAGTTATATAATGTTTTTTTTTTTTTACTTCAACACTTATTTTCAAAACCTCAAAGAGAAATTATTTGCTTCTTGGCAAATTTTAAAACTTTGAATCAGCAGCAGCACATATTATTCTAAGGTGTTTGTTTCTAATTCACCTGCCCAGGATCTGTCTCAGAGATATTCCTTCAGACTGAGAAATGGGGTGGTAGGATAAATTAAGGCAGGTGTACTTTTTAAATCTCCAAAGGATATTGTGATGTGCCCCACTGGGTCAGAACCACTTTTTCACAGCATTCCTTCCAGTGTTGGTAGCATCCTTTTGGAATAAGCTTCCAGAGAACAGCCTATTTTAAGACTCCTTCACCCTGTATAATCCTGTCCTCTACATTAGCAAGAACTTGAGGTCAAAAGATTGTATTTGGGATGAGATGATAAACATTCTCATTGATTGATCATTGATTTTGATAATTAGAAATAAGTGATCAAAAATTTTAAAGCAAATTTTTATTTTACTAATAGAAGGAAAATTTTTGAAAGTCTTCTATGTAAATTCCTAAACTGCTCACTTTACAATTACTTTCTGCGTGAATTTTTTCCCTGGTAAAAGACCTGAAGTCAGGGACATAAATGAATAACTTTGTAAAATAGCAGTTGGAACTGTGTTGATGTGAATAAGCCTCAGCTTACTGCCATGTACAGATTGATCTGTGAGCAGATTCTAAAAAGGTGAGACTTTCTTGAGCCTATGTCCCAGGTCAGACGGCTCTACTGTGGGATCGCTTATGCTGAGTAAATGTAGCTTCCTGCCCCTTCTTCCCATTTCTGTACCATAGCCATTTTAAAAATTAACTTACAAGATTTGAAACAATATAAATGAAATTTCTAAAATAAGAGCAATGCTTACACAGGAGAATGAATTTACTTTATCGTATCAACGGATAATCTGTTAACATTTCAGTGTTTCTGGGAGGAAGGTAGATGATGTTTAGTTTGGTCATTCATTTGTTCATTTATTACACAAATATATAGTGGTTGCCTACTATTTGCCAGGTGCTGTTCTAGGAGCCAAGGCTACAGCAGTTAGCAAAACAAACAAAAAATCTCTGCTGTGAGGCACCTACTTTGCAGAGGGGAAAGGAGATGAAAAGAGAACAGTTAAGGAACACCAAGTGCTGAGGGTTCCTTACTTGATTGGTACACACTCTGAACCTGTAATTGCTCTATCTGATCTCTTTCAAGATAAACTATTTTTTTAATTGTGAAATTTTTGTCTTTGTACACAATTTTTCTAACAAAGTTAAAGTGATTTTATTCTAAAGTACAGACTAAAACTTAGATCAAGATGAGATTTTAATTAGTTATAACTTTAACACTGACCCACTTTTACAAAAAAAGGGAGGGAGGGAGGGAGGGAGGGAGGGAGGAAGGAAGGAAGGAAGGAAGGAAGGAAAAGTATGTACAAGAAATTCCCCCAAATTCCCTAAAACATGTTAATAGCTTTCTCAGAAAAAAACCTGGGCCATCAATTAGCACTGTCGCTGGCACATAATAGATTGATCAGATTATCAGAAGAACTGCAGCTGTTTAGTAAAAAACAAAACAAAAAAAAAAAAAAACAACAAAAAAAAACCTCACTTTTGAAAAGCAAACTTAGATATTTTTAATTAAAAACAAAGGCTTTTTTCAGATTTAGAGGACTTTTTTTTAACCTTTTTTACCCTAGAAATGTCTTTTTAAAAAAATCAGAGTTTAACATCTCTTTTCTAGTGCTCCGTTATTTCACCATTTCTTCTTATGAAGATTATGACTTGAATGAGCATGAAGTTTGGCAAGAGGCTATGCCCTCTTCCATACAAATGATAAGCAGAGGGAAAAAACGGTCAAGGAGATGAGACAGTCTAATAGTCTTTATTTAGAACATCTAAATGTTAAAAATTAACTTTTCAGACTCCTTCTGTCACAACTTCCTTCATTATTTGAGCCTTGATTGTGATTTTCTGCCCTATTCTAAACAGAGCTCAAAGTATCTGAGGATGAAAAGAATAGACTTAACAGTTTTTCTAATTTCAAAATGCAAGCCCAGCAACTGACCAGGACTTAGGGTGACTCCTAAGACCAAAATATTATTTTTTTATACTTGAACTTCAAAAAACTTAAAACTACTTTGATAGCATTCTAAATTGTTGTTATAAATTGTCCTGCACTTGAGGAGGGGAGCTGAGATGGCGGCATAGTAGGAGGACCGTAGGCTCATCTTGTCTCTTAAACACAGCTAGATAACTATCAAATCATTCTGAAGACCCATAAATTTTCCTGCACTTGATTCATATGCACATTACTTTGCTGGGAAGAAACCCATAATAAGCAGTGAACTCACTCCACCTACACAAAGAAAAGGGAGATTTGGATTTTAGAGACTGGTCCCTGTCTAGTCAACTGAGCCTTTCCTCCTGACTCACCTGCCATCCCTTTGTTTCAGTCCTGTAGGGTACACAACTCTTACCCTGCAGCTGCCTGGGGGATGGAGGGCCTGTACTTATGACTTACAATTGTGGCCTCACAGTGATAGATTCATATGGATAAATATTAAATTGAGGCACATGATTTTTTAATGTTGTTAGTCACATCAATGTATAAAGGTAAATCAGAGCCTGGTTTCACAGATGTTTTTCTGGTTCTGGATTTCCTGTTCGATTTTTAAAGATGAGACCATGTTAAAATACTGGCAGTGTTGACTGTGACAAAATTTGTTTTTGGCCTTTGAAATTTATTTGTGTATGTTTTAAGTATGGTGATGATCTGAGTTTTATTGGAGGTATATACCTATATGCATTTTTATTTGCTCAATGGGCTCACACTGTATTATATATCATAACACAATTTCACAGTCTCATTAAAAACTTTAGAGATATTTTAATGGCTGAGATATCCTTCAAAATATAGATGTGCTATAATTGCCTATGATAGTAATTTGACTTTGTAAAATGCTTACATTTTTGGCCCATTATAAATAAAAAAATATTAATACATTTTCTGTATAGTTTTGTCCTCATAACTGACTTTTTCTCCTAAGATTATACTGCTAGAACAGTTCAGTAGATGCCAGAGAGATAAATTTAAAGAGAGTTTTAACTACTAATGCCAAAAAAAGGGAAGAAAATGGTTTGCGTTATGGACTGTAACGTGACTTTCATCCAAAAGTGTCTTTTCTTCTTGCAATTCTAATGTTTAACATGTAACCAGATACAGAAAGTAATGGTAAGCACGAGTACTGAGGCCTGATTCCCTGGGTTGTAACTGTAGTTCTGCCACTTACTCAATAGAACAAGTAATTCAAACTCTTAATGCCTCAGTTTCCTCATTTGTGAGATGGTAATGATAGTCCCTGCCTCTTTGGGTTGTCATGACAATTAAATAGATTAATTGACATAAATCTCATGGAACCATGCCTAACACAGAGTAACACTACATCTTTACAACTAATAGCAGCAACATTCAGGAGAATATTTCCTAATTTTACTTTATCAAAGGTTATTCTTTTGTTTCTAGCCCCATGGCATCTCAAAATCTAAAGCAGCTTGAATTACTTGTGTTAGACTATTCCATACCTGCAAATACATGCATGGAATGTGCTCTTTTTACAGTCTCTGGAATTGTTAGTATTTCGGTTATACACATCAATCCCACAACAAGTGCCTAGATCCTTATCTCAAACAGTCAATGGCAGAATTCTTCTGAGCAAAGTGTTTTTCATAAATGGTTTGGGGCTTTTATAGTTTTCACCTTCAAGTACAGTATCATGAAGCAATCACTAAAAAAAACGAAGCCAAGTCTGCTGTGACTTAATGGATATCTCCAGTGGAAAGGAAAAGCTTTGTCACCTCAGTATTCCAGATGGTTGGCAGTTTTCCAACTGCAGCCACATATTATGAGGGAAACTGCAGGTGGATCTCTCGAAGCACATGAACTCCATTTATCATAGTCAGGCTTTTAGCCCTATTTGGAGTCCCTGCCCCACAGAGCTTGACTGAACCTCACGGAATCAATATCACCCATGACTAGACAAGGCAGGCCTAGATGACCTAGCTGGCCCAATACAGGTTTCTTCTCACCATACCCCTGAATCAGAGTTTCTCAGCTTTAGCCCTACTGACATTTTGGATCAGATAACTCTTTTTTGTGACAGGCTGTCCTGTGCATTGTAAGATGCTTCATCACATTCCTGGTATTTACCCACTAGACTCTAGTAGCACACCCACTCACCCCCATCATGACAACCAGTAATGTCTCCGGACAAAACTGGCTGCTGGAGAGAACAACTGCTTTAAGGCTACACTGTAATAAGATGTCTCCTTGTATCCTTTGCCTTGGATAACTGGGGTCTTCCTCCTCCTCCGAGAGTTCTATGATGAAAGGAGCCCTGAATACCACCTTAAAGTGTAAACGTTACACAATCTGAGGTGGACACTCAGAGCATAAAAATAAAACTATCTCTTCTACCTACCTTATAAGGCCAAGGCTCAAATCAAAGCTCAATTCCAGCTAAGGCAAAGACAGTGATCTCTTTACTTTTCTCAAAGTTAATACATTTGTACTAAAATTAATGACAAAGGTAGAGCAGCCGATTTTAAATTTTTATCTATTTTTCCTACAGTAATCATATCTGTAATGAAATGTGTAGTCTTGAAGGTACATCTTCATGATGGTATCATTTATCTCCTTTAAAAACATGCATTCCTTTTAAAATATGTGTGTGTATATATTTATATTTATATAGTGTATATATATATTTATATAGTTTATATGTATATATAGTGTATATTTAGTGTATATATATAGTGTATATATATATTTATATAGTGTATATATATAGTGTGTGTATATATATATGTGTGTGTGTGTATATATATATACACTCTATAGTTCTAATGGTCTCAGAGTTACTGACCTACCTTTTTCTAACAATTTTGTTCCTCATAGGCTTCATGTGGTGTTTTCATGTCCTTGTGCATAAGCTCAGCTCTTTGGACTAGTTTAGTATATATTAATAAATTTATATTTTAAAGTTCATGGCTAATGACAATCCTGTTGTATTTAAAAAAATTTTTTTAATGTTTATTTTTGAGAGAGAGAGACACACACACACACACACACACACACACACACACACACACACCCGAGCGTGAGTGGGGGAGGGGCAGAGAACGAGGGAGACACAGAATCCAAAGCAGGCTCCAGGCTCTGAGCTGTCAGCACAGAGCCCGAGGTGGAGCTCCAACTCATGAGCCATGAGATCATGACCTGAGCCGAAGTCAGATGCTTAATGGACTGAGCCACCCAGGCGCCCCTCTATTTTATTTTTATAGAGATTAAATCATCACAGAAAAATACTTTGAAAAATGTGCCTGATATAGTTCATGGTATCTGAGTCTTAAGTGATCTGTGTTATGTAGTCTATTTTAATGTAAACTGACCAAGTGGAATCAGCTACATGTTACCTTTCTACCTTAGAATATTTCTCCTTTACATAAACTATTGAATCAACTTTAGAACCCCCAAATTATCACTGAACTTAAAATGCTATGTCCTTATTTTAACACCATAAAATGTTGCCAAACAACTGTTCTTATATTTGTTTTCATATTGAGAGAATTAAGTCTGGGTATGAGATTTTTTAGCTAACTAGTTTGAAATCTTACTGCTTTTTCAGTGTATTTATTTTTCCTGTCTACTCATATGAAAAATAGCCACATGCAAAAGAGCCCCTTTTATGAAATATATAATAGCATATATTTGTACTTTTAATATGTTCTCTTGCTGTTTACCTAAATATTTCTTTCATAAGTAATCTTGGCAAATATCTCAGTGAACTATAGTTTATAATTTTAAAAAATTCACTTTCCCTTGATTTTCATGAACTTTTGTGAACACTCTACAGAGAAGTGTAATGGAACAATTCATTGGTAATTGTCAGATTTGGGCAAGTTTTACTTAACAATATTAATAAGTTATTAATATTAAATTAATTTAAATTAATATTAAAATTAATATTTTGAGTACTTACTTTGCTCTGTGGTAAATGTAACTATTTGCTAAATTATTTTCATGTGTTATTTTTGTAATTCTCATAGAGGTATGAATTTATTAAATATTGATGTTTATAACTGTCCCCATATTACTTTTTTTAATTGCCTGTTACCCTAGTTTCTTGGTCAGTCAGTGTCTTTGGAATATCTTACAGTTGAAAAGTATGTTGTTGGAGCACCCGGGTGGCTCAGTGGGTTAAACATCTCACTCTTGGTTTTGGCTCAGGTCATGATCTCATGGTTCATGGGTTTGAGCCTCATGTTGGGCTCTGTTCTGATACTGCAACGCCTGCTTGGGATTCTGTCTCTCTTCCTCTCTCTCTGCCCCTCCCCTGCTCATGCACTCTCTCGAAATAAATAAACTTAAAAAAGAAAGAAAGAAAAGAAAAAATATCTTCTAAAAAAAAAGTGTGTTGTCTGACAATAAGTATTAATGGGTTCAAAACTTAACTAGACTCAATAGCTAAAATGTTAAAAATAATAATATAAATAAGAGGAGGAAAAGGACACGGTAGAGGAGGAGAAAGGGGAAGAGAATGAGACTATAATCTCTGTGTCCAGACATCTGGCTGAAGCCATATAACTTAGAAATATAAAACAACTATCAGGCGACATGAGATCAAGCATGGATTTTGTGGCATTGTATTACAGGAATTCAAAGTTGGGAAAGGTCGTTTGAGAGAGAGACAGAGTTTGAGTAGGGGAGGAGCAGAGAGAGAGGGAGACCCAGAATCCAAAGCAGGTTCCAGTCTCTGAGATGTCAGCACTGAGCCCGATGCAGGGCCCGAACCTATGAACCGTGAGATCATGACCTGAGCCAAAGTCAGACGCTCAACCAACCGAGCCACCCAGGCGCCCGGGGAAGTGGATTCTTCTCTCAGCCTCAAAGGAAGTTAAGATTTGGTTTGGTCTTAGGCAATTGGTGAGTGGCCAGTGATGAATAGATGACATTCCAGTTGAAGGACAAGTATAAGAAAAGTCCAGGAGATGAGAAAGAGCTTCCGGTGTAACAAATACAATTGATCTGAGGGTTTGAATTTTTCCTGAAACTCTCACATGATTTTTACACAATTTCAGGAGAAGGATATCAATTGTATTCACATTGTTTCTGATGCAATATAAAAGCATGAGGATGTTTCTGGGGTTGGAGGGAGCACATAACCTCAGATAGGAGAAGTCAGTACACCAGGGTTTACTTGGCACTTGTGTTGCCCATGCCTCTAGAGACAGAAGAGAACTAAAAAGGTGCATTTTTCCTAGCTATTTCTTTAGTTAAAAGTGTATTACACCATACTTTGCCCTATAAAAGAAGATGACAACAGAAACTATTAGCGAACTGGTGCAGATTTTACTTGTTGGTAGTAAATATTTCTAGACACCTTTCTGATATTGTCATCCTTCATTTCACTGGTTCTCAGCCCTTTTTTTTCCCGTCTTTTTCTATTTCTTCTTTCCTTCACTCCAGGTTGCCACTCTGATATACTCTCATAATCTCTCATTACACAGCATAATTATTCTAATGGTGGGGGCTAGGGGAGGGAGGGAGGGGGTAAGCCTGGGGAAGATTTGTATCAGAATCCAGGAAAGGGATGTGGGCTGTATATGGTCTGAAAGTTCCCCTTGGAAGTGTTGATATCTCCCCTTCCCTGTGCCCTTTGCTTTTTAGCAATTTATTTTTAATATTTTAAATTCTATACCTAGGTTGGTATTTTTCTGGAATGTCATTAATACATTAGGTTACTAATAAGTTAGAACAAATTATCTTTGATAACTTAATCTGAAAGATTTTTTTAAATCCGCCCTCCTCCTCAAATTGTATTTTCTAGATCCCAAAATCCAGGAGTGAGGGATCTATTCAGTCACACAGAGTACCACAACCAGAGCTGTCAGATGGTGTTCCTCAGGTCAGCCTGCGGCTAAGTCGTAGAAAACCCTACTGGAATGATGTGAATTCAGCAGAAGATGCTAGTGGTGCAAAGTTGGTATCCAGGTTGGCATGTTTCTTTTGTTTACATGTTACATCATGTATTGTCTGCTCCCATGTATAGCCTGGCATACTTAGGAATGTTTGCATGTAACTACCACTGGGGTCAACAGGATGCAGACCAGTAAAACTATTTAAAACTCATTCTAAGTTTTGAGAATTGTTTTGAGTAATAGTTCTTACCACAGAAGTGTTCCTGATTTGTTATATGTACTTTTTTGTTTATGTTTTAAAACAAAGTATCTAGTCAACTGGACTGTGCTAGGCTCAGATTTGTAAGTGGGAAGAGTTACTTCTTGGTTCCCTTTTCATAATATGGTCAGTGGCCAGTATTATTTGCAGTCAAAATGGACATCAGAGTTGTTACTGGAACCAGCTGTCACTAACACATTTGAATGTATCATTTTAACTATTTATTATGTTGCACATTATACTGGAAAGCAAACCTCTTTGTTATACTTGAAGAAGACATGTAGGGTTTTTTTTTTAATAGATAAAATGGAGTCTGAATCTTATTAACTCCTAGCATTTGGAAGTTTTTTCCTTTAAGAATTTTCAGTCTTTTGTTATAACTTAAAGCCCATTTATTAAAAAATCCATTATAAGAAAGCTCTAGAGAATTGAAAGATATTTAAGACATTAACTAGATAAATAATATAGCTCAGGAGCTTACCACTTCGGATTGCCTTATGAAAGAAGGAATTCCTATAAAAGATGAAGAGAATTTAAATAGGAAGAAAAAGAAGGCCTAGTCAGGAAGTCTAATAGAGATATTTGGGAAATAGCAAACAGGTATCATGTGAGGAATTGGTTGGAGATAAGGCTGGGAAAATGGAGGGCACCCAGGTCACTGAGGACCTTGAATGCCAACTAGAAGTATTTTTGCATTTAGTCTTTCCTTCACTGAACAAATGATCAGCACTTAATCTCTGGTTCCAGGAACTGCTTTAGGATCAGGGATGCAGCATTGAACAAGGCCAACCAGGCCCCTGTGTTTATGGAACTTACATTTTAGTGAAGGGAGTAATAGGAAAACACTTAGAAAAAGTGGGCGGGGGGCAGTGGGGAGCTTGTGAAGATCATTACAGCTCTAATAAGTGGGGATATTAAGAAACTAAATCAGGTTAATGTCCCAGACTCACGCAAAGACAATTTTAGTTTGGGCAGGGAAAGCCTAAGCTGAGATGCAAAGGGGGAAGAGAGTGTTGGTGAAGGTCAAAGAAAGTGCATTTCTATGCAAAAGAACTGAGCTAGGGAAGTGGGCTTCATCCTGTAAGTAATAGGAAGCCAGTAAAAGTTTCACCTGGGTAGGAGTAGGTGATGGGAACCATGGAAAATTATATATTAGAAAAAGTAATCTTTCATCAGCCTGCAGGATCAGTGAGACAAGGGAGGGCTGGAGTTAGTTATAGTATTGATTCATTCAACTGTCATTAATCTTTATGGAGATCTAGTTATGTGGCATTTACTTGCTGGTGCTGGCAATTCAGAGAATTAAGAGACCTAAGTCTTACACTTGGGGGCACAGAGGAAAAGTAAATAAAACCTGAATTGTGATCATTAAACACACATATACTAGGTGCCCATCATCTACCAAGCACTGTGAAATGGTCTGGTGATAAAGTCATAAGTAAGATTCAGGTGCTCTTAAAAAGCTTCCAGTACAATACCCAGGGTGCTGTGTGAGGCCAGAGGAGGGGAACAGACCACGTCTGGAGAGGAGAGTCAGAGAAGGTTTCAGAAAGAGGACGACTTTAGAAATAGGACTAGTAGGATAAGTAGAAGTTTGGGGGGCAGGTAAATCGAGACAAGGTGCTCCTGGAAGAAAACAACATGTGCCAGGACATGCGGGGTGGTGAGGACAGCTCAGAGAACAGCAAGTGTTGCAGTGGATTCAGGACCCTGGGGTTTAGAATGTAGATGAGGCTAGAGGTGGGCTAAGAGGCTGAATAGATCAGATCATGAAAAACTGTCCCCCATATTAAAGGCTTTGGATTTTCTCTTGACCATGACAGAATGTGATCTCAGGAATATCTGCGAGCCTTCAGAACGAGTTATTAGTTCATAATTTTTTAAAATTTGTTAGTGTTTATTTTTGATAGAGCACGAATGGGGGAGGGACAGAGAGAGAGGGAGACGCAGAATCCTAAGCAGGCTATAGACTCTGAGCTTTCAGCATGGAGCCCAATGCAGGGCTTGAACCAACGAGCCACGAGGTTATGACCTGAGCCAAAGTAGGATGCCCGCTGGATTGGCGGGCAATCCAAGCAGACTTGTATTTTATAAAGGCTCCTGTGGCATCTGTGCGGAAGGAGAGGTTATAGGTGCGTGGGATCAGTGAGAAGGCCACATGGTGGACCCAGCGCCACCTGTGAGCCTTAGCAAAGGGGCAGACGAGTCTGCACTTTGACAGAGGGCACGAGTGGACTCGGTCCAGAAAGGGTTGGGCTTGTTTTGTTTGTTTTACTCCATTTGGGGTGTTAAAATATTTTAACAACTGAAAGGCCGGTTTGCGTGCATGGACAGAAAGACGCTGATGTTCCTAGCCTGGAGGTACTACAACAAGGCGTCCAGAGGGAATTCGGAAACGAGGGAGCAACATCTTGAGAAGCACAGGCTACGCACCTGCTGGATAGCTGTGCTGCTGGGGCCGGGTTTGTGCAATGTGCAGTCTTCACCACTGAACGGCAAGGGTGTTATCAGTGGAGGAACTGGCCTTGGGCAGTGAGGAAAGTTCCAAAAATAATAAAGGCCAAAGATAGAAATACTGGACCTTTTTAAAGTTTTCTTCTCTAGTTTAAATATCCGAGTCAAGTGGCTGGGTGACAAGAGCTAGTGTAGATGTTATCTTCTGAAATTACTTGGTAGAGAGTTATGCCAGGAATGCCTTAATGAAATAATGAAAAGAAAAATTTTAATATTTGTTCTTTGTATCTTTTTTTTAATTCATCCAGGCAGAAAATGAAAGGGAAAAAGTTTCATAGGGCACCTGGGTGGCTCAGTCAGTTGAGCATCTGACTCTTGATTTTAGCTTGGGTCAAGATCTCATGGTTGGTGAGATTGAGCCCCACATGAGGCTCCATGACCAGCATGTAGCCTGCTTAGGACTCTCTCTCTCCCTCACTCTCTCTGTCCCTCACTCTCTCCTCCTCCCCCGTTTCTGCTCTCTCCTGAGCATGCTCGCTCTCTCTCTCTCTCTCAGAAATAAATACTTTAAAAAAAGAGAGAGAAACCATGCTACTCATCATCATGCAGTATTAACTCATCCAAGTTCTTGTCTCTGTCCATAATCTGTAATGTCCATTCAGAGATTTTACTATTTACTGTTTATATACCTCTTCATAGATGGTGAGACAAATTGTCAAAAGACAAATGGAGATAATTAAAATAAATTTAACTAAAAATAAACTTTAAATCCTTCATATATCTTTGAAGTAAGAGAATGGATATTATGGCAATTTTCATTTCAAAAATGCACTGATGAAGCTGTTTCTATTTATTGTCCAGAACAAGTTATTAGTTCATAATTTTTTTTAATTTTTTAGTGTTTATTTTTGATAGAGCACGAATGGGGGAGGGACAGAGAGAGAGGGAGACGCAGAATCCCAAGCAGGCTACAGACTCTGAGCTTTCAGCATGGAGCCCAATGCAGGGCTTGAACCAACGAACCACGAGGTTATGACCTGAGCCAAAGTAGGATGCTTTACCAACTGAGCCACCCAGGCACCCTAGTTCATAAATTTTTAAATAAATTCAAAGTGGTATATGTGATATACACACAACTTTTTCTAAGTCTTTAAGGAAGATTTTCCTTAACAGTTGATTAGTTGTGCCAGTCTTAAAACAGAAAGGTTGGCAATAGTGTATTAAATACATTGTTGTGTGCCTATTACCTAATACAAGATTTACTTTGGTTTACCAACTTTTTTTCTAGGAATTGTCAGGCAGCCTTTAGCTGGGTTTTTCCTAGTATTGATTTTTTTATTCTGTAGTTGCTCTTTGGGGAAAAAAAATTTAGCAGAATTTATTCTTGTTTGGTCTATGACCTGGTGAGTTTGGTTTACTTTACAAAAAAAAATCGTTCTGTCTGCACTTTAAAAATCAGTGCACCACTTTTATACCTCATGGTTTGGTTTACAGCAGAATTACCATATTAGTTAATAACAAAGATAAAACCAAGAAAGAACCTTTTGGTACTGAGATTTCCAGAATGGTGAAGTGTCCTATGATTTTTAAACAACAGGTTAAAGGCTAATTTCTAGGGCTTTTGAGAAGCAATTTTTGGCTAACAGTGTGTTTTGATAACTTTGAATGTTTAGAGTTGAGGCCTTGTTCAGTATTTTTCCCCAGGTTGTCTCACTTGGTCTTCTTCTTCATTTCAGTTCTTCTAGGGAGTCTCATTTCTTCTTAAGATGTAATAGAAGTATGAATTGTTACCAACATGTATTCACTATTTTCTAGTCTTCAGATAGTGGCTGCAAAAATAAAAGTAAAGAGAGCTACACACTTAAAGTGTGATGTTTTGAGAGTTCAAAAAGGAGGGGATATCACTTACTGCTTACAGGCTGATTTCTATCTTGGAGCATAATTTATTTAGATGAATGACATTTTTTTCCATATTTCTATAATTTTCAAAAATTGGCATTGAGGCTATGATCATATAAACAATCATTTTTCTTCATAGAATCTGTCCCAATTAGAGTGATTCAATGAAAAAAGCTTAAGGATAAGTATCTCTTGATTTTGTTAGAGCTTAGTAGAATTATCTATTTTATACTGAATTCCAAGCCAAAGACAGAAGTACTTATTGACATGTTCACTTAATTCAGTGAAAGCATTAGCTAATCCATGTATGTCATCTAAAACTCACAGCAGCAGTTTCAAAAATACTATTAAAAATTCTTTTTTGTAGTTGAGATGTGTGCATTACTGAAACTCACAATAGACTGAAAAGCATAATTTCTAATCTGACCTGCCTACTTCAAAGGAGTCAGTGCCTGCCCTTCTCCACACTCTAAGCACAGTGTACAAATTTGGAGGATCAGAGGCACTCACAGAAAACAGGAGGTTATTGGACAGGTGCATCCTTTTAAGCAAGGCTGGAACATTCCAGTTCCTTTCGCTACACATGATACTCTTATTCCTTTCAAAGATACTGAGGACGAAAATAACACACACACACCTACCTGTAGGCATTAACTAATATATTAAGAAACCAGCCATTTAAAATTTTTCTTAGAAGGGAAAGTTACACATCCATCCTCAAAAGGAAAAAGGGTAAGTTCTATTACATGTAAAGTTGGAGATGTTAAAATGATTAAAAGCTTTAGGGATAGCTGTCTTACTATCTGTTTCAATGTGTGAGATAGGTTAAGTGATCATTCATGTTTCTAGCACTATATTACCTTCAGAATGTTCTTAAATTTTAGAACTTAAATAAAACAGGATTAATATTTTAGTTTTTTAGATTTTTAATAGTATTTATTGCAAGGTTTTATTTGAAAGGTAATATACTTCTTTAAACGTGTGATTTTCTTAAAGGCCAAAGGAAAATCTCTAGTTTTGTTCTATAAAATCCGTGAAGACTCAAGAAACCATGTATGGTATGTTGCCATTTATATGAAATGTCCAGAAAAGGCAAGTTTAAAGAAATAGTCAGTTGAGTTGTGATTCTCCGGGGCTGGGGGTGGAGGACCAGGGAGGCACAGAGATTAATGTAAATGCCCTGAGGGATTTTATTTGGGGGGAATGAAAATGTTCTGAAACTGATTTATGGCAATAGCTAGACCACTTGGTAAAGTTACTAAAAATCACTGAACTGTGTAGACTTGAATAGTAGATTTTAGGATACATAAAATATACCTCAATAACATTATTTTAAAAAAATACAAGTACCAAAACAAATGAACAAACAATTGCTGGAGTAGTAAGAAATGGATGTACTCTAACAAGAAAGTCACTTGATTGCAAACTGCTAAAATGCAACTACTGTTGTAAGTAAATGCTGTCTACAGAGAAGGTTATGTTTGTTACATTTTAAGAGAATTTGTTCCTTCATACTTTTCGTCGAATATGACAGAGTATGGCGGCAGGAATAAAGGCCAGGCCCTCTTGGAAGCTGATTTAGGGAGAAGAGGGAAGGAAAGCTCTTTGGACAGAATCTGGAAGGATTCTAGGTAATGGTGTGCAGTGCTGTAATCAGAAGTTATCGAAATGATCAGTATTTCAGGGAGACATAGAAAAAAAGCTCCAACATCCTGGGATTTTCACTAAAAAAAATGTCAGGGGTCCATTGTCATAAGCAGAAAAGTTACCCAGTGTGGTTCTGTGTCAACAGAAGTTGTGGTCTCCTGTCCCACAGTGAGGATCCTATAGATACATAGTGAAAGTTTTGTACCTGGCTCTTGCATAAAGAGATAAAAAAATGAAGAGTGATTTAAATGCTTTCCTTTTCTGCAATCAGAATAAATAGTTACCATTTGCCAGTTATTTACCTAAAATAATATGATGAAGACTATACAACTAAAGAAAGTAACTTTGTTGCAGGGTTGTTTTTAACTTGATAGGTAAATAAGGTAAACTACAATAAGTCGTGTATTAAAGACAAATCTTTTCTTGAGAGAGTGTTTCTGTCCAAGAGAGTTGTTTTATTCTAAAAGTGCTTTCCTGTCCATTTATTCCATTTTTCAATATTTTTGATGAGTTGTATGGGGAATAGATGATTCTTAGAAAAATTTAAAACATCACTGATAACACTGAAGTTCCCAATGAATCATTGGGTCTATAATTCTTTTTTTTTTTTAATTTATTTATTTCAGTAAAGAGAGAGAGAGAGAGCAGGGGAAGAGGGGCAGAGGGAGAGCAAGAGAGAATCTTAAGCAGACTCCACATTCAGCACAGAGCCTGATGCCGGGCTCAATCCCACAACCCTGGGATCATGACCTGAGCTGATACCAAGAGTCAGACACTCAACCAACTGAGCCACCCAGATGCCCCCTGGCTCCATAATTCTAACTCCTTCCCCTCTCCTCCTGCTATGGTAGGTTGGTTGTATATTCTCCTAGACTTATTTCAGTGTATTTATACAGAATGTATTTTTAAATACTTTCTACTTTTTAAAAACCAATCTTCATCATACTTAATGTATTGTAGTTCTTCACATATTCTTGAAAATTCCCCATTTCCTGTGTTGCTTCCACCTGTGATGTTCCTTCCCTTCCATTCCCACCTCCAAATTCAGTGACCTTCATGTCTCCTTCCGTGGCTACCTGTTCCATCTCTGTCTCCTGTCCCCTCCACAGTGAATCTAGTCATAGCATGATAGTTTTCAAATCAAGTATCTTGGACCTGAACTCAGTTCTAGCATTCTAGTGCCTGTCAGCTATCTCTACCTCAGCCTTTACCATAAACTCACCCTACCAAAGACAACTTGTCTTCCCCTTTGCCTCTCCACTTTGCCATGGGTTTCATTCACTCAAGCACTAGACTCAAAACCTTTTCTATAATCAGTCACCAAACCTTGTCAGTATTTTGTTTTCAGTCTCTCCAACATCCCTTTCTCCATTTTCCCCCCTTGAGCTCAATTCTGAGTTAGGCCTCCATCACCTTGTGGTTAGAGAATTACTGCATTTTCTGCATTCCCCTCTCCTGCTGGATTCATTTTCTTTACACAAGCTGGCCCTATGCCTCTTTCTTCAACTTCTAACTCTATACAATGACTTCTACACCTCTGTCTCCCATTGAGAATTCTCTACTGAGCCATATCCCCACATCACTCTAACACACTGGTCAGCCTAGTCCCTCATATATGTCAAACTCTTTCTTGCCCCCTCCCCATCATCTACCCATAGCCAGCCAATTCCCAAATACTCTTTGACAATCTCACTGTCTTTATTTTGCTTCATTACTGCCACACTCCTTACCAACTCTGCAGACCCAGAAACTTTTAAACAGATGATACTCCTCAGAACTATTTGGTAGTTCATATGTACACAGCCTATAAGAGACTCCTTGCTCTATCCTCTACTTGTCTTTCCAGTTTCTTCTCCCTCAGCTCTGTGCTTGTCTTTTTCTCATACCTACAGCCACCACATAACCCATACTTTCCAGGACTACCTTGGTTTTAGATACTGGCATATATTGCGGCTTTGGTTTCCAGATGACCACAATAAGGCAGATATCTCAAAGTGAGTTGAATGATTTTTTCAGTTTCCCAGTGCATATAAAATTTTATATTTATACTATACTATAATCTATTAAGTATATAATAGCATTATGTCTGAAACAACAATCTATATGCCTTAATTTAAAAATGCTTTATTGCTGGGGCACCTGGGTGACTCAGCTGGTTGGGTGGCCAACTTCGGCTCAGGTCATGATCTCACAGCTCATGGGTTTGTGCCCCACACGGGGCTCTGTGCTGAGAGCTCAGAGCCTGGAGCCTGCTTCAGATTCTGTGTCTCCCTGTCTCTCTACCCTTCCCCTGCTCACATTCTGTCTCTCTCTGTCTCTCAAAAATCAATAAACATTAAAAAAAAATTTTTTAATGCTTTATTGCTAAAAAAAAATGCTAACCATTATCTGAGCTTTCAGTGAGTCATAATCACTGATCACAGATCACCATAACAAATATAATAATAATGAAAAGTTTGAAATATTGTGAGAATTGCAAAAATGTGACATGAAGAAATGAAGTGAGCATAATGCTGTTAGAAAAATGGCACCAGTAGACTTGCTCGATGCAGGGTTGCCACACACTTTCAATTTATAAAAAATGCAGTATCTGAAAAGTGCAGTAAAGCAAAGCTCAATAAAATGGGGTATGCCTGTGTTCTCTTTAAGATTAGGCCATGTGTCATATTTTGTCTTTATATTTACTTTAAAAATTTATAGAGCAAAGTAACAGAATAGGAGGTCCTCCTCTCATTTCCCCCCACAACAACACTAAATTAGTGGCTGTCCATGGACAAAAGTGTCCAACCTCGACTCAAGTCATGATCTCACGGTCCCTGAGTTCCAGCCCCGCGTCGGGCTCTGTGCTGACAGCTCAGAGCCTGGATCCTGCTTCAGTTTCTGTGCCTCCCTCTCTCTCTGCCCCTCCTCCACTCACATTCTGTCTCTCTCTCTCAGAAATGAATAAATGTTAAAAAAATGTTTTTTAATTCAGTGAGATGCAAGATAACACAGACAACTAAATGAAATAAAAAAATACTTGAAAAAAATTTAAAAATGTAATGAAGAAATGAAAACCATAAAAAAGAACCAAACAGAAATCCTTAAGTGTAAGGATATAATGACAGAAGTGAAAATTCAGTAGAGAATTTCATCAGCAGACTTTAGCATGAAGAATCAGAAAATAAAGACAGGTCATTTAGAATATATAGAGAAACAAAAATTAAAAAGAAAAAAGTGAAAATGTATATGGAATCTACATGACACCATCAAGTGAATGAATATATTTCAACTTGGGAGTCCCAGAAGGAGAGGAGAGAAAGAAAAGGGAAGAAAGTTTATTTAAAGAAATAATGGCTGAGGAGTGCCTCGGTGGTTTAGTTGGTTGAGCATCTGACTCTTGATATCAGCTCAGGTCATGATCAAATATATTTTCAAGAAATAATGGCTGAACATTACCTGAATCCTAGAAGGGATGTGGATATCCATATGCATGAAGCTCAAAGGACCCCAATCAAGATTACTCTGAGATAGATTACACAAATCATCAAACATTAAAGACAGGGAATATATGTATATATATGTTGTGTGTATCCTTTGAATCAGTATTTTTGTATCCTTTGGGTAAATACTTAGTAGTGCAATTGCTGGGTCAGAGGATAGTTCTATTTTTAACTTTTTTTTTTCTTATTTATTTATTTTGAGAAAGAGCATGCCTACAAGCAGGGGAGGGGCAGAGAGAGAGAATCACAAACAGGCTCTGGGCTGTTAGTGCATGAGATCATGACCAGAGCCAAAACCAAGAGTCAGATGCTTAACTGACTGAGGCACCCAGGCACTCCTCTATTTTTAACTTTTTGAAGAACCTCCAAACTATTTTCCAGAATGGGTGCACCAGTTTGCATTCCCACCAACAGTGTTAAGAGGGCTTCCCTTTCTCTCCATCCTTATTAACACCTGTTGTTTCCTGTGTTGTTAATTTTAGCCAATTTGACTGGTGTGAGGTGACATCCTCACAGTAGTTTTGATTTGTATTTCTCTGATGATGAGTGATGTTGAGCATCTTTTCATGTCTGTGTTGGCCATCTGTATATCTTCTTTGGAAAGATGTCTACTTATGTCTTCTGCTCATTTTTTAACTGGATTTTTTGGGGTGTTGGGTTGTGTAAGTTCTTTATATATTTTGGATACTAACCTTTTATTAAACCCACTTTGTCACTTGTTATTGATATTTCATCTCTATGAAGCTCTGACTCTTGCCATTGTGTATAAATTCAGTTACACAATTTACATCTTTTGCCTCTGCCTTCTTTCACTTAGAATATGTTATGAATGTTCATCCATATGGTAATGTGTCAGTATTTCATGCCTTTCTGAGGATGAATAATATTCTGTTGTAGGTAGACATTACATTTTGTTTATTCACCAGTTGATGGGCATTTATTTGGGTTGCTTGAACTTTGGGGCTATTATGAATAATGCTGGTATGAACATTTCTGTACAAGTCTTTCTGTAAAAACATGTTTTCAGTTCTCGTGTATATGCCTGGGGTGGAGTTGCTAGTTCATACAATAACCTGTGTTTAACTTTTTCAAGAACCCATAAACTATTTCTCAAAGTTTGTGTTCCTACTGGCAAAGTATATTTCCAGTTTCTCCACATCTTTGTCAACACTTGTTAGTGTCTATTTTATTACAACCATACTGCTGAGTGTAGAATGGTGTCTCTTTGTGGGTTTGGTTTGCATTTCTCTAAAGACTAATGATGAGCATCTTTTCATGTGTTTATTAGCCATTTGTATATCTCTTTTGGAGAAATGGCAATTCCAATACTTTGCCCATTTTTAAAATTGGACTTTTTACTGAGTTGGAAGAGTTAGTTATATATTCTGGATAGTATCCCTTATCAAATATGTGATTTTCAAATATTTTCTCATATTCTAACAATTGCCTTTTCACTTTTTTGATAATGTCCTCTGAAGCACCAAAGGTTTTAATTTTGATCAAGTTCAGTTAATCTCTTTTTTTCTCTAGTTGTTTATGATTTTGATGTCCTATCTAAGAAACCATTGCTTAATCCAAAGTCACGAAGATTTAGGTCTATGATTTCTTCTAAGAGTTTTATACTTTTGCTCTTACAATTAGGTATATAGTACATATGAGTTAATTTTTATACGTGGTGTGAGGTACAGGTCCAGAATCATTCTTTTGCATGTGGATGTCCAGTTGTCCCAACACCATTTGCTAAAAGGACTATTTTTTCCCCACTGTTGTGTCTTTTTGGTCCCCTTATCAAAAATCTGAACCTGATTTTAGAAAACCAAAACTGGGTGGCTCAGTCCGTTAAGCCTCTGATTTCAGCTTAGGTCATGATCTTGCGGTCCGTGGGCTCGAGCCCCACGTTGGGCTCTGTCCTGACAGCTGGGAGCCTGGAGCCTGCTTCAGAATCTCTGTATCGCTGTCTCTCTGCCCCTCCCCAGCTCGCTCTCTCTCTCTCTCTCTCAGAAATAAAAAATTAGATCATTTAAAATGCAGTACGGTTGTTGGCATTTTAAGGTACCATGACTGATTTTTTTTTTATGTGACCTATTCTTGGTAACACAATTGCCACTTCCTCTTATTTTGTTTTTAAATACATTTTCACCTATTTATTTATTGGTTGCTTCAAAGCAAAGCACAATGCTTTGTGTTGAAGTAAATAAATATTGCCAGCCAGAGTATTGACATTGAGAGACTTTGTGCCTGTGGTTCAGTATTTCAAGTCTCAGAAGGATGAGGTTTATTTTATGTTGTATGGATACAGAATTAGACTGTCGGTTACCGTATCACGCTGAGCAACTTTGACATTTCTCTAAGGAAGCTCTGCTGAAACCTGCTTCTCCTGTGCCAGGAAATATCATTTAACAGGGTGAAAGTTCACTGGGACAATTTAAGGCAGCAGATCTCAGGTGTGGTAGCAGCTGTTGTGTAGGACATGACATACTTTATAAGAACAGAAACACTATTATCTGGACTCCCAAGGGACATTTAGAGAAAGTCATGCCCACGGAGTCCCATTCCAGGAAAATGTACTCGAGCACTTATTTATTGGCAGTGATCACTAACTGAGATTCCATCTGGCAAAAATGTGGATTTTTCTGTGTCCCAGAAAGTTGGGGAACAATTATGTAAGTTGTCTCAAAGAGTTTATTTTTAGCCAGTTTTTATGGAGAAATTTCAGTCCCTCAGTCATTATAAATTTACTTTTTTTAAGAAAAAATAGGGGTTCTTGGGTGGCTCAGTCATTTAAGCATCTGACTCTTGATTTTGACTTAGGTCATGATCTCATGGTTTGTGAGTTCGAGCCCCACCTTGGGCTGTATGTTGACAGTGTGGAGCCTGCTTGGGATTCTCCCCTTTCTCTCCTCCCCTTCCCTCCCCCTCCCCCTCCCCCTCCCCCTCCCCCTCCCTCTCCCTCTCCCTCTCCCTCTCCCTCTCCATTGATTATAAACTTTAAAAAAATTAGAGAAAGCTTTTGTATGAATTTCTACAGAACTGTGTATTCATGTACCATGAAATATAATCACTTGTCTTTCAATTTGAAATCATTAGCCTTTCTGGTGAATGTTCTATATCTTATTTTCTATATTAGGATTGTTAGAATTAATAAAATCAGAGCCATCAGGCGGGTGAGGAAGGGCAGCTGAGTAATGCATCTCCAGGTGTTGAGGCCTGGGAACCCTGCCTCATTGTTAAAGCAGCGTGCTCCCTGTCATTCCACCTCTGTAGGATGTTAGAACCTGAGTAAATGAACCCTCTGAGCCATCTGAGAGTCCGGCAAGGCTGGTCAGATATATTTTAATGAAGTAAGCCAGTACACAGTTTTAAAAGCATGATCCACCATTAGAATTAAACCAATTAGATAATTTCTGTCCCTGTGGGATTTTTTTTTCAGCAATCTTTTACTATAGACAAGTCTAATAACTGAGAAAACAATTACGTTGATTTTCTTATTTTTTTTTTATTTTGGCCTTAAGCAATGCAAGCAGGTTTATTTCTGTTGTTAACAAAGGAAATAGTTTACCCAACTAGAAATTCCCTGTTCCACTTAGCTTGAGCCTGTTCTGAGTGTCACTGTTTTGATTTCTAAAATAAATCCTTTATAAGGTTTTAATAATTATCCTTAAATACCGTAAGATGGTTTTTTTTACATAAAAACAAGTGACAGCCCACCTCCCATTTCCATATATTAACTTCTTAATAAAAGGAATATAGTTAAGAATGCCACTTAAAGCATAATTTTTCCATCTTTTTTCTATCTTCCTCTTTCTCTCAACAGCCCACCCCAACCACTTCCTTCCCCCATTGCAACTACAAATGGCTGCTGCTGCTGCTACTACTCACACACACACACATACACACACATACACACACACACACACACACACACACACACACAATGTTGACTCACGATAGCAGAAGAGGTTTGTTCTGGTCCAGTGTATGTCTTTGGTTCAGACAAGCATTATAAGATATTATAAGCATACACACTCATCTAAGTGTAAACCTCAGACCAAAAGAAAAGACAGGATTCTTTATTTCCTGATGCTCATTGATAATATATATCAATGGGTAATTATAATACTTTATAATCTTTAAGAGTTATTATATAGTGGAAATGCTATGGCGTTCAGATGCTGGCTTCATGTCAGCCACTTACTAGCTGAGTGTTCAAGTTAATTAACTTCTTCAGATCCACATCTAATAAAATGAGCACAGCATAGATTCTTAAGAAATGCTAATTGCCTTACATATACTACCTCTCCAGTTCCTACCCACCGCCCCCTTTTTTTGTGTGTGACATTTGTTGTAGATGATGATGATGTTTTCTGATGAGCCCTGGAATTCACTGGTATTATTTTTTACTTATTTTTTTTTAGAGAGCGCGAGAGGAGGTGGGGAGAGAGAGAGAATGAGAATTATCTTAAGCAGGCCCATGCTCAGTACGGAGCCCGATTCGGCTCGATCCCACAACCCTGGATCATGACCTGAGCCAAAATAAGAGTTGGACACTCAGCTGACTGAGCCACCCAGGCGCCTGAGGAATTCACTGGTATTCTAACACAGATTGCCAAAGAGCAAGTTTAATCAGGATCCTGTGCAGCAATACCAGAATATCTAAATGGTACATACTGTGAAAATATTGGTTTCATGACTATGAAAAACTCCTATCAGACTTAGTCATTACCATTTATGAGGACTGTGTGACTGTCTTGTGAAAGGTGTTGCTCCTTAGTCCATTTTACAAAGATTGATAAAAATATGAGGAAGAAACCTTGTTTAAGAAGCACCTTGTTACCAAACTTGTAAGAAAGAAATTACTTTAATATGTCATTTTGTCTTAGGAAATAATCAGTCTGATTTTAAAACAATATATGAAAACAAACTAATGTGGCCAAGAAATGTTCTTAGTTCTTTGTTTCAAATTGATGTTGAAACTGAAGCAAATGAAGCCACATCATTTTTGGAGCAATTGTTGCTCTTGATAGCACAAGGGCAAACACACATAGAACCAAGCTCTTGGAATCTGCTGAAGAAATTATGTAAGAAAATTAGAAGTCCTCAAGCCAGCTGAATTGTAGAAAAAGAAATAGACAATCCAGGAGAAACTGGATAATGTAAAATGCTTAAAAGCTTTCAGAAGTTTTATGGGGCGCCTGGGTGGCTCATTTGGTTAAGTGTCCTACTTCAGCTCAAGTCATGATCTCACAGTTCATGAGTTTGAGCCCCATGTAGGGCTCTGTGCTGACAGCTCAGAGCCTGGAACCTGCTTAGGATTCTGTGTCTCCCTCTCTGTCTGCCCCCTGACCTGCTTACACTCTGTCTCTGGCTCTCAAAAAGTGAATAAACGTTAAAAAATTAAAATTAAAAAAAAAAGCTTTCAGAAGTCTGGGATAGAATCCTACTTTTTACATCGCAGTGATTGCACAGCAATGCATGAACTCTGATTTATTTCTTTTGTCAGTTACTGGTTATCATTCTTTATTTGAACCTACATGAGGTGTCTACTTTATCTTAAGTGTTAGCCTACAATGGGAAATGTTAAAAACTGGATGGAAATATTGCTCAACAAATTAAAATCCAATTAAAGTAGCTATGCTTCAGTTTCTGGAAGAGTGTTCGGTTTATCAGTTAATTCATTCAGCACTTATTAAGTGTCTATTTTGTGTAGTGGCTATAGCAGAAATGGAGTCCTTATCCTGCAGATCTTATATTCCAGTAGGGAAATAATATATAGGTTCAAATAATAATAAAACTGGGGCAGGGTGGGGGGGTATAAATAATATTAGAGATGCATAGGGCTGTACAAATTGAAAAGGGAAAATAAATTTCTTTTAACTGGCCAAAGCCTGATGTATGCATGGAATTTTTCCAGAAGAAAATGGAACGGAAAATATTCCAGACAGGGAACAGCATGAACACATGTTTGGGGTAGAAGAGTTTAGAGCAGATTAAAAAATAGTGTCCAGGTTTGTCTGGAGTGATTTCTTTAAGAAGTATAAGCAGA
This sequence comes from Panthera tigris, assembly GCF_018350195.1. NCBI lineage: Eukaryota > Metazoa > Chordata > Mammalia > Carnivora > Felidae > Panthera > Panthera tigris. The sequence goes on from NC_056663.1 coordinate 131,265,336, forward strand.
TGAACTGGAGGGGTAGATTGAGGTTAATTGGTGGAGAGTCTTAGTCATTATGTTAAAGAATTGGGGTTCATCAAAAAGATGGTTTGGAGGTAATGAAGGTTTCTAGCAGAAGAGTGAGTGAGCAGATTACAATCCCAGTAGGAAACTCCCTGACAGTGAAATGTATGCATTGGAGATCTTGGAGATCAGGTGAATGGAGGCAGAAGGATCATTCTCATACCGCAAATGACCAAGGTCAGCTAATTAAAGAGACAGGACAGTCAACAGCTTGAAGGAGAGGCGAGGGAGGAGGAATAAAGATGACTCACTCTTTGAATCTGATTCATAAAGAGAATAACAACGTCATTAACAAGAGGGGCCAGGAGGAGGAGAAATTTGGGGATAAGATAATATGAGGCCTTGGAAGTGTTGATTAGGATAATAGTACTAATAATGATTTAGCACTTAGTGATTTGCCAGGCACTATTCTTCATGTTTTACGTATGTGATCTCATTTATTCTTCTGAGCAACTTCAGAGCTTTTTATATAGCCTGCCCAAGTTTACACTGCTCATCTGTTGTAGAGTCTGGATCCAATCCCCAGGAGTGTATTTCCAGAGCACAGCTTATTAAGCCCTAATAAAATGTCTGTACTGAATGGTGCTGGACTAGAAAGCAAGGTGTGGAGGGGATAAGAGAGAAGGAAGGACAAATGAAATAAAAGGAGAATAGAGTAATCAAGGACATGTGGGGAATCCCCAGGAAAGATTACAGGGAACCAGAAACTTTCAGAAAACCAAAGGTGGATGTTTCTGGAAAGTTAAGAGTAGAGATTTAACAGTCCAAAGAGTATTGGTGGCCTTAAAGCAGTTTCAGAAAAGTGGTGAAGTCCCACGTCCATTGGCATGGGGTGGGGGAGTCAGTAACTTATGCAGAAGTGGGAACAGCAGAGGTAGGTTTTGGGGAAGTCTGTCAGTGGGAGGAGGGGAAAATAGCACTGCAGCACCAGCAGGCAAGGCAGATGAGGAAAACATTTTAAGGCTAGGGGATACTTACTCAGGTTCCTATTGGAAGGGGGACAGATTTAAGATCTAGGAGAGATCAGGTTTCTTCCAGAGAAAGGAGGAAATGAAGAGATCCAAAAGGTAGATAAGAAATTGGAGTCCTGTGAATGAGACCTTTTCTGCTAGACTAGGAAGAAGTCAAATAGAGGAAGGCAAGATTGTGTGTGTGTTCGTGTGTGTGTTGTGTGTGTTGTGTATATATGGACAGCGGGGGTGCACTTAAACCCATAAGGGTAACAGGGAAGAACAAAGGTAATGACTCGCATTTGATGATCTTGGCTTCCTCAATAAATTTAGGAGGCGAGGCAGTTACTGACTGAGAGAGGTTCAGATTTGTGGCAGTGAAGATTTGTAGCAGTTTCTATGGGGATGGAGTGAAAAATCATTTAAAGATAAGTAAAAAGGTTGCCACACAGTATCGAGGTTCATGCTGAGGTTAAATAGCATGAATTTTTAGTGTCACTAGTTGCCAGGGTTATGTGACTTTCTTTTGCAATGTTTTAGCGGTCTGGCAGTAGAAAACCCAGCTGGCAGGATTTAGAGAGGGTGAAGAAGCGGAGGATGCTAGTGAGCCCATTTTAGAAATAACTAAATGCTGAGGAGAGCCAGGAATGTGCCTTTTTTTTAAAGCTGCATGCCAGTTGGTTTGGGTGCAGGTTACACTCTACAGACAGAACAGTTGTTGCTGAAGAGAAGGCTAAGGAAGAGAGGGAGGAGTGGGGGAGGCAGAAGCGTGGGGGGTAAGTGATGAACAGTAGGGCTAAGTGTGGAGCAGATGCAGTCAGGATATCAGTGTTTGGGGAGTTAGAACTGGCAGAGTCCAGGGAATGAGACTCCTGCTGCCCGACCTGAAGAACTGATACAAGGATGTTAGGAATAGAAATAGCAAAGTATTTAAGTGATCAAGGACTTTGGCAGTGGGTGTGGTAGAGAGAAAGAGCTGCAGTCCAGGTATAAATTCATCAATGATCATCAAGTAATGCCCAGAAAATAGACCGAGAGCCCAAAAGAGGAGGAATTGTTATAAATAATAGAAACTTGAAAAGGCATGTAATTGTGGAGTTCTCATGTTCGGTAATTTTTAAAAATAACCACTGATGTCTCACTAGTAATATGGCATGTTAGAGGAATACTGATATGAAGACTTAATTTATAAGGAAACATAGGTGGAATCATAGGTTAAAATATGAATGCCCCTGTTCTTTTTTTTTTAAATATGAAATTTATTGTCAAATCCATACAACACCCAGTGCTCATCCCAACAGCTGCCCCCCTCAATGCCCAATGCCCCTGTTCTTCAATGTTTTATCTCTAGTATATATTAAATGCAAATTGTAGTTTGAGTTACAGCTTATGTTTATGATGCTAGGTCCTTTATTATCGAACTCCTTTTAGCCATATAGTATTGATGTGTTCATAAAACTGAGAAAAGACAAAATATTACTTCATTTGAACTTCAACTACAGTTGGCTCTTGAACAATATAAGCGTTAGGGACGCCAATCCCTGTGCAGTCAAAACACCATGCACAACTTTTGACTCCACAAAAACTTAACTACTAATGACCTACTGTTGACTGGAAGCCTTATCGATGATGTAAACAGTCGACTCACATATATTTTGTATGTTATGTATATTACACACTGTATCCTCACAATCGGGTGAGCTAGAGAAAAGAAAATGTTATTAAAATTAGTAGGAAGAGAAAATACATTTACAGCACCCTACTATATTTAACCCTGCACAGTTCAAACCTGTGTTGTTCAAGGGTCCACTGTGTTTCTAAACCTATCTGTATCTTACAAAATATTTAAAAACTCCTATAGTATAGAGTAACCACTATGACATAGCAGAATTCCAGAGCAGACCTAAGAAGCTCTGAGTCCAGTTTCTGTTCTGCTACTGACTTCCTATGTAAATCTGAACAAATTACCTAATTTTCTAGTACCTGGTTTACTCAACAATCAAATAGATATTACGGTATGTAATAGTGATTTTCTAACTCACGCGGTTTATTGAAGTGTTAAGATGTAAAGGCATTTTGAAAAATAAACTTAAGCAAAAATACAGAACTAAGTTGTTATTATAGAATCAAATTAGAATTTCCAAATCTGATATTAAAAAAGAATATACTGACAATTGCAATTAAAGTAAATTCTGGACTTAAGTCAACTTTCACTGTTTTAAAGGCTGATTTTAGTCATTGATATTTTACCTTAATATCTGAACACAAGTTTCAGGATGACTAATCCATTTTCATAAATATGGTAGAGGATTAATCAGACAATGAAATGCTTTTATTAGCAGGTATAGTAAAGGAAAGGACACATAATAAGACTTTGTGTTCTAAGTTCAGAATTATGAGTGGTCTGTGAAAAAAAAAATAGGAAAAACTACAGAGGAGGAAGATACCTATTTGGACCTTTAAGACCCCACTGTTTCTCAACACCATGGACTCTGTCCCTCTGCCCTTTCTTCTTCTAAAAGCGATGCCCTGAGCTTTCTTATAACTCCTTGTAAGCTCTCGTGATATGAAAGAAATCTTTAAAAAAAACTTTTTAATGTTTATTTGAGAGAAAGAGAGCAGGGGAGGGGCAGAGAGAGAGGGAGACACAGAATCCGAAGCAGGCTCCAGGCTCCAGGCTCCAAACCATCATCACAGAGCCCAACGTGGGGCTCGAACCCACAAAACTCTGAGATCATGACCTTAACTGAAGTCGGATGCTTAACTGACTGAGCCACCCAGGCCCCCTGAAAGAAATCTTTTAAAAATGTACTTCTCTTGTTCCTGCAGTGTATGAAATCTATGGATTAATAATTACGTTCCCCAGAACAATACTTTAGTATTCCATACTGAAGCAGAAATTGCAAGGGAAGACTGGATAATTAACAGGCAGTTAGCAGACCTTATGGAAAATTGATTTGGTGTTAGTTGTAAAAAAAAAAATAAATAAATAGCTAGATAGATAAATAGATCTCTAGATAAATACATAAATAAGCAACCAGTCAAAACATACTGTTGATGTTCTTAGAGGAAAATGATTATACAAATAAACACATTCAATTTTATACAGATAAAATGAAGAGATAATAAGTTGAAATAACTTCCGTGGGAGTAGACCCTTTGATTCCCTGAGAAGTTGAACAGTCTTAGGACATGTATTCTCCCCAGAAGTGTGAGCTACGTGCCTTGGGTGATGTCACCAGTGACTGGTAACCACCGCAGTGTAAACACACAGCAGGAAATAAATGTGGGTAGGGCAAGGGTCTAGAAGCATGCCTTCCTCCTAGAAGAATCATGCCTTCCAATGCCAGTGATTTGTTTGGATTTTTTTTTTTTAAGGAAGAGACAGGATGGAGCTCAGCTCTTGCCTTCTGTCACAGAAACCTTTAGTTTCATAGGGCAGTGTCTTCCCTTGACAAATGGATTTCCTCCTTGGCAGTCTCCGTAACACTGAAGTAAGGGGGACTCTTTGCTCTTGCTGTAGTTATTGGTTGCTCTCCCCAGACTGACAAGCTCCTCTGTGGATTTGCTAAGAGGAAAGTTTCGAGTTACCAGAATTAGGCAAGCCCACTGAGAAGCAGGAGGAGGGAGGAGCAGCAGGAGCAAAAGAAGCAGCGCCTTTAAGCACTACAACAGCTGCTCCTCTGATTGGCTGGATGGTTCAGCTGCGTCCCTGGAACAAAAGGTCAAAGTGGACTGCAGTGTAAATGTAGAGAGGCGGCCGATAAAATAGCATTGCTTGAAGAAGTTTGGAGGCTGGGAGCAGCAGCACACTGGCTAACTGCAGAGCAAGTCACTTCTCCAGCTGTGAGGTGCAGCCTCACCCCCAAGCCCAGCTTAGCCACTGTGAGAAGACGTTTCCTGTATAGGCGGACCCAATTGGCGTGGAAGAGACAGTTGTGAGGGTCCCTGGCAAATTTATATACAAGAATGGCCTGTGAAATCATGCCTCTCCAAAGGTAGTGTTCTTTCCTGTTTGTTTTGTTTTATTCTCTTCTGTATTTTCTGAGTGGTACGAAACCATGTAACTTTGCCAATACTTGGCATCTTTTAGTCGTGTGCTGCAAACGTGTGGAGCCTGTCGTACATGATGTCCTTCCCTGAGACCAGAAGAATTTGAATATTGTACTGCTGCTTTTACTGACATTTATGCCCAATTTCTTATCTTTCTCACTTGATTGTTGTGTCCAATTATTTCCTTCCTTGAAAGAGAATAAATGTAAGAAAATATCTTTGACATCTGAAGGAAAACAGAAACTAAAGAATGTATTGAACAGGTTTATAATACAACTGAGTCAGCTTCTTAGCAATGTTGGGAAGCTGTGGCAAGCTCTCAGCTCATTTTAAAGGATGGTGATACACTAAAGACCTTTTAAAAATGCATGTTAGGATCTCTCCTGGAGTCCAGATCTAAGCAAGGGTTTTCTGTCAATAAGTACATTGTAATACATGGACATAAATGTTAAGGAAGAATTTCCCCATAAATAATTCTAGATAGATGTATTTATATATATATATATATAACACCTTTCTAAGAACTGCTATGTAAGAATGACTGAGCACACAGCTCTATTTTGTTCGTTAATGATTGTAGTATGGATTGCAGAGGGTGGGGTGGAGGAATTATACCAAAGCAAAGAAAGGTAAATTTAAACAAAGAGGCTTGTTAAAAAGAACACTGCTGGTGAATGAATAAGTGAATAATGTATTCTAGAATGTTAAAACTGGAAGTCACGTCTGTGATGACTGGAATTCAGTCCTTCAGTTTCACAGTAGGAAAACTGAGGCACAGAGGAAGTCTCAAAGTTGCCCAAGGTCACGTTTTATGATTTTTAAATTTACTTTTTCCAACCATATGATTATATTTCAACTTTACATGCATTATCATTTGATTCCATGTAAATGCTTCCTTTCAGAAAATTCTAAAGGGTTTTATTAGTGAAAATGATCTCAAATGTCAAATAGTAAATAGTTTATAAGACTGAAAATATCTGCGAAAAAGTGAATTTCAATTTTAAAAACCATGCCACCAATATTTTACTGAATGTCCATGTTTTAACAATGAAAATGAGGTTTACAAAAATTCGGTGTTTATTTGCAGGGTGTTCCCTGCAGATGTACACTGTGACATAGACCAGTGTGGTTGTTTTTCTTTCACTGTAATGACGAGCACACTGAAATGGGAACTTGATGGGGGTGTCCCAAGAATTCCTCTTCTAAAAATTAATAACCCAAGGGAGCAGAAAGTGGTTTATGGATAGGTCTGAAATTTTTCTATATTGACCCAGTGGAAAGGGCCACATGCTTAAAGCTTGCAACAGACTAAATCTAATGTACACTTTTTGGAGTCTTGATTTGCTTCCCAGCTTCAAAGTTGGGGACTTGTTTTTCTTATAATGACATCAATCTTAAAGGTCTTAAGCAGTCATATTCTAGATAAGAATTTTGGCTATTACTGAACTCTGTATTAAGCTGCTTGATGATATAATAACTGTTAAGAAAATAGATCTTTATACTGGCAAAACATTGCTGAGGGAGTTAATGAAAGCTAAAATAGAACTAGCATGATTTCCTCCAGAATTATTTTGCATTATTAGTCCATATTAGTAAGCCTATGTAAGAGGAATAATTTGAATTTGCATTCGGGAATGCTGATTGGTGTATTCATTGCTCCCTGGCTCTGAGAATTTAATTTGATTGATTACCCTGCAGTCTTCACTTCCAGCCTATGCCTGCCTTTGATTATAAACCTCCTGAAGGCAAGGAGCAGGTTTGTGTAGTTCTCTTCATTAAGGATCTCATGTGAATTTAAGCATGTATGCAGAAAACTTTCCTGTTCCTATGCATAATTGCTTCTTCCAAATCCAGTTCAGTATCTTAGGCTAGGGATTCCTGTGAGCCTCTGATTGACTGTTGCCAACCGACCCCACTGTTAACGCTGCCTGAAGCAGGAAGGTTGCAGAGCCTTGTGGTATGTGTGCTGACTGATGGCATGAATGCTTTGCTCAGTTCTGTTTAAGAGCAGTAAGGGGCTAGAACTGAATTAAAAGTAGATGAGTAAAAGAATAGCTCAAGATACCAGTTAAAAAAAATTTGTGCTTCCTATTTGTATTGAGCAGAATGGCCAATGATTCTCATACTTCAGATGCATAAGAATTACGTGAGGAACTAAGTTTTTAAAACAGCTTATTCCTGCTGCCCTCTTTCCCTAGAGTTACTGAATCTGAATCTGGGTGTGACAGGGAAAGTAAATACATTTTGGCAAGCTTCCTGAAAGCAAATCTGGCACAAATGGTCCAAACACTAAGAGAAACACACATCTAAACTCTAGTTAATGATTATAGCTTGTGTAAAGCCATTGACAGCAGGTGTATATATATATATATATATATATATATATATATATATATATACACACATATATATATATACGTATATATATATATATATACGTATATATATGAATCTAACACTTTACTACTCAACGTCCCCAAATAACATCTTTAATATCATGACCTTACGTGAAGTATTTTTTTTTTCATAATCGATGCTTTCAATTACTAGGTGTTAGTGTTACCTGTCAAAGCATACTTACAATGTTGTTGAATATATTAAACACTTGGTACTACCAGGGATACTAAAGTAATGAAGACACAAGCTCTGCTTCAAAGAGGCCACATGCTAGTGAGGATGCAGTCACAGTACCAGACAATTACAATACATGTGATGAGTTCAGTAATAGACAGTGTGATTAGCATAATAATAGAGATGTGCCTACATGGATAACATTACTTTGTTTTATTTAACCTCATATAAGCATATGATCTTATTAGAGGGTGTGTTTTTACCCTAATGTCTCCTTAGCTTACAATTTCCATGAGTGACTTTTTAGCCTTTCTTAGCATGTTGTGAAAGTATGTAGAAGATAAATTTGCTACTGCTAATCTGTAACTGAGATGAGAATAACAGATGAGGTTGAAAGCTAAGAATGAAATAAATACTTTGGTTCCCTTTAATATATTTTGCTATCTGTTTGTTAATGTAATTTATAGACCTTCAAAGATGGAGTTGACTGTTTAGAAGAACTCATGACCTTCAGAAAAAAACTGCAGAGGTTAAATGTTTAAAATATGACCCTCTAGGGGCGCTTGGGTGGCTCAGTCGGTTGAGCGTCCGACTTCAGCTCAGGTCACGATCTCACGGTCCGTGAGTTCGAGCCCCGCGTCGGTCTCTGGGCTGATGGCTCAGAGCCTGGAGCCTGCTTCCGATTCTGTGTCTCCCTCTCTCTCTGCCCCTCCCCCGTTCATGCTCTGTCCCTCTCTGTCTCAAAAATAATAAAATAAACATTAAAAAAAAAATTTAAAAAAAAAAAAAATATGACCCTCTATAAAGTGAAGGACTCAGTTCTTACAATTCACTTCAAATGGCTCAAAGATGGGATCTTACTACATATCTGTTGAGTCATTAAGACTGTCTCCATTATTTTTGAAGATACTAAAATATCTCTATGTACTTCTTATACTGAATGATAAAACTCAGTGCACTCTATAGCACTGTATAGATATTCTTGCCATTTGACAAAGTTCCCCAAAAGAAGTAAAATCATATCTGAGGTAAGTTGGGAAACCATATTAAGTTAAGAAATGAAATAAGTTTTCTTGAGGTGCCTCACTGGCTCAGTTGGTACAGCATATGACTCTTGATCTTGAGCCTTGCATAGAGTTTTGTTTTCTCAGGTGACTAAATTTACCTTCTGTCACTAATGAGATAGTATGTTTTATCAGATTCCAGGCTTTACTTATACCTCAGGCTCTTTGTATGATTTATATCCTATTGGACTTTTTTCCTTACATATTGTGGATCTTTAGGTAGGATCTCTATTTTATGTATAGAAAGATTTTGACAGGCTAAGAAACAAATCTTAACCCTGAGTCTTATGTCTATGAAAAAACTCTCAACTTTCACAACAGTATTTTGATTTGCTCGATTAACTTTCCAATAACCACTAAGTCAGTTTATATCCTCAAAGAATGATGATGGAAGATGAAGTCAGGAACTGATGATTAATCTAAACTAATGTACCTGCTTTCATGTGTTAGCATCCTCTTATTTCCCTGGTTTATTTACCAAAGTGGGAAACTGAGATTAAGAAAGTTTACATGATTCTCTTGTTCATTACTCCATCTCTCAGATTATGGTATTCAGTGTCTGTTACTGATTACTTATTTTATGATGGTGAAATACCTTGCAATTCCAAATTGCAATGGCCTTTTTAAGAATTTGCATGGGCCCAGGGTTCATTAGCAGGTTAGTAGTGGCCCAGCATGGGAAAATTTCACTGAAACGTCTTATCAGCAGAATTCATCTGGTCTGACCAAGCATTGGTAGTTAGAATAACCTTTTGCAAACAAGAAAACATGGGTAATATGGGGATGATGCAGGAGTTAACCAGAAAACACACCAGCTAATGGTAGTCCTGCTTGTGCGTCTTGTGTGTAATGTTAGAGAGCCCTCTACTGCTTGTGGTGGTGACACCACCAGTTACCTTATCTGTAAGCCAATATTCTTTCTAGCTTGTTGATACTTGGATAGCAGCGCTCTGTGCTTGTCCCCTAATCCCTCCATAGACACAGTCTAAGAGGGAGTTAAAAGATGCCTCATTTCAAACCCAAGTTAACCCTTATGGGTTTGTGTATCTAAACTTAGATTTCATCACTGATCTAGTCTATACTTGGTAGTAACAAGAAGTCACTGAGAATAATTAAGACCTCTGTGAGTTCTCTCATTGGATGGTTACAGTGTCTCTGAGTCTAAATATTTGCTAATTACTCCAAATTAAGAGGATATTATGAACTAAGATGGGGATGTTTTAAAATTTTACAGAGATCACCCTGTCTAAACCATGGAAGAATTAGAGGTGTTGAATAGTCAGTGCAAAGCAGTGGGGAAAGCAGCAGAAAGGTAGTAAACTTGCTATCAAATAAACATGTGCAGAGACTGACAGCTAGCTAGCCATGTGAATTTGATCAGGTCATCTTCCTCATCTATAAAATGGGATGATAATGATTCATATACTTACGTATGGGGGCAATTTTAGAGTTAAAGAATATGATAGTTCTTCCTAAATGATAAAACTACTCAGACATGAAGAATAGCAGTATATTGCTTTTCTCTTGGTTTTTTTTTTCTTTTATTCTTCAGTACCTTTAAATTTTTTGAATGCAAGACTTCTTAACACAGGTAAGGTGAGGCTCTAGCATTGCATTCCATTTCATTGGATGAATATTGAAAAGTGGCTTAAAGAATGGTTTGCAGGAAGTGTCATTACAAATACTCTGGAATCAAATCTCTTGAAACTCTCAAAACCTTCTGCCCTGTTTTTTCCTATGACCCTTATATATTTATGTGATGATCAGAATGAATTGCCAAGAAATAGTTTGTACTGTGTAAAACCTCTTAAAAGGACTATTTATTCTTTAAGAAGAACTGGAAATAACTTTTTTTAAAAAGCTTTATTGAGATATAATTCACATAACCATGTAATTCACCTATATAAAGTATATAATTCAATGATTTTTTTAGTACATTCACAAGATTGTACAACCATTACTACAAGCAATTTTTTTTTAATTTTTTTTAACGTTTATTTATTTTTGAGACAGAGAGAGACAGAGCATGAACAGGGGAGGGGCAGAGAGAGAGAGGGAGACACAGAATCAGAAGCAGGCTCCAGGCTCTGAGCCATCAGCCCAGAGCCCGACGTGGGGCTCGAACTCACGGACCGTGAGATCGTGACCTGAGCTGAAGTCGGATGCTTAACCGACTGAGCCACCCAGGCGCCCCACTACAAGCAATTTTAGAATATCTTCATCACCCAAAAGAAACCCTGTACATTTCAGCTGTCAATCCCCATCGTGAGCTAAATGTGTTCCCCCAAAATTCACATGTTGAAGCTCTAATCCCCAGTGTGATGATATTTGGAGATGGGACCCTTTGAGAGGTAATTAGGTTTGGATGAGGCCATGGAGGTGGTGCTCCCATGATAGGATTGGTGTCCTTATAAGGAGATAAGGGGTCTAGAGTGCTCACTCTTCCCCAACCCCCACCCCCACCATAGGTGGATATAGCAAGAAGGTGGCAGCCGGCAAGCCAGGGAGAGCTCTCACCAGAACCTGATCTTGCTAGCATCCTGATCTTAGACTTCCAATCACTGGAACTGTGAGAAGTAAGTGTTTCTATTAAGCCATCCAATCTATGGTATCTTGTTAGAACAGCCCAAACTGACTAAAACAACCCTCAATATCCCTTTAACCCCCCATCCCAACTCTAGGCAACCACTAATCTACTTTCTGTCTCTAAACATTTGCCTCTTCTGGACACTACATTATAACACTTGGGCAGGTTGTCACAGAGCCACATGTGGAAACTAATTTTAATTCTCGCATAAGAATGGCATGTTAATGGGAAATAGTGGGGAGATGAATGGTAAGGAAAAAAAAAAAAACACAAAATATTAGGAAGCCCAGCAAGTTGACTTTCAAAATTAAGATACCTAGGTAAAGAAATAAAAATACTGGGCAGTGGGGGAGAGGAGAGACACAGGATACATTTGATAAAACCTTTAAGGTTGTGGTCAGGAAATCATGTATCTTCTCATCAACTGTAAGAATAAAAATCAATAAAAGCAAATAACTGAACTGCTTTACTCAGATCATATTGAAGGGAATAAAAACGGCCAGAAAAAGTTAAGGGCTTAGAAAGAGCTTAGTATGATACATGAGTATTTTGCTGTCAGCAAAATGATCATGGAAAGAACTATAACTTCACTGTCTAGATTAAAATAGCCCCTGAAATCAAGATTACAAACTGACAGCCAGCCAGAGTGGACCATTGATACACCGTGTAGTATTTTTATAAATGACTCCTTCACTTTCAGTTCCTTGACTTAGCAAAAACTCCAACGCCTGCCTGTCCCGGGTGCCCCTGCCTAGATGCACCTGCCGCGTCTGGAGAGCTTCACTTGCTCCATGCTGCCTCCTTCCTTTGCACACTCTCTTCCCTTGTGGAAGAGTTCTCCTGTTTGTGACCTTTCTCCTAATAATGCCTACATGACCCTAATCTAACAGACTGCATAGTGCTTGAGCGTAAGGTCTGGTGCCCTGGCTTCCACAGATGCGGACTTTAATCTCAGCCCTGCCTGGCTCCGTGGCCTCCAGCTGGTGAATTACCCTCTTGAAGACTTGTTTCTCTGATCTGAAAAAAATCCAGTTAGTGATACCTCTCTCCAAGTGTGTCTTTGAGGATCAAATGAGAAAATGGATGTGAAGCTCTTAGCCCAAAGCCTTGACTTATTGAGGTAAAGCCCTCAATACATGGTAGCCATGTATCCTTTCTTCCTAATCATTATCAACTGTCGGGTTTCTGTTTCTCCCTGGTCTATAAATTCTGTGAGGATTTGGACCATATCCTATTAGCCTGTGTATCTGCAGCACCTATTATAGGCTCTGACGCATAATAGCCACTCAGAACATGCTGAACGAGCTCTTGCATGTAGTTATGGAAGATCACAAAGCTGAAGGGAAGGTAGACATCAAGCCTTCATACATTGGCAAGTTCCTCATCATCCTAAAAACCAATGTAAGAATCATGATAGAGTAGAAACAAGTCAGTGACTTCGTTTACTGTGTAAAACCCTCCTCTGGCAGAGGAAGGAAGATGACAGGATAATTTGCATTGCTTTCTGCATATTTTTGTCTCCCTCAAGAAACCCACATTCAGACTCAACAGTTTGGGAAGTTAAGATCTTTTAAATAAAAACTATATCAACAAACCATCAATAATGTTATAATGGTAATTATTTTTAAGAGTTAGTAAAAATTATTTGCTATTTCCTTCCTCTGTTCTGCAGGTATCCTCATATTCTTTTACTTTGTTGAACTAAAGATCAGAAAATATTTTAACTTACTTATTAACATTCTAAAAGTATTTTCTCATCAACTCATATCAACTCCCCCGTAAAGTTACTGTTTTAGCATTCTCAATTATTGCCTCCCCAAGGCAATCCGTGATAAACCTCACTTTTCTGAACAAGGCTCTCAGAGACAAGTGAAAGCTTCCAACTGCCTTGAAAATAGTTTGGTGACTAAACCAAAAAAATTTTTAAGCCCCAAACAACCTTTGGGTCTGCAGTGAAGTGAAATAATTTTCTTTTCCTGCTCTCAAGCCAGAACAAACAGATACAGTGTGTGGCAAGGCCGTATTACCTTGCCTGAACATATCCTTTTCTGGGCTCACTGAACACCACAGAAAGTACGGCATTTACATTGCTGGCATAGTGGCAGAACTCCCACCTCATTGTGCAGTGGAAGGAAAGAAAATAATTTCATGTGTCTCAGGATGGGAGAGAAAGCCTGTGGCATTGTTGTGATTTCATTAAGTTTTGAATAGAAGAGAACAAGAGCACTTAAAATAATCTACATGTTCATGCTGAAAATGCTTCTAGCCAGCCCAATTCATTTTACAAATAATAAATGAATTATTACTATTTAAACAGTGTATGTTTTCAAAATATTAGATCAAACTGGTAGTGTTAGCACTCAGCAAAGTCTTGGTGATGCTGATTTTACTCAGCCATATACTGAGCACTGGAGTGTTCTAGGTACCTTGCTAGATGCTGGTAGTGGTACAGAGATAAAGACGAATCCAGGAGGTGAGGCAAGCATCTGAACTCATGAATTCTTTTTTTTTTTAATTTTTTTTAATGTTTATTTATTTTTGAGACAGAGAGAGACAGAGCATGAACGGGGGAGGGGCAGAGAGAGAGGGAGACACAGAATTGGAAGCAGGCTCCAGGCTCTGAGCCATTAGCCCAGAGCCCGACGCGGGGCTCAAACTCACGGACCGCGAGATCGTGACCTGAGCTGAAGTCGGATGCTTAACCGACTGAGCCACCCAGGCGCCCCTGAACTCATGAATTCTGGTGTTGTGCTGCTCGTTTATAGCTATGAACAGTGTATCGGAGCCTGCAGAAAGAGGCGGCTCCCTCTCCAGGGTGCTGGAGATGACTTTCCAGATTAGATGACACTTGAGCTGAAAGACGAAATATTTACCCAGGCTGAGAGAGGTGGAAGAAACATTTAAGGCAGAGGGAACAGCACGTACAAACAGGAGGAGTTACAAAAGTGTAGTGACTGGTCTACAGTGGTATGTTGGATGGACCTAGATTGGGAGGGACCTTCAGTGCCAGGTTTAGACATTTGGATTTTACTTCAAGGCAATGGGGAAGTGGGAGAGGCTTTTAAATTAGGAGGATGAACCTGCTGGAATATGAAGGATAAACTGGTGTGAATGGCAGGGAAACTGTACTGACCCTGGGAAAGACGAAGGCAGTGGTAATGGAAAGATCAAGTTCAAGAGACTTGTCTTTTTTTCTTTAGGTAGAATCAGCACAATTTGGGGATTGACCAGTTGTGAGTTTGAGGGATAAACTTCTTTAAGGAGAGCAGTTGGCTTGTTAACATGACTTCTGTATTATAAAAGGAATTCCTTTCTGTGACTTCAAAACATTTCTCTGGGCAAAATCCCCTATGAAGTGCAGGGTGAGCATCTTGGCATGTCAGTCAGTCAGCAGGTAGTTGTCTTCACTTCTGACATTCTGACTGTGAGAAGGGACACGATAGAAGTAGAGAAAGGAACCCTCCCTCTCCCTGATGAGAAGCTCTTCCCCGATGTGTGCACACCCTCACTCCCCTCAAATCTCTGAATTATATTCATTAGAAAGGCATCCAGAGATAGAAGTAGTTGGGGATATGGAACTGAAAAAAAAATGACATGTTCCTTAGTTCCCTCCAAGTATGTTTTTTGAATCTAAAAGAATGTGGGTTGATAAAGAATGCCATCGTCATGAAATCAGGAGGAATCCAAAGAGATCACGTGTCCCTGAGTCTCACTCTTGACACCATCCTGTGGTTCAACAAGGAAAAGAATATTTAAAAGAGACTTGGAAGTACCCAAGGCTTTCTAGAACTATGTTCTCATGCCCACTGCTGGGTTTATCTGGGACCACTTCCTCTCTGTGCCTCTCTGCCATCGAGACTGGACAAAATCTGTACTTCTTTGGCCCACTGCTGGTTGTGGCAATGGAGCAGAGAAAGAACGAGTGTTTTCTTTCTCTCCTGTGGGAACATAGATCTTAATTCAACAACATTCATTGAGTATCATTGTATATATCAAGCAAGGGAGAAGTGTAATTATTAGAACACTATTTTTCAACTGTGAGTCATGACTTATTGGTGGTCATAAAATGAATTTAGCAGGTTGTGACTAGTATTTTATATAATTTTACGTAAGTAAAATGTAACACAATGGAAATATCAAAAGTAAGGAAATTTCATAAAATGTGTGTCCATTTTGTGTGTATGTATAATGACATAAAATGTGTTTCTAACTGGATCATAACCAGAGGTTTCTTTTAAATATTGTCTCTGGACTACTTATTGAAGATAGTTCATTTGAATGAGAGGTTAGTACAGGCCTGGAAATCAAATCCCCATTTCAGTGTTGGAAATAAATTCTAGTCTGAGCGTGTCTACAAAGGAATTTTGAGACACAAACTTTTTGTAAGATGAAGACACTTTGGTTAGGCAGGTTCTTACTTCTGAATTTAGGGAAAAAACATTTAGTAGATTTATTAGTTTCCTAGGGCTTCTATAGCAAAGTACCACTAACAGGGAGGCTTGAAATGAGAGAAATTTATTGCCTCACTGTTCAGGAGGCCAGAAGTTCCAAATCAATGTTGGCAAAGCCATGCGCTCACTGAAGGATCTGGAGACGGATCTGTTCCAGGCCTGTCTCCTGGCTTCTAGGAGTTCCTTGGCTTAATGGCAGATACAGTTTCATCTTCATACAGCATTCTCCCGGTGCATGTCCGTCTTTGTGTCCAAATTTCCCCTTTGTACCAGGACTCCAGTTATACTGAATTAGGGCCCCCTCAAATGATTTCTTTTTCTCTTGTCTTTTTTGAGAGAGAGAGAGCATAAGCAGAGGAGGGGCAGAGAGAAAGGGGGACAGAGGATCCAAAGTGGGACCTGCACTGACAGCAGCAAGCCCGATGCAGGGCTCAAACTCACAAACTGAAATCGTGACCTAAGCCCAACTTGGACGTTCAACCAACTGAGTCACTCAGGTGCCCTAATGATTTCATTTTAACTCCATCACCTCTGTAAAGACTCTGTTTCCAAATAAGGTCACATGCTGAGGTACTGGGGTTAGTGCTTCCACATATCTTTCTGAAGGGACACAATTCAACCCCTAACCAGTATATTTCAAATTTCCACTAAGCGATCAAGAAAATGGTAAGAATGTTTTCTTTTCTAATTGAGAAAAAACTTCTAAATTTTTGGGTGTCTTTTTGTTTTGTCTGTTTATTTTGCCTCCAAAATAATACCTCTTTGTGTTGGCCAGAAATTCCTGTTGTCCTATGAATATTAACAGCTTCAGCTCTTTGCATTTACCCTTTGGTCAGGAAAATCAATTTGCTCTTGAACTTCAATAATTTGTTTTTAATTCTACTGGCCACGTGTTGTGTTCTTAATCACAAAATGCAAATAATAAAACTAACCAAAACTGTTTGGGTTTATAATACTTACAAAACTTACAAAGAAGTATATACGTACATCTACAAAAATATCCCCCCAAAATTACAGCTGCAAACACTTACCTACGAACCAATCTGAAAACATCTACATTTGTTTCCCAAAAAGAACAGAGAGATTGTTGTGGCTTTTTTTCCATATTCCTGAATGAGGCCAAACCAAAAATCTGAGGACAACACCAGCTGTTACATCACTCTCCACTTGGAGTAGTACATGGTTAATGCCTGGCACTGGGGACAAATTGAAAATGCTCAAGTGTGACACTTTAGGTTTTGCAGAGGAAGGAAGGAAAAAAATCTGCTAACTTCACTCACCTCATCATTCTCTAAGAAAATTCGTCTAAGAAAACTTAGCACATTCTGCTGCAACATGAGGGGAAAACCTGAATTCCAGAAAAAATGTTTACTTAATACTTTTAATTGTATCTTTTATTACTCCCTCACTTGGTCTCTCCCTTTTGCTCTGTTTTGTTGTTTTTGTTTTGTTTTGTTGCTTTGTCATTTGTCTGTTTTGTTGTTTGATGGTTTTCCTAGATTCTTCAATGAATAGAACTTAATCCTTAGCATTTACCTGTTTTTCATACTCCTCAGTACTCAAGGAACACTTGCGAACTATTTCTTTTAGATCAAATCACTCGAAAATTTAGTTAAAGTGTGTAGCTAAATATGCAGGTGATGTTCATTTTTTTGGTAGCCAGACAACCAGTTAGACAGTTGGACTAGTTGGAGCATTTATTGAGATAACTCAAAAGGTAATTGATTGGAACAGTGGTTTGATCCAGCAGAGGAAGTTCCATTTTGAATACCACCCTCGGGATTCTCCCAAAAGCGTTGGTTTTTTCTCAGACATAGAAAATGCCATACATTTTGTGATATCTGTTAGCTTTCCATGTAATTAAATTGATGGGTATTGTATTCATTGGCCTCACATTAGAAATTAGCACAGCTCGTGAAGAAACTGTAATGTAAGTCTAGCTCTCATTCATTTATGTGCATTTACTAGTGTTGAGCCATATAAGTAAGTTCGATTAGGACCCACTAAAAACATAATATCTGTTATTGCCCTTCACAGTTGTAGCTTCCTAGATTTGGACTGTTACTTGGGTCTGTTTGATCAGTGTTCTTCCCAGAGACAGTTGTTTTGAGAGAATAGATCACCATGTGTCTGAGGACATCAGGCACCTGATTGCCTGGCATACATGAGGTGGCTGCCCAAATCTCTCAATGTATGTTTGAATTTTAAAGAGAAAACAAAGGGAAACTAATTGGCTGCTTAAACTTGGCCATTACTCAGGGTTAGCAAACAGGAAATAATTAAAACCTGGAGTTTATGTTAGTAACCAAGGAGGAAACTGAATGAATTCCAATTTGTTAGAATTTGTCATTGGTTTACTTTTATGGCACACACTCCCTTTTTCATTTGCGGTACTTGTTCTTATTTTTAAAAAATTAAAAATGAGTCAAATAATTCTCAATTTAAAATTTAGGCCAAGGGTTGCCTGGGTGGCCCAGTCGGTTAAGTGTCCGACTTTGGCTCAGGTCATGATCTCACAGTTTGTGAGTTTGAGCCCCACGTTGGGATCTGTGCTGACAGCTCAGAGCCTGGGGCCTGCTTCAGATTCTGCATCTCCCTCTCTGTCTGCCCTAGTCCTCCCCCCCCCCCCTCAAAAATAAAACATTAAAAAAATAAAATAAAATTTAGGCCAAAAACTATGACTCGTTTAATACCATCAGACATGCCTAAGATTGACATAAATCCAGAAACAGGCATAAATAACCTCTATAAGTAGACATTTGGGGACTGTAACAATAACAAAATAGCCATTTTGTACCAATGTAGAAATGGTGATTTTTTTTTCAAATGTCTTATGTTCTGATATGTAAATTGTATGGAAAAGTTTGTTTTCTCAGTTATGTTTGGAAGAATTCTCCTTAGCCATTTTTGCTTAAAATTGCCTTGAAATCAGTGCATTAAATTGATTTTTAGAATTAATTGACTTAATTTGAAATCAGTGCTTCAGTTGTTTTAGAATCTATACCTTTGTCAAGATTACATTACTAAACCCAAGGAAAAGGTACTTTTATGAAAAGGAAAAGAGAAATATGCTAATTAACTATCAAAATTGGTTTATTTTCATTTTCGTTTTGAATTATATTGTTGTCCTTGAGTACTGTGTGTGGATTTCTGCCCTGTTGACCACTGCTGACTGAAGAAATCTAATACTAAGCCTGTTTTATTTTATTTAAATTTCAGTAGTTTTACATTTTCTTTTTTGGAACGTGCAAAATTAGTTAAACTTTAGGGACACATCCAAATTAAGAGTTTCTCATTTTGTCTTTCATGGACAACTTTACTTTGTTTTCAGGCTGATGCAGCCTGACAAATATTTGCTTATGATTAAAAACTTGTGTTTCTATCAGGAGATATTCTTATACTGCCAGAGTACACTTCAATAAAATAATCACTTTATACATGCTATCAGTCGTCATGCATTGTGGACCGACTAAGTCTGGTGTAGAATCACTAGAATCTTTATGATGGGATATAAAGTCCACAAGATCTTGCTGAGGGCTGCTGGAATGCAGACTGGCTGTCACATCAATTTTCTTCGCCTATTCATCCCACCGTATTCTGATAGGTTAAAACTGAAGGGAAGATGGTAAACAATGAAAATGGACTAACATGTAATATAGTAATTTACACATCACTAGCTGTGTGACCCGCATATGTTATGTTGCCCACTCTGAGCCCACTTTCCTCAGGTTGAGAGGCAAGTGCCAGGGAGGGTTTGGGGGAGAATTTATGTGAGATAATTAACGTTAGAGCACCTGGTGGCACCTGGTTAATGAATAAATATGTCAGAAAAAAATGTGAAGGCAGAAATGATTGATTTTGATTGCCTCTGCTACGAAGAAATTTAGCACACACACAAAATAAACATTAGCCAAAACATGTGAACAGCTGTGTTTAGAACTCTGCACCATCTAAATCATCTAAATTCTAAGGAAACCAACCATATTGCTAATTAAATCTTCACTAACGTACCCTTGTTAATTTTCATTCAATTTTGTTACATGTTAGAGTTCAGGATCTGTTCTGAGCAAAAAAATACTTAGTACGGTGCCCATTTTATAACACACGGAGGCAATTTTCCTATAACAAAACCATTACGGATTTTTAGTTGCAGCCTTTTTGCATAGTGTTGCTCATAATTAGTACTTCTTGATCATGAATCCTTGATTTGGGAACAACCCAATTCCAGCATTTTTTGTAATTTGTTAAGTGCTTTCAAGGAATATTTTGAAGCTAATATGTAAGCTCCTTGTATCAGTTTGGCTTCAAGTAGTCCCCTCTTGTAATAGCACAGCTCCAGGTGGCTTCTTTCCCAAGACACCTGGACATTTCCCACATGTTACCTCTAACTCTTCAGCTGCCCAGCCTGACTCTACAAGCTTTGCCCTCAATCCACCCACATTAGAGTCCATAATAAAGCTGATGCATCACTTACCCTTCACTTAGAAAGAATTGGCACAAGTGATCACAAACATTAAAATCTTTGGCAACATAAACATTAGAACAGCTAAGCTGTAATGAAATTGGAAACCAAAATCATGAAAGAATGAGAAATAGTATGTCTTAGTTTGTGTGCTGTCTTTCAACTAAAATGTTAAGACCTTTGGAGGACAGCTGTGTTTGTGTGTATGTGTTTTATAGTATAACTTTGTCATAAGATTTTGCCAATATATTACCAACTGAAGCAAACTTTTTTCATCAATGTTGCTTAAGAAAATAAAAAATAAGCTGAGAGGGAAAGCTGAGATTACCTAGTTGCTTCCCCTAAGGTGGTGTGCACCCCATGTGGTATACAAGATTAGCCATAGGAGTACAGGAGAAAATTTTAGAGCTTCTTTTTAATTTTAACAGTTTCTATTTCTACTTTTATCTGTTTAATTCATGCACATAATTAATAGAGGTAGATACTTAGTCATATATTGAGGGGAGTGGCTGCTTAAAAGCAGATTTCATGAATGCATAATCAAAAAGGTTCAAAGATCACTCCAGCAGACACTAAGGGAGAGAGACTGACTCATTCTTTGCCTTGAAGTCATTTATCAGAAGAAAAACACATATTAAAGGGAAAACTATTGTATATATTTTACATTTTTAAAAATACCTTTGCATTAAGTTTTATATTGCTTCTATGTTGTTTGAATAATGTCAACTATTTCTATAATTTCATCTATGTCCTTACGTGTTATCCATACTCATTAATACTTAAAGTAACTGTCAAAAACAAAGTTCAAGAGTGTTGTTTACTGATGTGCCTCTCATTGCTAGGGCATCATTCCTGAAGTGGCTCACATTTAACAGGGATATTTTGTTGGCTGCTTCTTACTTTCATCATTGTGGTAATGAGCTATAATTAACTTTATTGAGGTAATTGAGTATGTATGCAATCATTTTAAGAGTTTATGTATAATATAGAGAACTTGGATTGGGCTTGTAGAAATAAGGTAGTAAAAAGCTTCCTCTTGAAAGTGTGATGTGAATTACTTTTGCCTTAGGCTAATCTTGAAAGAAACCTCTCTTGATGGTCTCCCATGAAGAAGTAATTGACCTTGGCTAGGTCCAAGGTAGAGTATGTTTTATTAACCTTGCTCCTTTGTGAGATTAGCTCTAATGTGTCAAAATAAAATTTCTGACAGGCAGAACAGAATTTTAGTAAAATTGACATGTTAAAATATTAACAGAAATTAATTCAGAATTTATTTTCCTTTTAGTTCGCAGGAGGATGAAAGACCTATGTCACCTTTCTATTTGAGGTATTTATTTTATTTTTGTTGTTCTGTTACAGGGAATGGAGGAGGGGTGAGGTTCCTTTGAGTTTATTTGCCCATTTTAATGCTTTTCAATAGAATGTTCTACACTATGGCCAAACTAAGCTTATTAGAACTCTTCATCATATTGTTCATGCTGTGTTTTTCTTCTCTTTGGTTTAAGAAATCTTAAATTAACACAGCTGAAAAGATTAAGATATTTTGTTTTAAATCCAGAAATGCCAAGGTAGTCATTTTAATTTCAGAAACCTCCTGATGATTAGGCCATTACCTGTGTCTTAAAAATTTCTATTCTATACATATATGCAGATGGGGGAGGGGTGTGAGCACAAGGCTCATTGGCTGAAAAAAGTCTTCGGCTATGTTAAGTGTGAAAGTAAGTATTCAGTGAGTTGATGAAATTTAGGGCTATTTGCTAAAGCTTACAGAGGCAGAATAACAGCTATTACAACAGGTAAATTTACAGAATTCAAAGTAGATGTTAACTCTTTCCTCAGTTGTGAAATCTACTTTTTTAAAAGAAATGTCAGGATGTGTGATAAAGAGTTTATTTTTTAATCTGATTTGTTGTAATAGCCCCAGAGTTAGATTTAGACTTTAATTCAACCAACAATAGTTCAGAAATGTGTCATAGGACTTCAGTCTTAGCCAAGTGATTGCTTTTTAGTACTGTTTTGTCCTTCAGCAACTTGAAACATATTGCATAATCACTTTGTGGCAAAAGAGAGAACATTTGAGGTTTTAGTTTGAGACAACATGGTGGTCCGTTTGATTCACTCTGGTTTCCTGCCAATCAAATCAGCATATTCTACTTCATAGGCTACCTCAACTATACAATTACCTTAAACACATGAGGAAGTTGTTGCCCAGTACGTGGTCACTCTGGTATTCATTATGTAAATATGCACAGTAATATCAAACAAATGATTATCATATATTAATGGAAATTAAATTTTACACAATACAAAAGACAAAGCACTAGATCATGCCAACTAATGAGAACTGTTCTCAGAATGTCTTATTTTTATTCCTCTGGGCAACATCAATCTATGTGTTACATAGTATTGAATTTTATTTTTTTTAACCATTTTAAAAAGCAGATGGAAATTATAAGTCTTAAGTCCTTAAAGAGACATAACCATGTCTTCTAGCGTGATAATTTTTAAAAATTATTTAGACTATTTAGTCTTGAAAAAGAAATTCTATACTTGCAAAATGAAAGTAAAAGAATGTAAAGAAAATGTATTTACCACAACTCTTGGTTGAGGCTATTTGACCTTTCAATGTTAAATGTCATAAAAACTAAAATATTATAGAAGTAGGAAAAAAGAATGAATGTGCACGCTAGCCCACATTACAGGAGAGCTAAAGTTGCAGAAGAAGGAAGTTATGAGCAGACGCTCTTTTGAAAATTTAACGAAGTGGAGCTGTACCACAAATGAAATAATAATTATTATTTGGCCTGAAATTCCAATCTCAAATGTAGTTTATTTTTCTGAATAACATTATATGATAGTCTTAGAAATTATTTAAGAACTAGGTTCATACAAGTTAATTTAACTTTTTTTATTATCTACTTGACATGAAGTAGGGAGAATCTATTAGTAACACATGAACCTGTTTAGAGGGAGTTTTTTTGGTTTTGTTTTCAAATTATTTGCATGGCTGGTTTGAGATTAACTTTTCTTGGGTTACTCTAGCATACAGAATTCAAGTGGAAGACAGAAAACATGATTGTTAACTATGATTACAGCTCTTCCAGATTTTTGAACTAGAAGCATAACATGTCCACTGCTAATTTAATTTATAAATTAGTGCACTTTTTTGACACTACCTTTAGTAAGAACAAATGAATGCTTAAATGTTTTAAATATATTAAAACTTCTGTAGCTTCTTTGTCTCCCTTTCCCTCCTACTTTATTAAGATTTCATTCCTACAGTGCTCAGAAAGGGGAGTTAACTGTAAGACTTAGGAATTTCGTAATGATTTGTCACCATGATGAAAAACTAAATTGGCTCTTTAAAATCCCAAAATTATATTTACTGTGCCTTTGAAAAGTAAAAAGTGACTGGTAGTTGCAAAATGATATCTTCCCTGACTAGGAATGTTGAATATTGTGTGCTGTATATTATATTTTGACATTGTTAACTGGTTGTTGTTGTTGTTGTTGTTGTTTTTGAGGAGGGGGTAGAGACAGAGAGGAAAGGTCCAAACAAGAGATGAGCACATCAGCTGAGATGGGCACTCAGCAGAAGTAAATCCAGCCACAGGCAGCCAGCCAGAGGGACAGGAATGAAATAGCGGGTCAGTGGCAGGAGATCCAGTTGGTGGTTTATTCTGTAAGGTCCAGCATGAGGTAGAATGGCAAAACTCAGTGGCTGTAGGTCTGGGAGTGGGCAGTTTTTAGGAAGACTGGATCAAAACAGAAGATAAAGGCAATGCAGGGCTCCAGTTTCAGAGGAAGGAAAATAGATGATCCATAAAGAAACTCAGGTGCAGGATATCAGACAAACATCCAGCTATTGGAGTGGAGACCCGGTACGTTATGTATAATGCAGACAGAATCTGTATCTGAGGCAGAGGATAGATAGAGCTGGAGAGCATGCAGAGGACATGCAGTCCACTCATGGAGGTTCTAGGACCTTTCTGTGGCTGGGGGAAGAAGGAAGGTGGGATGCAGGAACTGGGAACCAGAGAGGCCATTTCAGTCATGACCTTGCTCCATTTTTCATCTTGTAGAATTTCAGTTTCTGTGATTACAGTTCTCTATTGTAAACACTCATGGCTGAACCATATGTTAGTCTACCATACATTTCATTTATCCTCAGCTTTTTCTCTTGTAAGGTAGGACTGTTATAAATAGACATGCATTCATATAATCTCATTCTAGATTAAATATCTTCTCAGACAAGAACTTTGTCTTCTGAAATTTCAGCACTTCTTCAGCACCTAACCTAACCCACCAGAACCATTCGTCCTATTTTACTTTATTTAATTTAATTTTATTTTATTTATTTATTTATTTATTTATTTTTATTTTATTTTATTTATTTATTTATTTTTTTTTTTTTTTTTGCAAAGGAAAGAAAGAGTGGCTACAAATCTGACTTGCTGCCATTTCATGGGCAGGATTACTGCAGATACAGTAGCTCAAACAGTAGGTGTCATTGTTCCCCAGATGCTCATTAGAGATCACCCACCCTGTTGAAGTGATTAAGGAAATGAAAGGGAAGAATGGGTTATGCCAAACCCTTAGCAAGATTGCTACAAAATAAACAAGAACCTGCAGACTTCAGGTGAAGAACATTCTTGGCAAGGATGTCTATACCCTGGCCTCTCATAGTCTCAGCTAGACTCCCAGAAAGGTGCCCCTACCTCGATTGCTCAGATTAGCAACTTGCCGTAGGTGTTGTGTGCCACATCCATCCTGTTATTGTCTGAAT
This sequence comes from Panthera tigris, assembly GCF_018350195.1. Taxonomy (NCBI): domain Eukaryota; kingdom Metazoa; phylum Chordata; class Mammalia; order Carnivora; family Felidae; genus Panthera; species Panthera tigris. The sequence continues at coordinate 131,290,317 of NC_056663.1, forward strand.
TCTTTTCCCTGTCATCCAGTCAGATCTGGCTAGAATCTGTTGCTAATTCTAGTTTTATTTGTCTGGGTCTTCAGTATCCGCAAACTCAGATTTTGATTTCTGTGTTTATTTTCACTGGGATTAAGGCTTTTCATCTCTACTCTCCATTCCTCCTCATCTCTGTCCACTCCCACCTCACCTATACTATCTTCACATTCTTTATGGCCAGGTTCAGATCTTGTCCTGATCCCATCCCATCCTATCCCATTCCATCCGACTTCTACTCTTGAATTCCTTCTTTACAAATTCCTGGATTATATATATATAGTTTGTATACGTAGATGATACATACAGCCAGTATACAAAGCGCATCTCTGCCCATACTTTATCAAAATCCTAAATGTGCTTCAGGGGCTACATACCTGTAACCAGTCTTTCACTGGTCACCTGACCTCTGAATGGTGGCTCCTTGCTCACCTAACATCTGCCTCTTAGCAACTGCACTAATCTTCCTCTGCTTTTTCTTTCTCATTTTGTGCTCCATTGAAACTCTAAAATTGACAGTCTTTATCAATCTCAGCCCAAGTTTTAATACTCAAGGTGCAAATTGAAGTTAAATTCCTATTTTAGCAGGTTTGGAATTGCTTAGGGTCAATTTCAGTATTCACATGTTTTTTTAATTTTCCTGAATTAGGAATATCAAATAGATTTATTTCTAAGTTACCTATTTGGAATACAGACTTATTCTTGAGTATTTTAGTATTTTCATTCCTTGAAACTAGGGATCATTAATTTATGAAAATCTTTTAACTGTAGAGTTTACATTGAAGAAATATTTAGCTTTGGGTAAATTCAGATTAAAACATAACCCGACAGGGGCGCCTGGGTGGTACAGTCAGTTGAGTGTCCGACTCTTGATCTCAGCTCAGGTCATGATCTCACAGTTTGCAGATTTGAGCCCTGTGTCAGGCTCTGTACTGATGGTGTGGATTCTGTCTTTCCTTTCTGCCCCTACCCCGCTTGTGCACATGCTCTCTCTCTCTTTCTCTCTTTCTCAAAAAATAAACAAATTTTAAAAATTAAAACAAAACAAAACAAAACAAAAACATTACCTGACATTAGATGGGATCTGAAAACTGTATCATGCCACTCCTGTCCTGCTATGTAGAAAAGTTTTTAAATAGCTCTTTGTGGATTACCTTTCAAACAACTTGTGCTGAAATTGTAGATTTATGACTTTTTGGTCATACTTTATTACATTTTAATAGTTTATTTTTCTTCTCAAGCATATTGTATGTTTTCTAAATTACCATTTTGAGGGAAAAATTCTCATTTTTAGATGGGATAGTTTAAAGAAGTAATGTATCAGTCATTCTATTTGTTGTTGACTACCAAATACAGCAAACAAGCAGGCTGTTTATTTGATTAGCTACTTGATTTTTCCCAGATAATAAGGTCAACTAGACATTTGGGTATCTTTGAACACAAATAAGTATATATTAAAAATATTTGTTTCCATTGTCCTTTTTAACTCGGTGTTTCTAAACTGAGGAAGCATATTATCTCTGCCTGTACAGTTCTTTTGTGGGGGGAGGGTAAATATAAATAACATTAACTGTATCATTTTAACCATTTTAATTTTTTTAATTGTGGCAAAATACACATAGCATAGAATTTGACATCTTAACCATTTCTAAGTGCATTTCCACTAATAGTGCACAAGTCCCATTTCTCCATGTTTTTCCTAACACTTATTATTTTCTGTTTTTTGACAATACCATCATTATGATACAAAGTATGTAGAGCTCTTTAAAGATGCTGGCATCTCACTAGCCAAGATTCTGACCTTCGAGCGGTGGTGGGTGTCCATATTTTCAATGTGTCATGGGATAGTCTTTTCAGTAACTAGTGCTGAGAAAACTGGATATCCACATGCAAAAGCATGGAGTTGGCCGCTCACCTAATATCTCATATACAAGAATTAACTCAAAATGGATCAAACGTCTAAATGTAAGAGCTAAATCTGTAAGTACTCTCAGAAGAAAACATCAGGCAAAAGCTACCCAGTCCTGAATTTGGCAGTGATTCCTTAGATATGACACCAAAAGCACAGGAAAGAAACGAAAGGGTAGACAAATTGGACTTCATGAAAGTTTTTAAATCTTGTGCATCAAACAACAACAACAAAGACACTCCCAACAGAAATTAAAAGGAGAATGGGGGAAATATTTGCAAATCATTTATCTCATAAGGGATTAATATCCAGAATATATGGAGAATTCCAAAAAATCAACAACAACAAAATGATTTTTAAAATGAGCGAAGAACTTGAATAGAAATTTCTCCAAAGAGGTTATACAAATAACAAATAAGCACACAAAAAGATGCTGAACATCACTAACCATCAGGGAAATGCAAATCAAAACTCTAATATCACCTCAGACCTATTAGGATGACTGCTATGAAGAAAAGAAAATAACAAGTGTGGTCAAAGATGAAGAGAAATTGAAAGCAGGTCACAGGGTCCCAAAGAAATATTTGTACACCCATGTTCATGGCAACATTATTTGTAATAGCCAAAAAGGCAGTAGCAATCCAAGTGTCCCTCAGTGGATAAATGGATAAACAAAACTCAGTGTATACACATGGTGGAGTCTTATTCAACCTTTAAAAAAAGAAGGAACTTCTGATACATGCACAACACAGATGAACCTTGAGGACATTTTTGCTAAGTGAAATAAGTTAGTCACAAAAAGACATCTGTATGATTCTACTTACATGAAGTACCTAATGTAATCAGATTCATAGAGACACAAAGAATGGTGGTTGCCAGGGGCTGGGAGGATGGGGAGAATCAGGAGTTACTGTTTAATAGGTACAGAGCTTCAGTTTTACAAGATAAAAAGTTTCTGGAGATGAATGGAATGAATTCACAACAATGTGAATATACTCAGTGCCACTGAATTGTACACTAAGAAATGGTTAAGATAATAGATTTTATGTGTGTTTTACTACAACAAAAAATTTGAGGGAAAAATGTGTCACATAAGAGATATACCCCTAGCTAGAAAACACTAAACCAGACCACTAGTATAATTATTTTATACTGAAGAATGATTATAAACTTAACTAATGTGTATCATATAGTTCTTTAGGTATTCAATATTAAGTTCTTGGTTTCTGAGCTAGTCATATTTTTTACTTAGTATGAGACTAGTATAGATTCTGGGTTTAATTCTATCAGTGTTAATTAAAATATTAAGCTTCTTATTTAGGCTATACTGATAAATTATATGAATTTTTATATTTTGTATTCTTACATCTTTCCTCAGCATGAGAAGGCAAAGGAAAAGTTTACTCACAGGAAATGACATCCTTAGAGCCATTCTGTCTAGACCTCTTGCTGCTCTATTCTTCAGTCTTTCTGCCTTCCTTAGACTTCTGTTTATAAGAACTTCAGATTTAGGGGCACCTGGGTGGCTCAGTCGCTTGAGTGTCCAACTCTTGATTTCAGCTCATGATCTCACGGTTTGTGAGTTTGAGCCCTGCATTGGGCTCTGTGCTGACAGTGCAGAGCCTGCTTGGGATTCTCTCTCTCCCTCTCTCTCTGCTCCTCCCTCTGTCTCTTAAATTTATTTTTTTTTTAAAAAAAAGAACTTCAGGGGCACCTGGGTGGCTCAGTCAGTTGGGCATCCAACTTTGGCTCAGGTCATGATCTTGCAGTCTGTGAGTTCGAGCCCCACGTTGGGCTCTGTACTGACAGCTCAGGGCCTCTGGGTGGCTCAGTTGGTTAAGCGTCAGACTTCAGTTCAGATCATGATCTCGGTTCTTGGGTTTGAGCCCCGTGTTGGGCTCTGTGCTGACAGCTCAGAGCCTGGAGCCTGCTTCCGTTTCTGTGTCTCCATCTCTTTCTGCCTCTCCCCCACTCATGCTCTGTCTGTCTCTCTCCCTGTCTCAAAAATAAACAAACATTAAAAATAAATAAATTTTAAAAAGAACTTCAGATTTGAATTTAATTTAAACTTTTAATTTAAACAAATAGAAGATTAGCTCTACCTAATAGAAGTACTTCCAGATTCCCATTTAAATTGTAATGATGATATTAAAGACAAAAACTAGAGATCGCTTTATAACAATGATAAAGAAAACCATATATCAAAGATCACATCAGTGGGATGGACTGAGAAACTTATTATTACTTTACAGACTTCACGCTCCACTATCTAAACAATACAAATGGTCACAAAGAGAGAAGGAAGGGGAAAAAAAAAATTAGTTGACTTCTTTCCTTTGTCTACTACTGACCAGAAAAACAAGTGACATTCCCCCTACTGAACAGAAAGTTATTCTCTGAACCATTCAGAGCTGAGTTGCATATTCTTTTTCACTTCTCTGCCCCCATTAGTTTTTTTATGTCAGTATCTCTTCAAAGATAGAATGTCTAGTATACAAAACAATGGAAAGGAGAGGGGGTCCTCCTGAGATAGTCACTTAAAGCATTTGAGAAGAGGATAAAGGCAGGAAGATTATTAGACATAATGCCTGTTTTGAAGAGTACACTGCACAAAGTACAAATTTATTCTTGATTCTCCAGCTTAGAAAATTGGACCAAATAGCAAGTGTACCTATCTAAGCGTTATAGATTATTCTAGTGCAGACTCATATGGTGGCTCTCCAAATCTAAATTCATGAGCTGGCATCTACCCACAGCCAAGGGACAATGAAATAAAGAATGATCTACCACCCAAGTTGTTGGTAATAGCTGTGCCTGGATTGATTGATTCCTTCAGAACCACAAAACATGAAGAACTATTTGGGGCCTATAAAGAAAAATTACAAACTAAGAGAAAGGATGACTTGCTCTGAGGACTCCATGTAAAAACAGATTGCAGAGAATTGCGTTTTATACGATTCAGAGGAAAACTTGAAAGTAATATTACTAATCTTCTCAAAAATATGCTCAAGGACATGACTAACCCTCTGTGAAATGTAAGTAGGAATCTGTAAGGGGAAAATTGGTTTACAATTGTAAGGCTAGGGACACAGAAGAATAACTGAAATGAGGAGAAGGGAGCCTAGGAATGTATTAGCAGAGATTTCAAAAACTATGTGGGAAACAATAGAGAGCAGAAATTATTAAAAATAAGTCAAGCACAAGGGTGCCTCAGTGGCTCAGCAGTTGAATGTCTGATGCTTGATTTCGGCTCAGGTCATGATCCCAGAGTCATGGGAATGAGCCCTGTGTCAGGTTCTGAGCAGAGCATGAAACCTACTTAAGATTCTCTCTCTTTGCCCCTCTCCCTGGCTCACATTCTCTCTCTAAACTAAAAAAAATTAATTAATTAATTAAAAAATAAAACATAAAAAATCAAGTATGTGATGAGAAAGAAACTTGAAAAGCTCTTCCAAAATGGAAAGGAAAAAGATAAGAAAAACTGGGAGAAATAATGCTAGATATGAAGGTTAGAGATTGGAAAGCCAACCTAAAAATTATGATTCTAAGAAAACAAACATACTAATAGAAATAAAAGTAGAAATCAAAGGTTATGCCCATCTAATTGAGAGGTGAATTACAAAGTAGTAGAAACTTGATAACTATCATTGATGGAGGGGCAAAGAAAGTAATAACATTCTGAATTTCTTGTCTTTCATAGAAGGTAGAGTTTCCTTTTTTTCTTTTCTTTTTTTTTTTTAATTGAAGTGGGAGTTTTGTTTGGGGGAGGTGTTTTAGTTTTAATAATCAGAGATAAATAATAATTAGGGATGTATGGGTATGAGAAAAACCACTATTGGAAATCTCTATAAGATTTCTATAATCCAAATACCCCCAGAAGATAAGAGCAAAGACAGAAATCAAAGGAAAAGGAAGTTCCCAAATTAGAAAACATAAAGTAAAAACACAAAACTAGAATAATACATCAACTATAACAACAAATGTAAATGATCAAATTCTTTGATAAAAGCTAAAATTGTAGGGTGCCTGGGTGGCTCAGTTGGTTAGGCATCTGACTCTTGATCAGCTCAGGTCTTCATCTCTGGGTCATGAGTTCAAGCCCCACACTGGGCTTCATGCTGGGCATGAAGGCTACTTCATAAAAGTAGCTTGTTCATAAAAACAAGCAAGCAAACAAAATGACTAAGCACGTAAAGGTTATATATTAGCATGTGTAAAATAGCACAGCAATAAATGAAAGAAATTTAAACTCAAGGATAAACAGGCAAATAAATTTGAAGTATAGAACTTATACATAAAACTGTTTGTCTATAACAAACTTTATCAAGTACATAGCACACAGTATAGCATAGTATCTGATATAATTAATGAGATTTAAAATAAATGAGCATTGCAGAGGTGCCTGGGTGCTCAGTCTGTTGGGCATCGACTTGATTTTAGTGCAGGTCATGATCTCATGGTCATGGGATCGAGCCCCACATCGGGCTGAGCATGGAGCCTCCCTGGTATTCTCTCCCTCCCTCTCTGTCCCTCCCCTATTCGTGCTCTCTCTCTGTCCCTCCCTCAATCGTGCTCTCTCTCTTTCTCTCAAAATAAATAAACTTAAAAAATAAAATGAGCATTACATACTAAACTTTGCACCATACAAGTAGGGCTCAAACATTCCTGCTACTTTCTAAAGAATTATTCAGCTGTATCTGAAAGTTCTCAAAAAGTGGAAATTTTAACAGTCATGTTTTCTAACCACAGTGTAATTAATACCAAAAAATTCCCAATCAACTAATGAAAACTCTCCTAAAGGGAGGAAAAAAATTCAAAGACAAAATAAAAACTAGTATAGACTATTGATAAGAAAAAGGAGGAAAGTACGTATGAAAACTTGTGAGTTCTAAGCTCTTTTAGAAAAAAAAATTTTTATGTTTATTTTTGAGAGAGAGAGCACAAGCAGGAGAGGGCAGAGAGAGAGGGAGACAGAATCTGAAGCAGGCTCCAGACTCTGAGCTGTCAGCACAGAGCCTGATGTGGGCTTGAACCCACGAACTGCAGGATCATGACCTAAGCCAAAGTCTGACACTGAACTGACAGAAACCCCTCTAAGCTCTTTTTTAAAAGGTGACTTCATCTTCTTAAGATTAAAAATAAATGAGCCATACAATCAGAATAAGAAACCATATAAAGGAAGAAAAGCAACCTCTTAGAAATTTAAAAGGTTTTAATAATAATAAAAGAAACGGAGAAAAGAGCAGAACTGATGTTTGAATCTAGGAACTGGTTCTTTAGGAATAAAAATGAAAATTTTAAAAGAGAAAAACCTCTCTGGGGCACATGGGTGGCTCAGTTGGTTAAGTGCAACTTCAGCTCAGGTCATGATCTCACAGCTTGTGAGTTCAAGCCCTGCATGGGGCTCTGTGTTGACAGGTCAGAGCTTGGAGCCTGCTTCGGATTCTGTCTCCCTCTCTCTCTCTGCCCCTCCCCCGCTCGCGCACGCGCACGTGCGCGCTCTCTCTCTCGCTCTCTCTCTCTCTTAAAAATAAATAAACGTTGAAAGATATTAAAAATAGAGAAAAGCCTCTAATAAACTTGAGAAAAAATGGAACAATCCTAATAATCCAAATTGAAATGTGCAGTCAAGGTATGTAGTAGTTTTTAAAAGATCAGAGACTACTTGCAATTTCATACTAGTAAACCTGAAAATATAGAAATAAAAAATAAATTTTGAGAAGAAGGGGCTCCTGGGTGCCTTTTTAGGTTAAATGTCTAACTCTTGATTTCAGCTCAGGTCATGATCTCAGGGTTGTGAGCCCAAGTCAGGGCTCTGCACTGAGGATGGAGCCTGCTTAAGATTCTCTCTCCCTCTCCGTCTCCCATGCTCTCTCATTCATGTGTGTTCTCTTGCTCTCTCTCTCTCTCTCTCTCTCAAAAAAAAAAAAAAAAAATTGAAGAAAATTCCATTTGGATCCAAAGATCAAGTAATCTGTTCTAATTCTAAGAAAATAACTAAATGTATAGCCAAAGATGTATATGAATAGCATTATTTGAGAATAAGGATTATGTCTGTATTAAGGACACACTCTGAAGCCAGATTAAATGAGAGAGAATCAGAGCTGTGTAAACTTATCTGTAAAGGAGTATACATAGTGAACTATCCATTTCATTCATAATTTTGCTTTATAAAGGCCCTGGTCAAAAAACTAAAACTGAATTTCTTTTTATGCAAAAACATGCTAAATATGTAAAACTAAAGACTCCAATAATTAGGGCCTGAACAGAAAAGTGAGTATTTCAGTATTTTGATGGACTCTCTTTAATTTGTTAGAAATTACTTAATAGATTATGAAAATACAGGAATGAAGAATAATTTTTTTTCTTCAAATCAATCCTAATATTTAAGGGACTAGGAAGTGTAATGTTTGATAAACATACTTGATAAACATACTTGATAAACATACTTGATAAAGTATGAGGATAAATATTTTCCTCCTACTGACTCATATCCATGTAGTATGTTTTCAATTTATGTTCTAGTATTATATGCATAGTATATGATTTAAAACCAAAAAAGTGAGGCCTTTTAAATCCGAACTATCTGTAACACCACCACAAAACAGTGATACAATTTTTGTCAAAGTTGAGCACCTATAAATGCTCCATTAATTTCTACATATAATAATAGCTAAAATTTAAAGTGAATAAACACTGAAGATCAAGTGTATTTGTTTTATTGTATGACACTGTCCACTGAAGACAATGGTTAAAGCTTTAATTAGAAATCTGTTCTGCAATTGCAAGAAATAACATTAGATTCATCTTATAATGTTGACGCTGCATATCAATTGTTTTAGTATTTTAAAATAATACTAAAAATAGTGTATTCTCTTAAATAGACAAATTAGGAGCTTGATGCTATTTTGATTAGTTACATGATCTTCATGCTTAGGCTGAATTAAATATCACTTAATTGTCTTTTATATCCTTATTCATTAGGGGCACCTGGGTGGCTCAGTCAGTTAAGCGTCCAACTTCGGCTCAGATCATGATCTCACAGCTCGTGAGTTTGAACTCCACATCGGCTCTGTGCTGACAGCTCAGAGCCTGGAGCCTGCTTCAGATTTATATACCACAGAAAAGAAAACACACTGAAGTAAGAGAACATACAGAAAAAGAGAACACATGCTCTTTCAAGATGTCGGATTTTAGTAGAATTGAAACTTCATTCTTTTTATATGTAGATTTCTTTATTTCAGACCAAGAGCTCTAATTAGAAAATCACTTGTCAACAGGCATTCTGTGCATCTTATCACATGCAAATTTATAGACTAATATTGTTGAGCATATTCAGCTTCCAGAAATGTAGTTTGAGTTTTGTTAATAGAGATACGGACTAAATATATTTAAGTATGTCATAGAATATATTGCAGGGGCACCTGGGTGTCTCAGTTAGTTAAACATCTGACTTTGGCTCAGGTCATGATCTCACAGTTTGTGGGTTCGAGCCCCGCATCAGGCTCTGTGCTGACAGCTCGGAGCCTGGAGCCTGCTTCAGATTCTCTGTCTCCCTCTCTCTCTGTCCCTCTTCCTCTCGCTCACTCACTCTCTCTCTCTCAAAAATAAATAAACATTAAAAAAAATTTAGAATGTATTGCAGAGTAGGCTTAGAATCTATTTTAAATAACTATACCAATAGTGAATGCAGTTGCACTGTCGCTTACAGCAGGCTTGGGTAATGAAATTGTCCATAGTGCTGGAGTCTGCATATAAGCTTATTTCTTTCAGGTTTTTTTTTTTTTAATGTTTGTTTATTTTGAGAGAGAAAGCATGCCCATACATGGTGGGGAGGGGGCAGAGAGAGAATCCCAAGCAGGCTCTGTCTGTGGCTGTCAACGCAGAGCCCATAGGGGGACTCCATCTCACCAATGTGAGATCATGACCTGAGCCAAAATCAAGAGTCACATGCTTAACTGCCTGAACCACCCAGGTGCACCTCTTTCAGTTTTGAATACTTGTTTTATCAACATTATGATATGATCTCTTCCATATTCAAGTGTTTATATTGCATGGTAAGAAATTTTGTTAGCAAAGGGCTCTGAAAGAATTCATTATTCTTAGCTTTCTGCAGAGGATAAAAAACAAGCTACATGTGGCTTGAAGGAAATCTTTCACTTTAGCTTATTTGCTTATTGTTCTTTTATCAGTGTCTTAGAATTACCTTCATGAGTCAATTATAGCTATGGAAATATAACCCCTATTTCTGTCATTAAATATTCTTAGAAATCTTGTTAGTGGTGAATTATCCCACAGGAACTATAGAGGTGTTTGGATACCTCACCAAAGCCATATTGGTATTTAATAAACCATAACTATGACCAAAACTATCATAAAACATTATGCAGTTATAACCTTTTGTAATGATTTAAACTTTAGGGAAGTAAACTTTTAGAGCTAAAAGAAAACCACAGAGATCAGTAGCCAAGCCTTTCATTTTCTGTAGGAAGAAACCAATCCAAACAGCCAGGCTAACTGACAATGTATGATTTCAGCTCATTAACTGCAGAGCTGAGACCAGAACTTCCCTTTTTTGATTTCCAATGGAAAATATTCTCTTCTCAGAATACTTGCTTTACACAAATTCTGTTTTAAAAACATGAAAACATGGGCATGCTAAGTATACCAAAACTTCCAAAGGAATGTTGAAGAAACTAAATAATCATAAATTTGACCTAAGATCAATATATAAGCAAAATTGAATATGATTTAATTACTTGTTTTTGTTATTGATTTATTCATTTATTTTGCATTCTGAAAATGGCTCTTTAAGACTGATTTATGTTGGGGTGCCTGGGTGGCCTCAGTCAGTTGAACATCTGACTCTTTTTTTCAGCTGAAGTCATGATCTCATGGTTCGTAGGTTCGAGCCCCACATTGGGCTCTCTGCTGACAGCATGGAGCCTGCTTGGGATCTGTGTGTGTCTCTCTCTGCCCTTCCCCCACTTGTGCACACACTCTCTCTCAAAAATCAGTAAATAAACATTAAAAAGAAAAAAAGATTGATTTGGGGGCACCTGACTAGCTCATTTGGTCAAGAGGCCGACTTTGGCTCAGGTCATGATCTCGTGGCTCACGAGTTTGAGCCCTGCATCAGACTCTGTGTTAACAGCTCAGAGCCTGGAGCCTGCTTCAGATTCTGTGTTTCTCTCTCTCTCTCTCTCTCTCTCTCTCTCTCTCTCTGACCTTCCCCACTGGCACTCTGTCTCTGCCTCACAAAAATAAATAAACATTGAAAAATAAATAAATAAATTTTACAAGACTGATTTACATGGCTTAGGTTACAAGCTACGAGGGAAATTTTGACATGTTGCCTTTTATTCACTTATGCTAGCCTAAGTTTTCCAACTCATACCCTCATTACTTAGATTAGAAAGTTTAAAAATAGCTATTGTGATATCCAAGTAATTGAAGTCTTAAAGAATTTGAGTTGCAGGGAATTACAGCTTTGCTAATCAGTGTCTTACACAAATCAGCAGCCTTAGAATCACTGTACAATTTGTTAGAAAGGCAGTCCCCTTCCTGAGACCTAGACTATTAAAGGAGAGTCTGTTTGCAAACAAGCTCCTAGGTGATTCAGCTATGCCTTAATGTTTGAGAAGCACTTCCTCAGTTAGTAATCTCAAAACCTGGTTCTACTTGATGTCATTTTCTTGTCTCTTTCTTCCTCACCTTTCTTTTTGTGTCCTGGCCCCCAGCCCCCAAAAAGGAACATAAAAACATCAGTGTGTGCTTGAATAAGCAAAAAGAAGTTCAGGTTAAAAGTATGTAGAAGAGAAGAAAGGATGTACATCTCCTCATTCTGAGATGGCCTGGAGGACTAATTGGCTGATTATACTTACATGTCTTTGGAATATTTTTAGCATCTAGCAGATCCACATTTTCTCCCTCTTCTGCATTCTCCTGGAGTCATCATTCACATTGGTCCATGTTCCCAAAACTAAGGTTGTGCAACTGCATTGAAAAGTGAAATGCAGGAGTTAATTATACAGTGTTGACTTTACAGAGGGTGAGCCACAAAGCATCAAAAGCAGGAACTGCCTGTTCCAGTTAAGGACAGAGAACAGCAAAGGATATATTATTGGTTATGTAACCTGGGAACCACTGTGAATAACAGGCATTGTGAAGCAGATAAAAAATGGTTGTGATTAAAAGCAAAGTAAAATACCTAAGTCCAAGCCTCCATCTACAAAGATGATTCTAGTGAGTTTTTCTTCTAGTTAGTGATGGATTGAATGTCTGGTGTGGTGATTAAAAGCTTAGACTCTGAGCTAAAACTTTCTTGGTTCAAATTCCAGCTCATCTACTTCTTGGCTCTGTCACTGTGGGCAAGTTTCTTAACCTCTAACCTCTTCATCTGAAAATTGAGGAAACAATAGTACCTACCTCAGGGAGCTATCGTAAACAGCAAACAAGAAAATCTATGTACAAAATACTTAGCACAGTGTCTGAAACATACTAAGTACTCAGTAAGTGTTAGAGTGTATTTATTTGTTCATTTGTTCATTTATTGCGATTTTTCACATCAGTTTCCCTTGTGAACGATAGCATTATTTTTTGTGTCTCTTCCGGGATTTGACTGTGGTTTGTGGCCGTGAAAATAGCTATGGCTTTTTTAAAGGAAATTCTCTGGGCTAAAGAGTGAGTGTTGATCACCTCTGGGATAATAAGTGCTAAGCTCTGTCTGATGATAGTGGTAATGGTAGGGAGCATAATAGCAGTAAAGGAGAAGTGTCATACCGTCCCTTGAGGCACTTAGATTCAGAATGGAAAGAGATGAGATACACATGTACGTAGAAGAAAAACCCAACAGGTGGTTTAAAAAATCAATTTTGTATGTTGAAAATTGCGTAGCACATATGAGGATGTTTGGGGTGCTTGAAAGGCTGCCATCAGTATTGGTCATTAAGGACTGTCATTTTCTTCAGGTGTCTTCTACAAAGAATGAGGAAAAAAGAGCACTGTTTTGTCTGTTATGTAAAACTGTAGTTTGATAAGCATGAAGGATTTTCTTTTAAGCAGACTTTTGAATCTTGATTTAGAAGCTGACTAAGCACTGGAAGGCTGACTGTGAGAAAGTCTTGGTATTGATGCTGCTAAAGTATTTGCTAGCTTCAACCCTCACTGTGGTTGTATGAACACAGGGTGCAAGCAAGAGGGGAGAAGTTCCAGAGTGTGCTGATCAGGTAGTGTTCTATAATCCCACTGTTCCACTTAACGTTTGACTACTTTGTAATGTTTTTGAAGGAATTCAGGCTTTGGATAAAATGGGGAGGTAGAAGGAGTTTATAAATGCTCAATAAAAGGGCTGTAAATTAGGTGTTGAGATGAAACATTGTAGAGCTTGAGGGATTCTCCATCTTGAGGAACTTCAGAAGAAAAAATGGCTTAGAAATAGTCCTGTAGAAACCAGTGTTGCTTCCTTCTTTTCGGTCCCCTGTGGTTCCTGCTGCTGTCTGCATGTTCAGAGCAGCTTTAGAAAGCTGCTTCTGTATGCACATCTGGAGGAGGTGGACAAGGAGGGACCAGATTTGGGCTGGGGAGCGCCAGGAATGGGTAGAGTTGGTAGCAGGAAGGCAGTCAGCAACATTGTATTAACATTTTGGGAAAATGAAAAGACCCTGAACTAGAACCGTGGTGGTAGGGTTAGAAGGTAGAGATGGTTTGTAAAGATCACTTTAGAACTCTATGTCATAGACATCTTTAAAATGGAGGGGCAGAGGGAAGCACCTTTCAGGAGTAAACACCCAGGGCCATCCTCTAATTCTAGAAACAAGTGAAAATCAGCATCTGTCAGTGGATGGTTAAACATTGTACAGAGAACAGTCAGAGTCTGGCTGATACTTTCAGCCTGGAATCCCCTTCAGACATTGGGTTCACAGTCTCTGTGCTCTAATCTGACTTTATTTCTTTGTGCTTCTTTTCCACAGTACGCATGTATCCCAAGTCAGCAATGTTTCAACAACTGGAGAGTAAGTTTTTTGGATTGGGTTTTTTCCCCTCCTTTCCCATTTATCAAACAGAAAAAAAGCTACTCTAATGGTGTATCGTATTGGGAAATTAATACAGTAAGCAACCAATGATTATTTTTAAAACCAGAGAAGAGGACTAAATAAGAAGTGTTCCTGTTTGAGCTTCTGTGTGGGTGTGTGACTAGAGACGACTCAACCGTTTGAACATGCAAGATGTTTGCTTCAGTCAAAATAATGTCAGAGTCTATTAATATTTGCAAAATGTGTGTTGGGGGAGGTATCTTGCAATGAAGGATGTCATTAAAGGCTAAAGTAGTAACAGTATCTTTTCTTCTTCCCTCATAATGTTTAATCAGCCAGCATTTATTGAGTACCTGCACTATGCCAAGCAGAGTGTTAAGTGTGTAATGTCAGATAAGCTTTGGGCTCTGCCTTCAGGGACTTTACAGCCCAATAGGGACACAGAATCAAAAACAAATTAATGATGGCAACAAATCCTTTCTCCACAAGGCAGCAATAGTGTTCTATTGATTATGTCCATCATCTGCCTTTTTTTCCCTCAGGCCACCAATTGCACATGGTCTAAAATCTAAACTCCAGTTACCTGCCCTTGCCTACCTCTCTGACTAGATTGCTCATTATGCTGCAACCTCGTGACCTTCTCTTTCTGGAATAGGCCAAGCATATATTTGCCACAGAGCCCTTGTACTGGCTGTTTTTCAGCCTGGCCAATAATTTTCCTATAGTCCACTTTTTTGTTCCAATGTCCTCTCGTCCGAGAAGCCATCCCTGACTATCCACAGTCACTCTCCAATCCTGGACTCCATTTTGGAGGGAATTTATCATCATCTGAAATTTCACGATTTATTACCCATCTTGCCTCATAGCAGCAACATAAGCTCCATAAACACAGGGGTCTTGTCTGTCATATTCATGGCTGTATCCCTAACATACAGAAAAGTGCCTGATGTATATTAGGCACTAAATAAATATAAATAGTTTCTTGCTCAAAGACTTTCCAACACACCTTCCTTCCTTCCTTCCTTCCTTGCTGAGACATAAATGGGCCTTTTTAGAGCATCTTCCATCAACAGGGATCAGGCAGAAAAGGAGGGAAGATGTGATAAGGAGGTAGAGAGAATTTAAAAAAGCACTAGTTAGTATGAATTTGGATCCAACAGGATAAATTGGGATTTTTTTTTCTTCTTTGTTAGGTAAAGAAGCAGTGAGAGGGCAGGACTGACCTCTCTTAGCTTTGTGAATTTTAAAGAGATTCCGGAATTATACCAAGACTGATGTGTTCTTGCTTATGTGTTTCCTGACAACCTTTACTTCTTTTATATCTTACATAGTTTGGAAAAGATGTGGGATGGGTTTGTATGTACATATTAATTCACTGACATCCCTGTGTGCCACTGTTAGGTAATCTTGAATCATTGGGATATGGAGTTCTAAATATAAAAGTTCTAATGCCCAAGTTAGACTATACTTGTTCAATGTCTACAAATAGTTTTAATGAAATTACTATACATCTGGTAGAAAACTACATTTGGAAAATCTGAAGTTCTTAAATTTTTTAAAACCCATTTTATTTAAGCAAATGTTTTTTTCTTAATCTGAACATTTTAAAACTATGTACATGGTTCTTTTAAATTTTCTAATAGCTTTATTGAGACACAAAAAACTATACATACTTAATGTGTACCATTTGATGAGTTTGGATGTGATTCTTTTTTCAAGTGCAGAAAAATGTGGTTTGAGGAGAATATGTTTAGAATTTTCCATGCCAGCTATTTAGAATTAAATAGTGTGGTGATAAAAGAAGTTTGGACACATTGAAAGATTATACAGCTTTAGAGGGATACCTTATCTATCCCATCGTGCACTCTTTTTAGCCCCTGTACTGAAGTATTTCTTCATGTTGGACGAAGGAAATCTATCCTACCATCTTCAGTAATGAGTATTAGGATGTTTGCATGAATGCAGCTTCAACTGTATACATCACAATTTAATTTAATGGAGGTTCAGAAAGATTTTGCTATTCTAAGTAGTAATTGTTCTCGTGAGGTATTCCTTTTTAATAGCATTATTCCCTGCATAATTTTATCTTAAAGGGATTCTAAATAGATAATAGCCATCATAAAATTATTTGTGCCAGTTTGCTTCACAAACCATACTGCCTTCCTCTAAAGAACTGGTATGACATCTGGAGGAACTCACCCTTATAAGAATAGGTCTATTCTTATTCTAGGAGGAAAAAAAAATATTTCCTCATTCTGCCTTATATAAATGACCCTTATTTCCTGATGGCCTCTGATAACTGTTGCTAGACTTGCTGTGAGCATTTCAGTAATCCTGGACCTACAGAGATGAGAAACACGGTTATCAAATTGGTAGGATTTGTTAGGTTGGGTTTTATCTTTAACACACGATACAGATATTTTGAGATGTCTCATATGCTATCTCTGTTCATGAAACTATAGTAGATCTACCATTGGAAATACAGATTTTCCAAAATTAGAGATACAAACTTTTAAAGACAATCATTGATAAATTTGATTACCTGAGTGACTCTGTATTCTTTTTTTATTAGACTCTTAGAAAGAACCATCCGGTCAGCCGTAGAGCAGCATCTTTTTGATGTTAATGGCCCTGGAGGCCAAAGTTCAGAGGACTCAGAGTCTGGAACATCATCAGCGTCTTCTTCCACATCTGCCAGACAGCGCCGCCGCCAGTCCAAAGAGCAGGATGAAGTTCGACGCAGCAGAGATGTGTGAGTTGGCATTAGTGCCTCTTATTTGGATTTTCTCTTCTCCTTTTAAAAATATACACCTGAATTAGTCACTGCATTATAGCCATTCCCATTTCAGTATTCAGGTTAAAACTTTAAAAGTTTCATTTTGACTATTCTTTTTTTTAAGTTTGTTATTTTTTGTTTTTGAGAAAGAGAGAGTGCAAGCAGGGGAGAGGCAGAGAGAGAGAATCTCAAGCAGATTCTGCGCTTGTCAGCACAGGGTCCAATGTGGGGCTTGAACTCCCGAAACTGTGAGATCATGACCTGAGCCAAAATCAAGAGCCAAATGCTTAACTGACTGAGCCACCCAAGTGCCCTTGACTGTTCTAAGGTAACTTTTGGAAATTTGTAGGCAGCTAAATGAATATTTCAGCTTTTTCTAGATGTTTTATGTTGTCTAGATGTATATTGTAGGAAACCACCTCTGATTTAATACATTTCATGGCTTCCTCATGAATATCTTATTGAGAAGGATGCTGAACCACTGGAGGAGAAAATGGCCCTATGCCTGTCCAGAGGTGGTTTTTCTCTTAGACAACATTCATTTAGCTGTTAGAACACCTTATGAAATCAACAGATTTCCCTGCTGTATTGGCCTGATGAAATATTAGAATATCACTGTAATATTCTGACAGTTGGTTACATTTTAGGGTAAGGAATGTTGAGCCTAAGTCTAATCAGAAAAGAAAATGTTTGTGTTCTTTATTATTATAGTGACTGATTTTAAGCTTTCCCACAGCATGAATGTCAAGAATTTGAGATTTTCAGGGATTTGAGAAAATACAAATAAATAATTATCCATATGTTTGAATAATCATTATTTAAATTGTCATGGAAAATAAAGTTATATTCATATATTTTTCCCAAAAATTTTATTTTTATCTACCGTAGCATTTAGTCTCTAAAAAGTTATTGTTTTGAATTCCTTATTAAATGTCAAAGACTAAATCAGACCCTAGTCCTCCTCATTCTTTTTTACCTGGATTCATAATCTACATCAAAATCTAAGGGAAAAAAGAGATTTCTTTTTGATTAAAGAAAGACACAAAAGACAAGTCGTGTAAATAAATACCATGCCGCATATTGTCAAGATGTTTAAGAGCTATACTAACAAATGTAATTTTAGAAATAAAACAGTATCAGTGGTATAACCTACTGACTTTTTAAGTGATATAGGCAGCACTTTAAAAAAAATTGTCTTAGGGGCGCCTGGGTGGCTCAGTCGGTTAAGTGTCCGACTTCAGCTCGGGTCATAATCTCACAGTCCATGAGTTCGGGCTCTGCATGGTGCTCTGTGCTGACTGACAGCTCAGAGCCTGGAGCCTGCGTCAGATTCTGTGTCTCCCTCGCTCTCTGACCCTCCTCTGTTCATGCTCTGTCTCTCTCCATCTCAAAGATAGATAAAAACATTAAAAAAAATTTTTTTTTTAATTGTCTTGAAGCTGCTGGGTTGGAGAGGGTGCTGTGTAATACTACCTTTAGAGAATAGAAAAATTGTAATTCGGGAGGTATTTATGTTTAAAATTAGCTATTGACTAAACTTTATAGAAAATGTTTAGGAGTATAATTAGTTTGTGTACTGCCTAAATTATGTTACACAGCAAGTACAAATTATTTAATACTGTTCATATCCTCTGCCTCATTTTTTGCCAAACAGTATGTAGCAACACATTGCATTTTAAAAATAGTCTTAGTATGTCACGACGTCGTGCTTTCCACTCTCTTTGTTTGGACAGGTGGACAGCAAGCTGAGGTTGGATGCAAGTGGTAGTAAGCACAAGACAGAGAACAGAGACAGACAGTGGAAGTGTTGATGGTGGGTGCACAGCAGCAGGCAGGGCACAGCACAGTGGGGTAAGGTCACAGTGAATGGGGATAGACAGAAAAATATGAAACACAGACTAAGTAACCTTTCCTGCAGAGTTTAGTTTCCCAGAGTTGGGAATGTTTCTAATATAAGTTATCTCAATCATATTTTACTATCAATATCAGGAGAACAAATGAGATGGAGAATGGTAGAAGCTGACTAATCTAACGACCCACGAAACTCCAGCCTTCCCCTTAAAGTTTCTTCTCTGGTAATTTCCTTCCCTGCTCACGCTGCTTACTCATTGTGGTCAGATTAAGTTGTGCACTGAGTGAGTGAATCTCGGGCTGCAAACTGTGTGTGGCCAAGGTAACTTACAGTCTTGCATTACTCTTTCTCCTTGGTGTGTGGTCTGGGCATGCAGAAGTCCCCTTCCTGTGTTCCCTGTTGGCCTCACCCTCCTAGTCATATGGCCTCCTCCTCACCTGACATTCTGGGTAATTAGCGTGTCTTGATAGTCCTTCCTCTTCAACCTCCACGCCACACTGCACTGCCTCTCTGAGCTCACCAGGGCTGTGGAGGAGTGAGGCCCTTATCTCTCAGGGCCCCAGACCTACTACTTTTGTCCCCATGAAAGTCCTCTCCAGTATGTCCCCAGGAGATACAGTGACATATCACTGATTGTGCAAAGGTTGAGAATCATTATCATAGCCTATAGTAAGTATGTTTTTCTCAGTATATACTTATGCATAATTGATTCATTTATCAAAGATTTTCATCAGGCTTTGTTTAAAAAATAAAAATTAAGCTAGACTTTAATATATTCTATTCAAAACTAATAACTCTATGGAATGGCTAAAAAGAGTTTTTAAAGAGGTGCCTGGGTGGCTGAGTCGGTTAAACGTCTGACTCTTGGCTTTGGCTCAGATCATGATCTCACAGTTGTGAGATCGAGCCCCGCATTAGGCTCTGTGCTGAGCATGGAGCCGGCTTGAGATTCTTTCTCTCCTTCTCCTTCTGCCCCTCTCCCCCTCAAAAAAAAAAAAAAAAAAAAAGGAAAAAAAAGAGTTCTTAAATATACAAACTCATTATATTTTTGTCTATTGTTTGGCCTCCTAACAACTTAGAGCTGCAACCAATTAAAAAAATATATCCTTAAAGCCAGTGATGACCATATTTCAGGATGAGATTAAAGAGCCAATAAAGTCTATACTAAAGTCATCGTGACATTGTTTAAACAAATACAGAAGGTAGACTGTAAATATTTCATTTTAATGCTAATTATTTATTGTTTAAATTTAAAAGGAAATGTCAGGTTTATGTTATTATTTGCTACCATAAAAATACCAAGGTTTAAGGAACATGTTCATTATGTGAAAGGTTTCAGTTTAATTCATTTATTAAAAAGCTTGCCATCTGCCAGATGCATGGAAATGTTGACTCTTGGTGAGGGGTATATGGAAGTTCGTTGTGAGTCTCTCTTCTTTTCTATGTGTGTGAAAATTTTATAATAAATACTTTCTAAGAGGCAAAGCGTAATTTAAGTTAAAGTGGTTTCAACTGTCCAATACACAATAAATTGGAAATGTATATACAGATTTCTTTGTTACAAATATTATATTAAATTCCTAGTTCAAAGTAAAAGAAAAAAATTATGCTGTACTATTAGAGGAACGATAAATAGTTAGGTATTACTAGAACATTAAGTGTGCATGTAGGGGTGAGGGAGAAACTCTAGATGAAGTGAGAAGCCGCAGAGATTTGAGTTCAGGTCAAATCTCAGTGATGTCCAGTATGATTGAAAGCTGTCCGAATGTTGCAGTCAGGAATTGTATTCCAGTGCTCTCACAGTCACATTTGTACTGTGGCTGAAAGGTGTTGACTCAGAGACCTTTTTTTTTTTTTTTTTTTTTTTTAAGAGATCAGGATTTCCACATGAACACACTGAACAGATTTTCATATATTTATTTTGACAGGACTTATTCCAGTCATTTATTCACTATTCAAAAAGATTATAAAATGAACTTTGTGTTTTAATTTCTAAAACTAGTTTTTAGCTTTTGTATTAGCCTGCTGGGGCTACCTTCACAAAGTACTACCTGGGGGACTTAAACAATAAGGATTTATTTCCTCACCGTTCTGGAGGCTGGAAGTCCAAGATCAAGGTGCAGATGGGGTTGGTTTCTGATGAGAAACTTCTCTCTTCGATTTGCAGACAGTGCCTTCTCTGTGTCCTCCCATGGCCTTTCTTCTGTGTGCATGCTTTCCCGGTGTCTCCTCCTTTTCTTATAATAACACCAGTTCTAACAGAGTAGAGCCCCACCCTTATAGCCTCATTGAGCCTTAATTAGCTCTGTAAAGTCCCTGTCTCCAAAACAGTCACGTTGTCGGTTAGGACTTCAACATAGGAATTTGGGGGTAAACAATTCTGTCCTAAGAGCTTTCAAACATAAACCCCCACCCCCACTAAAAAAATAATAGTAGGATGTATACCCCAGGAGTTAGAGGAAATCAGAAGAGCGATTAGACAGATTTTATATAGTAAAACAACTATTTTTGAAGTTGATACCAAACTCATCCAACTATCCATAAAAGGCACCTCTCTCAGCACATGAAGGGGGAAGATTTAAGAGTGTTTGCATGAGTATATGTGCCAGCATGTTAGCCCCTATCAGCTTTCTCATGCCTTCTGTTATTTTATGTTTAGGATATTTCTAATAACTGTTGCATCAATCTTTTATATACTTTTACTAAGTCTATATGTTTTTACATTAAAAGTTGTATAAAATAAGACTAAATTAAATGTGGAGTGCTAAAAATCACCAAAGATAGTCTAAGATAGTAAAATATTTAATTCATAATTTTGCCTCCATTATAAGCTCATCTAAAACAGGATATGAATTTAGATTGCAGAATAAATATTTAACATTGTCTTTCTTTTTGGGATGTGGTTGAACTGATGGTAAAATGTAGTCATCAATTTTGCTCTTTAGAGCTCATGTATTTCCATGAGTAGTAGGGAGTTACCTTAATTTAGTCATACAATAAGGGAGAGATCTCATTCATTTGTACTCTGGCAAGCCATGACGCTATACTGATGGCTTAATTTGTTCCATGATGTAGTAAAAGACAAATAATTTGCTAAGTAATTTAATTTTGTGAAAACTCCTTGAGGGAATGTTTAAGATACTCATTGTTTCAGTAATATTAAGTGAATTAAATTCTATAGTTATGGCATTCATATCTACTTCTAAAACTAAGTCATGAAGCTAAAACTAAGTCATGAAACTTTGTACTGATAAGTAATAAATCCATATTTAAGTTAAGATGTTTTGTATTCTGGGGGCGTCTGGGTGGCTCAGTCACTTGAGCCTCTGACTTCAGGTCGTGATCTCACAGCTCGTGAGTTCGAGCCCCGCGTCAGACTCTAAGCTGAGCCTATTTCAGATTCTGAGTCTCCCTCTCTCTCTGCCCCTCCCTCGGCTCACACTCTGTCTCTCTCAAATAAATAAACATAAAAATTTTTTTTAATACTGTGTATTCTGTAGTTTTTTTAAACTTATGCTATTTCTACCAAGACTATCAAATGCAGTTGGATTCTGTTACTCATGCTTTTCTACTATGCTGAAATGTCTTCATCATTTGGAAAAATCAGCATGTCCCATTCTAGAGAAAAAGACAACATATTTCCTTTTCAGATTTTTCTTCACACATTGGATTATAAAATGTGTATGTGGGGGGGTGTAATTTATTAATAATGGGAAGATTTTTTTGTAAGCTTGCACTGTTCTCTCTGTTTGAATACAAATTACTTTTGGTACAAATACAAAAGTTGTTCATTGGTAGAAACACAGTCCCTGCCAATTTGCCTCTAGGAATAATTTCTCTTTTAATGTGATTTATTTGGCACCAGTTGGTCTCAGGAGTAGCACTGTGCTCAGATTTTGATCAAAGAGGCAAAATGGAATTTCTGGGCACCCTCCTGATTTCCCATGTGATGCAGTGACAGTGTCATTAAAATGTCCCTTTTACCTTTTAAAATAAAATCAAGGTTTTTTGTTGTTTTTTTTTTTTTTAATTTCAAGGGGACTTATCGACAAAGAAAATATTCCTTCTGGGTTCAGCAGCCTCGAAGATTGTATTTTGAGTGCTCAGGATGTGGAAAAGTTGTATGAAAATACTTCTGGTTGTGTTGGAGAAAGGGGCAAACCTAAACGTCAGAAATCCAGTTCCAAACTCTCTGAACTCAGTGAAAATCAAGATGGTCTTGTGGTAAGTGAAAATTCTGTAAAATTTTTACTTGTAGCCAGTTAGGAAATACCACATCTCTTTTCTTTGCTATGTAAAATAATAATAATAATAATTCCAATCATGAGCTTATAGGACTATAGGATATGAGTTGTGAAGACCTTAGAGCTACTAAATATGCACACTTATATTTCTTTTTAATATTAAAATCAAAGCCGAGAAAAATTATATTCTACCAAAAGAAACAAAGACAGAACACTTACTATTTATTTAAATTGGCCTGATTTTTATCTCATTCTTTGGAGCATTTTTAAATTTTATTTTTGAAATATTGCCAATAAAGCCTTTTTATTTTCCCCCATTCTGTTTGTTCTTGAATATATGACTATTTTAAAAAATTAATAAACTTAAAGCCAAGTGAAAGAAAACTACATAGAGAAAGAGGGTCAACTATCTTTGTGTACAAAAATCTCTGTGTTCAGAAATTTAGTTCAAACCTATACTCTAGAAACTATTTTCTTCCAAATTAACCAGAAACAAAAACAAAAAAACCAAAAAATCAGCCTCTTACACAGTTACCTCAGAATTGAACCCTGGATTATTGATTTGATATATAAGTTATTACAAGTTATTGTATACTATTAGTATACGTCATCATTTTCTGTATATGCTTCAGTTTCTCTGAAAAGTGAGAACCAAAGTGTGTCTTCTTAGTCCATTTAGTTTTTAAAAATTTAACAACAACAATAAAAACTGAAGATAAAATTTATAACATGAGCTGGAGTCCCCATAATAAATTAGGCAATGTCCGCTTTTACCATGCAATGTGTAAATACTCTGATCTATTTTATCTCTGACTAGCTTTTAGCTCCATGCTGGGTTTTTCATACATTTACTAATATGGGCCACCTCTTTTCCATTGTCAATTTATGCATGTGCTCAGAGAAGATTCCCAATTTTGCCCTAAATAAAATACACATAAAGGCAAATTCAGGGAAACATGTTAATTTCTTTTTTCCCCTCCAAATGTCTTGATGCTCTGTTTCTAGAAGTAATAGTGACCAGCTAGAAGGGACAGAAGCAATCACCCACCTCAGGTCCATTTCTGATACACTCCAAATAAAGAATGTAAGCTTTGGAACCATTATACATATTAAATGTTTTTAGCATTAACTTAATTCTTGCGTAGGGGAAAAGTAAATTTTTAAGTAAAATAAATGGTGTTAATTTCATTAGTTCTTTATCTGGCCCACAATTTGCTTATCTGCCAAAGAGATTACAATGACTAAAAGTCCAACACTTCATTGGAAAGAATGTACTCTATTTCAGTCCCTTTTTACGTGAACTGAAGCCATGAATATTTCTTTTCCACAAGGAATCATGTCTTAAATTAGCATGGTGGTAATAGCTAATAAAAGTGAAAAAGTACATTTATTCCTTAGAATCTGTGTTTCATTGATATAATAACTATAGACATTCTTTGCTTAAAAACATTTGAATGGGAGAGCCCAATGCCATCTTGGTCTTTTTAGGTGAAAGGGTTTGCCCCCATGTTAGTTGCCAGTTTCCTCATTCCAGGTTGTGAATGTCATGTATTAACATAAGTGAGCCAAGTGGACCATGTCATTTTGCAGTGAATAATTGAAAACCCTGCCAACACAACTTCCACGTAGAAAGTAAAGGTGCTGTCTAAGAGCTTTTCTAACTGTCATATGCCATGAATTTTTAAATCTGATCTTCACAGGTAACCACAAAGCAAATAGCCAGGGAACATAGCAAGTCTTTAGACTCCATCCTAAAAGTTAAGTTGTGCATCTTAACTTGTCACTTACTTTTGACCTTCTAAGTTTACTTTTCCCAAATCTCCCCCAAAACCTTTTCCTGCTCCATTTCACGTGCTTTACACCCTGAGTAAACATTTATTTCTAAACTGGGTGGGAGAGGGGAGAAATGCATACATAATTATATGCCTTTATGTGCCAGGAAATATTTCAGGTCCTGGGGATACAGCAGTGAGAAAAACAGGCAAAAGTTACTGTCCTCATGGAGTTTACAATCTAGTAGGGGGAACAGACAATAATCAAGATAAGTAAGTAAAACACAAAATACGTCAGATAGTGATAACTGCTAGGAAGAAACATAGAGCTGGAAATGGTGACAGGAATTGTGAGGGAGCAAGCGATGCAATTTTAAATGGAGTGATCTGAGAAGATCTCCCAAGAATTTGACATTTGAGTGTAAAGACTTAGAGAAAGTGAGGAAGCAAGCCATACTATCCTAGTAGGTGCAAAGGCCCTGAGACAATCATTTATCTGGAATGTTCAAAAAAACAAAAAAAAGGTACCGTTGTGATTGGAGGAGAGTGAGCAAAGTTAAAGAGGTAATGGGAGAAAGCGGGCAGATAAGTAGGGCCTCATGGATCATTGTGAGAACTCTGCCTTTACTATGGATGAGATGAGAATCCATTTGAGGGTTCTAAGTAGAATAGTGATCTGACTTACTGAAATTTGAATCAACTGCTATGTTGAGAATAGTAAGCAGGCAATGGCAGAAAGAGAAACCCCAGTTAAGAGGCTATTGCAATAATCTGGAATTAAGATGATGATGGTTTGAACAAGGTGATACCAGAGTCAGCATGTATTTCCTTGCAGATTGTATGATGCACTACTCTAGAGGCACTGTTCCCATAGACTAAAATGTGAACAGTTCCTCCTAGAGTGGTGCATTGCAGTCATTGTGATGTGGTGGATGGATTCTGGGTGTATTTTGAAAGACCAAGGGAGTGAGTGTGGACAGAAAAGAAAAGTCACCTCAGGGGCTGTGAGCCATAAGACACACCAACCTTTAGAGGATGGAGAGATGAGAAGGTACCAGGAGAGGAGACTTAAGAGACTAGCAAAGTAGAAGACAGACAAGGTGAATTTGATGCCTTCGAAGCCAGGTGAACCCAGTATCTCAAAGAGGAGAGAAGGTCAGACGGTGGGTCAAGTAGAAGACTGCACGTTTGACCACTGGGGTTAGCAAGCTGGAGATCACTGAATAAGAGCGGTTTTGTTGAAGAGATAGGAGCAAAAGCCATTTTCCAGAGTAAATGAGAGGAGAGGACCTGAACACAGCGAGTGATAATTTCACACTGATCACACCAGCCCACAACACAACCAAGGAGAATATGCTGTAGACCAAAAAAAGCATCTTGCACATCTGGAACCTCTGAGGTGGGAACTGGCTGGGCACTTCGCCTTTGCCCTGTCACCTCTTGAGACAGTCATGACCAGCAGGAACCAAGAGGCTACAGAGAATTCAGAGCTTAAAAATTAGTGGTAGTGTGTGACATTAGAGTGTTCTGCCTTATCTCTAATTATTGCCACGGTCCCAAGCTTTTCCTCCTCCTTTAAATTCCTAGCTCATGCCTGTACCCTTCAGTCATTCTCAGAGCAAAACCTTGTCTCCTCATTTACTTGGAAGAACTAGGACACCCAGCTTGTGTTTCAGCAGCTTCCTTCCTGCTTCAAAACATCTCTAAGAACTCCACTCATTTTATTTTCTCACCTGCTCAAATGATAACATGGCTTTTCTAATTTCTGAGGTTACCCTCTAACTCAAGAACTGTCCGTGTAAATTCTGTTTTCTACCTCCATCTCCCCACCCCCATGTACATGTACAAACATACACATACACTCACTCACACGGTTTTCATGGCTTCCTGTCCACTGGCTCATTTCTGTTGGCCTAGAAAAAGCATCCACCTCTAAAAGCTTCCTCTTCTGGGTGCAGTTTAACAGCTTGAATCAAAAGCCCATAACTCAGTCATGCATTTTATCCAGTAATCATACTTCTGCCACTCAGTTCTACTTAAATATGGAAAAGACCGTGAGTATTAATTTGCTGACTGCAAGGCTTTCCATAATCATGGAAAATTAGAAGCAATCTAAATGCTTAAAAGTACGAGATCAGATTAGTAATGTGGATGTCAGTTCAGTAAAATTATTATTTAGAAGACCATGTAATAAAATAAAAAACATTGACAAGTTATATTTTAAGTGCTTTGTATATATTATCAATTCTAGTACTCCCAATTATCCATAAGGCAGATTTATTATTATTATTATTATTATTATTATTATTATTCTCATTCTAAACACGAGGGAAATGAGGCAGAAGAGATTAAATAACATCTCCAAGGTCACACACAAGTGGTGGTGCTGAGAGTCTACTATATCCTTCAATATTAAAAGTGGGTTATGAAGTGTGTGTTTATATATGTATCTATGTCTCTGTACATTTTTATATATGTATGTCTATAAATGTATGTATCGTATATGTGTACATATTTGTATGTGTGTATATGTATGTATCTCGTGTGTGTGTACAAATGTATATAAAAATGTTCATTCCCAGGAAAAAAGACTGAAAGGAAATAAGCCTAAAGTGATTGATTGTATCATGGTGGTGGTAGCAGCAGTATTAGAAGTAGCTGTCACTCAAGGGGTGCGTGGGTGGCTCAGTTAAGAGTCCAACTCTTGATCTCAGCTCCGGTCTTGGTCTCACCGTCATGAGTTCGAGCTCCTGTTGGACCTCACACTGGGCATGAAGCCTCCTCAGGAAAAAAAAAAAAAAAAAAAAAAGCGGCTGTTAGTGCATGCTCTGTTTTTCAGATGTTCCCCATATGAGTATACTAATTCTATAAAATATAGAGTAAGCATCACATTTATTGTACAAAAACTGAAAACATAGTCTAGCAGCTCTCTTATTTATAAACGGTATCTGTTTAATGCCTTGTGCACCCTCTGAAATCACAGGCAGGGTTCAAGGAAAGAGCATAGCTCTTGCAGTCAGACCTCAGTTTTCAGTTTCAACTTTATCACTTAATATCTATGGTGAGTGGGCATGTTATTTAGCCTCAGTTACTTTATCTGTAAAGTGGGACTGTTAATGCCTCACTGTGGTTTTTTTGTGAGATTTAAATGCAACTAAATGTGCTAAAGAATAGAGAAAACTGAACACTGTTCACACGTAAGTTCTTTTCTGCTCCCTAGATTCTAATGACCAGTCTCTTTTCCTTCACTTGCTATCCAACATTTTGAACAGTCTGCACTTCCTTGTTCTGAATCTTGCTTCTCACACTTGCTTGTTCAATCCCAGTAACCCAGATTCTACACCCACTTCTCTGGGAAACCTGCTTTCTCCCTGTCGCTGTCTGGACATGGAATTGGAACTGCTCTTCTAAGACCCCTGTGCTCTGACATTCTCTTGGTCCTTGACTCCTCAAGCCCTTGTGGGGCTTGATACTTCTTCCCTTTTTCTCAGAACCCTCTCCCTCTCCACCTTGGTGACACTGACCTCTCCTGTGTCCTGTGATCACGATGACTTTCTTCTGCGTCATCTCTTTCACTGGCTCAGCCTCCATAAAGCATAGGTGAATGTAGATGCTCCCAAGTTTTGTCTCATTTCTCTTTTCCATCTTTGCTTGAGAGCTTTGCCACTCACATGGTGTCAGATGTCACCTCTCTACCAATGACTGCCAAGTCAACATTTGATTGAAGCTCTCTGCAGTCCACCTTAGAAAGTGAGCATGTTAAAACCGAATTCATTGTCTTTTCCTCCTGAATCTCTTTTTCACCAGGCTACCCATCTGATTTCATCAGTCAACATCTTCTTGGTCCTTTTGTTTGCCCCCAGCCCCTCTTCCAGCTTTTCAGTTAGTTGTCAAATTTAGTGGACTCTACTTTAAAAATGGTATGAAGGACCCCCTTGTCCCTTTGTATTGCCATTACATCACTGAGGCTCTTGTTATAATTGCCCTGGAATATCAAAACAGTCACCTGACATGTCTGCATACCGCCACCCTCTCCTGTCCCCAGGCTGTCTTACCTGCCCCTGCAAAACAGTCATCTACCTAATGCAGCAATTTTCAACCCTTGTTTTCCGTGCACTAATTCCTGTCACAAACTACATGACAGTGATTCTCTGGGTAGTGTCAATGTAATGTAAAAAAGCCCCACATTGTGAACCACTGATTTAAAGTTATTCATTCCTTCAACTATACAACAACTAACTGTATGACAAGCATTCTTTGAGGAGCTAAAGACACAGAAGTTGTCAAAACAGATACACTCACAGCCATCCTGAAGTTTGCATTCTTATAGGATCAAATAAGAAACAAGAAAATATATAGTCAGATGGCAGTACATGCTGTGGGAAAAAATGCAGTGGGCAGAGACGACAGGAAGTGGTGGGGGGTGAAGGACTGATATACAGAAGATACCCTGGTCAGGCTCACTAAGAAGATTTGTGCAGGGACCTGAAAGAGGTGAGAGAGTGAGCCATCAGGTGAGGAGAGGGGAGAGGGGGCAGCAGGCTTCGCCTATTTGAGGATAAGCAAGAGGTTGCTGTGGTTGGAACAGGGTTGAGGAAGGAGCATTATAAGCAATGAGGTCAGAGATGTAGCAAGGGTACTGATCACTTAAGCCTTTATAGCTGTTTTTAGGTCTTTGGGATTTATCTGGAGTGAGATGAGGAACCACTAGAAGATTAAAAAGAAGAAAATCATTTTCTGATACACCTTTTGAAAGAATCGCTCTAGCAACTGTGTTAAGAATAGCACAGAGGTGGTAAGGGATGAACAAACACTAAAGCAAAATAATTGACGTAATCTAAGCAAGAATTGATAACAATTTAGGCCAGGATGATAGCCATTAAGTGGCAAGAAGAGGTCAGACTATGGATGTATTTTGAGGGAATAAAGAGGATTTTCTAATAGATTGGATGTGGATGTGAAGAAAGAGGTGGGTGCAGGATGACTCCAAGACCTTTAGAGTAACTGGAAAGATGGAGAATAATATTGGAGGGGCAAATTCAGAGGGAAAAACCAAAAGTTCCATTCAGATATGTTGAGCTTGAGATGCTCATTAGTAAAGAAGTCAAGTAAGCAGTTAGGTGTGTGAATCTGGAGCTCAGGGGAGAGATGAAGTTTGGAAGTCTTTGGAAGATAAGTTTGGAAATCTTTGGCACCAGTTGGCATTTAAAGCCTTGGGATGGTCTCAACTGGCACGTAGGGAACAAGCAAAAAGAAGGGCTCCAATGACTGCACTCTGGGACATACCAACATTTGTAGGCAGGTGAGAAGGTATAGGCAAAAAAGATTAGGAAGGAGCAACTAGCAATCTTCAGTACAAACATGGGGCAAGAGCCTTACTGGATTTTAGTCAGCAACAAATCAGAGGAGAGAAATTGGAATAGTGCAATACCCACATCTGCCTTTATGGTAGATTTAGGTAGGAGGAAAGAAGAAACCATCCAGTTGGTCAATTTCAAGAAAGAATCAGAGGAAATGAATTGGGTACTGCAAGCGTAGAAAGTCTTTGAACACGTGTGGCTCTCTAGGAGCGAGGAAAAATGAAGCGGCAGAATCAGAGACAATGCAAGATCAAGAGAGAGCATTTAAAAGAGTGATATCGCAGAGTATTTGTGTAAGATAAGTCAATAGAGAAGGGAATTGATGTGCAAGAGAAGGGGATCCATTGCAGAATCAGTGTTCTTGAGTAATTGATAGAGGGTGGAACCTAGTGGGTGGGTGGAGGGGTTTGATTGTAACTTACTTTGACCTAAAGACTATTTCATCAGACACTTGAATGGTTTGCCCCACTACCTCCTTTACATTACGCTAAAGGTCTGCCCCTATGTCCTAGCCACAAGCTACCTTTCACCTAAGAAACATAAATACCCTTCTGACTTTTCAATCTCACCATGTTTATACACATCTAGTATTTCTTTCCTGTACATACTATTGAATAAGGAAAGAATATGCTAGCCACTTTGAATTTTGATTTGCCAATATTATCATTCAGAAAGAACCTATCTAGAAATGAAAAATATTAAGAGTGTAACAAACCACAGTTGGAGCAAGAACTTAATACAGAAGTCGTGATGGCAAGGACCAGTGTCTGTCTGGTTCCCCATTTACCATTGCACCCCAATGCCTAGCAGAGTTCAGCACTTACCAAAATCATGTGTTGAAAAAAATGAGTGCACGAATGGGTGCCATATTTTTTAGGGCAAATTGTGTCACAAAAGGCCCAAAATGCAAGGTCTTGAACACAGTAAATGTTCTTTCTCCCATAACCACCTAAAACAGGAGTTGAGAGCCAGGGAGAGAAGTGGAGGACTTGGTCCATACAGTTTTTCGAGACCCAGGCCAACTGTCTCCCTCTTCTTCAAGTAGCTTCCAGCACACTACGGTGGTTTTCATCTCCATTGCAACTCACAGAAGGACATCATGAGCATCGAGGAATGTACCTGCCGGGGTAGTTTATCAGCCAGGCCTGGAAGCCACACACGTTGCCTCACACAGCCTATAGGAGAGGAGTTAATCATGTGGCCATATCTCATTGCAAGAGAGGCCAGGAAATGTTACTGGGCCTGGGGCTACTTATTTCTGTGGAAGGAAAGTAGAGTGGATTTGGGTGGATAGCTAGCAACCTCTTCTATCGGCATTCTCATACCCTACCAGTAGTTCTTTTTAAATATGGATTAAGTTATACAGTTTTCTGCAAGAAAACATAAAATGTACAAAAAGAAATTCAAATCCACATTAATCCTTCGTTAATAAGAATATGTCAAATATTCTCCTTCTCTGAGAGCTCAAGGTTAGAATAATGAACCTGTTTTGACTAACAGTGTTCTCTGCAGCCTTCAGACTGAGCTGTTTGTATATTGAGAGAAGGCATTTTTTTTCAGTGTCTTCTATAAAGGCTTTGTCAGCATTTTACAGTTCTAGAAGACAAATTTGTCCTTGCTCCAAGTGTTTTCAAGTGCTTCAGTGGTCAAACAGGTTTTGAGTCTAGCTTTTAATGCCAAAACAGAGAGGGGGGCCAAGGGGTAGAATTGAAAATAAATTCCACAGTCTCAGGCTAATTTTTTCATGGCTTTTGCTCTTTTTAGATTTCAGGATATTTTTATAATTAAGGAAGGTGGTTCTTAAAATTCACTTCCTTCTGACACATAAAAACTGTCCAAATAAATTATATCATAGCAGATATGTGTGTTTTGAAAGTCACTGGTAAGCCTTAAATGAAGCAGAATTTTATGGATTGTAGACTAAGCTTTATCTGTTTTTTTTAATACAGTTCAAGAAGCAGTTTCATTAATTTATACTTAAAGTCATAATCTGTTCTTTGCTATTTCTTAAAATGACCTATTTAAAAGAGCCTAAGTTTAGAAGACCAATTAAAATAAAAATGAATGCAATAAAACATTTTTAAAGAGTTTTATTACTTTAACCTTTAATAAATGAAAACATTAATGAACCACTCTTTTACCACACCTAGAGAAGTGTTTGGGACATAAAACAGTTCAAAATCTTCAGAAGGCATTGAGTCAGTATTTTTTCATAAGACAAATACTATTAACAACTGCAGAACATTCGAAAGTCCAGTAGCATACTTCTCATACAATGGAAGTCTTCTAATTCACCTGTTATTTTAACCTACACATTCTGTTTCCTCTTTTCTCATCTCACTGAAGTGGAGGAATTGCTGATCTATTTCTTTATCTTTCCTTCCTAAACCTTAGGCAAAAAATGGAAGTTAGAATTTATAACATGTTTTGTGCCCATGGAAATAGGTACTTTTGTTACTGTATTCAGAGATCTTTACTACTGTTGTTTCATTCTGAAAAAAATTGAGGTAGGTTGCCAGTTGTAACACATTCTTCACATGTTCCTGTTCCCAAAAGGTATAGGGGCAACCCAACTGCCTTGGCAAAGGAACACTGGGTGCTTGCTTGCTGCTTTAAGTGAAAGCAGCTCATGAATATTCAACAGTCTCAAACATGTAGACAACATGAAAGTTGGAATTGTCATAAAGTCTTAGGAATATAGAACAGTTTTGAAAGTCACCCTTTGTCTATTACATCTATAAAAACTCAAATCCTTGGGGAGTTCTCAAACATAGGGATCAAACATGTTTTAAAAGTGGAGTCGGGGAGGGAGTTGAAGTTATTGCTTACTTATTTTAACCCTGGAGAACAGCTAGACTTTCTCACATTTTACAACCGTTTTTTGCAAAGCTTTCCATTATTAACATAGCTATCTTTTTTCTATAATTCTCAAAATCTATAATCAATTATATCTTGGTTCTTTCTATTTAGAAAAAAATTCTTATAGCATCTTACTGAAGTATCTTTAAATTCATATAATATTAAAGCTTATTTTCTGTTCTCTTTCTGAATATTTCTTAGCCTTAATGTGAAGATTTTTATTTATTCAGAAATAGTCATTCACGTATAATTAAAAAATGTATTTCATTGACACAGTTCTAAAATTATCTGAGGGTAGAAGGTTGTACTTTCCCTAGGAATTCATGTTCCATAACTTTAGGAAACCTAATACTGTTGCCCAAGATCTTACACTAAAGATTTTGATAATCTATTAAAGATTACCAATGAGAACAAACAAAGATTGTCTGTCATTGATATATCTCTTGTTTTTCAGGAAGATCACATTTGGGTAATAAGAGCAATTATGCTTTGCTTCAAGGAGATCCATTTTAGAGAGGCCTCTTCTAAATATATAATTGAATTTTGTCATAATTTTCATTTGTCAGATCGATTCTCAAATCAACTGTGTAAATTATCTAAGTGTCTAAATTGATGTTTAGTAATGGAAGACACAAACACTCCAGTTCCTGGGGACATTTCCTTAACTGGAGAAATAATAGTAAAATATTTTAGGGGAGGTGGATCTCACAGTTTCAGAAATAATAATCATGGCATCAACAACAATAGCTAATATCCTTTAAATGTACCTGGTATTATTCTAGTGCTTATACATGTGTTATCTCCTTTAATCTTCATGACCACCTATATTAAGTCTTGCGATCTCCATTTTTCAGAAGAGGAAATTGAAGGTCAGGTAGGATCATAACAGTTGGTAAATGATAGAGCTAGGATTCAAACCCAAACATTCTGACTCCAGAGTCACCATTCTAACTATTATGTTAATACTTACTGTGTCTCCCTTTGTTTCTACTGTTTGATGGAGCCCAGGGTTTTAAACTTTACGAATTCCAGGTAAGTGGGTCAAACCAAGGTAAATGGAAAATAATTCATTCATCTACTGAGCCAAAGATTAGTTTTCTACTCCAATTATGTGTTTATTTTGTAAAGATTTTTATATATGTCAATTTCATCAGATTATTGTGAACCTTAGTCAGATTTACTTTGTGAAGGGTTTTTCACGATGGAAGGCTATGAATATGTAGATGAACACATGTTGCTTCAATAATATTATTCTAATGATACACAGTAGGTGGGTTGTGCTTAATGTCCTTTTAATGCAGATACAAATCTTTGAGTTCAGTGAAATTCAGGTTCAGATCTCCAAGGCAGCTATTTTTTTTTTTTTTCAGTTTAGTGAATGTAAATGTGTTCTCATTTGCTTATTTGTAATCTTCCTTCATGGGGATGGCTTACTTATTATGTGCTCAGTTGCCTGGATTGTATTTAGAAAGCTTTGGCCACATTCACAGAGGCAGTCAAAAAACCTTACAGATATGCCTCCCGATAAGTATTAAAGCCCTCTTGGCCAACCTGAAATACATGCTATTCAAAGTAAATTTCCTGTTTATATTTTTCCCATCTTAGCTGATATAAAGATTAATATTAAATATCACAGAAACAAAGGTTCTTTACGCCATTTCTTTTTATGGATAGTTTACAGTTTAGCTATGTGTTTTCCCACTTTATATTTGCAGTTTATACTGAAAATAAATGAACAATGAATGTTACGTTGGTTTCTAATTAGATTCAGGGTCAGATTCCCCAGTTCTAGTTCTTTTTCTTTTTCTTTTTTTTTCTTGTGTATTTATTTATTTTGAAAGAAAAAGCACAAGTGGGGAAGGGGCAGAGAGAGGGAGAGAAAGAGAGAGAGAATCCCAAGCAGGCTCCACACTATCAGTGCAGAGCCCAATGCAGGGCTTGAACTCACAAGCCATGTGATGATGACCTGAGCCAAAGCTGGACACTCAACTGACTGAGCCACCTAGGCGCCCCTCCTTAGTTCTAATTCAAATGCCGCCACCCTGATGTTCTGACAATCTGGGTTTTGCTATGGTTAGCTCTAAGATATGGATGATACCTAACAAGGACATTATAGGATATAGTGATCATTTCTATGATGGTATCAGATACCTTCATTAAGGGGATGATAAAACTCAACATCCAATTTTATGCAAGTGGCATATACTAAACTGTCATAATTTTACTGGTTTTAACAAAGATAGAAATAGGACTTGAATTAGCTTATATCTGCATATTATCTGATTTTACTATTTTAAATAAAGGAGGATCTTCTGTTGCATGTTTCTTACCATTCTTACTGGGTAACAAATAATTTGTTTTGTTACAGAATATGGAAAGCCTCAACTCCACACCATCTCATGAGAGGGCTGGACCTGATGATGTTGAACTGATGTCCGATGAAAGGTAATTTTAGCATTTTCTCCTCAAATTGCTTACAAGAGCATGAATAGCTTTTTTTTTTTTTCTCACTTAATGCAGTGTGCCTTATAAGAACTAAAAAGAATAGAATTAAAAGACTGTATGTTCACCAACAGTATTTTGTAGCATGGGAAATGCTTGGAATAGAAAATCTGCCATGGTGCTCCTAAAGACTACTGTATGCATTGTTGTATTTCTAGTTTTGTTTTATTTTGATTTTTTTTGTTTTATTTTGTTTTCGAATTTTATCAGAATTTAATTTAGAGCCACTCAGCTTCCTTTTAAAATGAATGAAGTCATAAATTTCAATGGATGAAAAGCATTGTTCTAAAACAGATTGACCTTTTATGATATTTTGTTGTTGCTGTTACTTGTAGCAAAGAAAATGAAAAAGACGGCAGACATACCCAGCATTTTGAGGTGAGTAGCTAAGAAAATTGTGACTGTAATGGGGCTGTTCATACATTCCTGAGAGCACATGGGAAGCATTATTAGACTGTCAGTAAGGGATAATGAGATTAAGGGACAGGACTGTGATTGGTTTTCAGAAGGCAAATACTGAGACATAAAGATTCCATGAGAAATCATAAGAACTCTTTTCTTTGCTTTTTAAATTCTTTTTTTTAATATGAAATATATTGTCAAATTGGTTTCTATAGCTTTTTAAAATCTTTTATTTTGCTTGCAGAGAGAAACTTCAATAGCATGGAGATTTCTCTTTAGATTTTCTGTAAAATAAAACAAAAAGCCAAGGCTACTGGTTTGATTTTTTTTTATGTTTTATGCATTTTTTAAGTGATTGAAATAAATAGGCAGTAAGTTTAGTGGATCTATCACAGAGATTTATCTCATTAATTTTCAAATTAAGATAAACTCAGTGTGAGTTACTAAACCCAATTTGTTTTCTGAGTTTTGTCTCATTTTAAGTAAGCCATGGAGAAAAAGTATCTAACTCTCTTATGTTGTTTATATCTTAAAGTTTTGGTGATTTCCTGTATTCCTTGTTCTCCAAGGGCATCGCCATGCTGGCCAAAATGATTTCCCTTTTCCCAACCCTGGCTTCCATTCAGTGTGCTTAACCCCATTTTTCATTCACGTATGTGTACATAATCTACTTCCAAATGCTTTCAACTCTACTTTCAATGTTTTTATCAATTTTTCTCTTTGGCCAGATTTAAAGCATTTTTCAACCTGTTCTTGAGTTCTGAATCTTGAAATACTAATTATACATAGAACTCTTCCTCTAACCCAGTGATTCCTAATCTTTATTGGACATTTTCTAATTCACTGATGGATTTACTCAGGAGCATGCATTGAGTCCTGCTGTGGACACATACTGTGTTAGAAGCTGCGATTCAGTAACGGCTCCAGTCCCTACCCTCCATGGAGTTTTACAATCCAGGAGACTGAGAATCTAAAAGCTGTAGACTTCTTCTTAGAAAAATGCACACTTTGTGTACAATTGGCATAAAAGAGCTGGGAATTAATTGCCAACTCCCCCTGTTCCCTGCCAATGCTGTGGACTCATCATATTCCCTATGTTCAGTTCTTGTCACGTATACTTCATCGACCTAGCCAGATAATGGAAGGGGAATGCTTCCTCTTTCCGACTTCCAGCTGCTGGGCCACTTCTTTCATCTCTGATTTCCAACCCATTTCAGCTTCCTTCCTTGGGACCCAGGCAACGAGCTAACATCTTTTTCCTTGACACCAGGTACCTTTGTCAGAGCACATTTTCCCCATGATCGCGTTGTTTCCTTTTTCTTCTTGTTTCACCCTCTCTCTGTTCTTTTCCTCTGCTCACAGCAAGCACCTAGTCATCATGCCATTGAACGTTACTTTAAAGAAAATTGCTTCGCCAGCCTCCTAGAGAGGTCTCCTCCGTTTCCTCCCTTTTCAGCCTATTATCCTCTATAAGATAAAAGGGTATAGAGCAGCCTTTGTGGATGGACTTCATAACATTAACTCGTAAATTCCAGGTGGCACCGAAACTCAACCCATGCTAAACTCAGTTTGCCTTGGTATTTTGTGGGCAGCTCCTATGGCACTGGATGAATCATGGGGAAAAAATCTCAAGTCCTTCTTCCATGTGCCAGGTCCTATTCTTACATGGGTCCGCCATGTGCAGTTACCAGTCAGCACCCGGCCCCCGGTTGGCTGTCCTGAAGCACTCACTATTAATAATCATTGCCACCATAATAAGTTCAGCTAGGAGATAAAATTAGGCAGTGAGTTAAAATCTAGCCTCGGCAATCCATGTCACCTTTCTTTCACAACTGCCCCACAGGAGAAAAACAAGCCATCACTCCATAAGATTCGGATGATGTTTCTCCTCATGAAGGCATGGATTTCTTTCACTGAAGGAAATGTATATTTAATTGTTAGTGATGGACTGTGAAAAAGATCCATTTTCCATTTTTAAAGCTCTTTCCCTTGTTTGCCGTGTATTGTGATTGTTTACCATTCAACATGTGCAGCACTTTCTAGAACTTATTTTACAACCTAAATAGTTAATCTGGTCTTCTGGTAATACCACAATAATTCCTAAATTGCAGAGATGAAAAATAAGTCTAGACTTTGGTTACCCCTCCTAGAATTCTGTGTAATCGGTATTCTATTTCACACCTCCTACAGCATCAGATTGAGAGGCCAACACTTACATGCCCACCATGGATGGATGTGATGTTGTTTCCAGCTACATTTTTCATGAAGACAATTTGTCTTCCTTAATACCGTCCTTTAAATTTTTCCTTACATATTCTTGAGATCCATGTGAGATTAAGACAACAAATGAGAGCTGTTGGGAAAGGTGGTCTTTCCTTCTTGTTTTGAGTCACGTTTCCATGAGAATGAGGAACACTGGTGATGCTCCTTACAGGGACAGATAGGCAGAGAGAAGCTGGTTTTAGAATCTGCTGCTCAGACACAAATGCAGGCGCAACTGTGACTTTATTTTTGAAGTAATCATTTTGCAGCCCTTAAATGTGTTTTTGTTTGGATGCATGTGTTGACAACTGAACATCGGTTTATCCCTTTGTGGCACATCTTTTTAATTTTTTGAATCAACTCATCTTATCCAAAAAGAGAATCTGCTTGAGATCTCCGATGGTCAATGAAAAAAAATTTAGAGTCCCTTCAAAATGCCAAAAATTAAAGTATGATTTCTTTGGGTAGGTTTTCAAAAGGCTGGCATTTTGATAAAATATCCGGGGGGCCCCTGGGTAGCTCAGTCTGGTAAACATCTGACTTCGGCTCAGGTCATGATCTCACGGTTCGTGAGTTCGGGCCCCACTTGGGGCTCTGTGCTGACAGCTCAGAGCCTGGAGCCTGCTTCTGATTCTGTGTCTCCCTCTCTCTCTCTGCCTCTCCCCCACTCATGCTTTCTCTCTAAAAAATAAATAAACATTTAAAAATTTTAAAAAACAAATAAAATAAAATATCCCGTTTGGGCTTTTTGAAATGAGGTGATGTAAGGAAGAGCGTAGCACACTGTTCCCTGTACAGATGGAATCCAGAGTCTTTGTTCTTTTGTTTCTTTTTAAATTCAGTGAACAACTGGAAGCATCCAGAAGAAAGGTCGTCCTTAAAACCAGCAATTTCTAGATTCTAAAAGGTATCACTGAAAATACATATTTTTGAAGTTCTTACAATGGAGTTTCAACCTTATGCTTCAGTAATTCCTTCTGATAAGTTCTTTCCTTTTGGGGAGATATTTCATGCCTCTGTATAAAATCCAGAACATGAAACCGATAACTTTATACTTAATACTTTATCAAGAAAGCAATACCTGTAAGAATTATTGAGTGCGTGGGGCGCCTGGGTGACTCAGTCGGTTAAGTGTCCGACTTCAGCTCAGGTCATGATCTCGCAGTTTGTGAGTTCGAGCCCCGCGTCAGCCTCTGTGCTGACAGCTCAGAGCCTGGAGCCTGCTTCGGATTCTGTGTCTCCCTCTCTCTCTGCCCCTCCCCGACTGGTGCTCTGTCTCTGTCTCTCAAAAATGAATAAATGTAAAAAAAAAAAACTTTAAGAATTATTGAGTGCATGGAAGGGTATTACCTTATCTGGGAGAGGTCATTTTATGTCAGAAGTATAAGGTTAATGAAGTGTTAAATTCTTTCAAGATATTTTTACATTCTTTATGCTTTCTAAGCCTACTGCTTAGAAGAGCTTAGAAGCATACCTTTGATAACAAATAAGACATTCATAGTAAACAGAAGTCCATTTCCCTTTTGTATCCTGCTTGAAAAAAGAAAGAGAGGAGTAAGAGAGAAGACAAGGCTTTCCAATCAAGACTGAAAATTAATATTAATTATCAAACATCTTAAGTCTAGTCTTTTATTTGCCCTGAGCAGGATTGAGATAAATTCTGAAATATCCCTGTCAACAAGGATTTATGAAATGAATCACCATGTTATTTCAACTTCAGTGTATTGTACAGAAGCCTTAGGATTTTGTTATTATTGGTTTTAATGTTAGAGCAAGAATAATTTAAAGGCTCTATTTATTTAGATTCACTTCCCATTTCACCCAGTCTCTAACGGCTACTGAAACTTTGGGATTCCCATGAACTTTGGAAATTTGTTATGTCCACTTTCTTTTATTGTCAGGCCAAACAGTAAATGTTTATGGTTCCATGTGGTTCTTCTGTTAACACTGTGTGGTTCCTTCCTGTGCAAACTGCATTACACAGTACACTCTCTGATATCATCGCTCCTAGCTCTGGTAAGCCATTAGGCTACTTATTTATATCCTGTGCAGGGAGGGAGAAGGGATGGAACAAAAATTCAACTATTTGAAGTCAGGGAAGGAGCAAGATCAGTGAAGTCTGAGAATTGAAAAAGCCAGGCCCAGTTTGATAGGGCAAGTCTTGACAAAGATCAGGTGAATAGTAGTTAATGGTTCCTTGACCTGAACATGGAATGTCACCTGAGGTCCCAGGCAAGGTGAGCTCTCTTGAGTATGTGCTCCCTGGCATCCTGTTTTTTTTCTTTTATAACATATGTGACACTGGTATTTACATGTTCAGTGTCTTTGTTCCACACTAAATTCCATATCTTGTTAATTCCTGTAATCCTAGTGCCTAGGACATAGTATGTGTTCAATAAACACTTGCCAGCTGAATGAATGTGAAAGGGAAGTAATGAATAATTGGAAATAGTATTTTTTTACAGTAACTATGGGCCAGCCATTTTTGTATATGTTTTTCACTTAATCTTCATGCCAACTTTATGAAGTCTTGCATTTGCATTATAGAAAAAAAGCTTTAAAAAAAAAGAAGAAGCTAAAGCACAAAGAGGTTTTCATTGAAGGTCTTGCTGCTAGTTGGCCAGTATTGAAACTCAGGTCTCCAACTCTTCAACCCATCCCCTGTCTGCCACACCACACTGTTGTTTAGTGGGTTTCTGTAAGGCACAAAAAATTTTTTTTTTTAATATATGAAATTTATTGTCAAATTGGTTTCCATACAACACCCAGTGCTCATCCCAAAAGATGCCCTCCTCAATACCCATCCCCCACCCTCCCCTCCCTCCCACCCCCCATCAACCCTCAGTTTGTTCTCAGTTTTTAAGAGTCTCTTATGCTTTGGCTCTCTCCCACTCTAACCTCTTTTTTTTTTTTTTTTCCTTCCCCTCCCCCATGGGTTTCTGTTACGTTTCTCAGGATCCACATAAGAGTGAAACCATATGGTATCTGTCTTTCTCTGTATGGCTTATTTCACTTAGCATCACACTCTCCAGTTCCATCCACGTTGCTACAAAGGGCCATATTTCATTCTTTCTCATTGCCACGTAGTACTCCATTGTGTATATAAACCACAATTTCTTTATCCATTCATCAGTTGATGGACATTTAGGCTCTTTCCATAATTTGGCTATTGTTGAGAGTGCTGCTATAAACATTGGGGTACAAGTGCCCCTGTGCATCAGTACTCCTGTATCCCTTGGGTAAATTCCTAGCAGTGCTACTGCTGGGTCATAGGGTAGGTCTATTTTTAATTTTCTGAGGAACCTCCACACTGTTTTCCAGAGTGGCTGCACCAGTTTGCATTCCCACCAACAGAACACAACATTTTTGACAAGGGTTTGGTGTGTGACCCCACGGCATAAGGATCTCTGAGTTGAAAATTGTGAAAAAGCAGTAGTCCCCCTTATCTGCGGTTTCACTTCCCGTGATTTCAGTTACCCACAGTCAACCCTGGTCCAGAAGCAGATGATTGTCTTTCTGACATGTCACCTGAAGGTCAATAGTAGCCCAACACTGTGTCATAATGTCCACACGATTCACCTCGCTTCACCTCGCATAGACCTTTGTCATCTCACAGCATCACAAGAAGTGTAAGTATCTCACAGTAAGATATTTTGAGAAAGAGATCACATTCACATGACTTGTATTACATTATGCAGTACAGTGGTTCTATGTTATTAGCAGTTATTGTTCATTTCTTACTGTGCCTAATTTATCAGTTAGACTTCATCATAGGTATGTATGTATAGGAAAAAGCATAGTGCATGTAGGGTTCAGTACTATCCTTGGTTTCAGGCATCCACTGGGCGTCTTGGAATGTACCCCCTCAGAATAAGGGGGGACTATTGTAACTCATTTACTCTCTGATTCAACTGAAGATATAAGACATATAAACAACAAAAGTTGAAACCAGAAATATTTTGGTATTTGAGAATGTCCTTGACATTTTGACATTAATGATCTAGTAGAAGAAGCAGACAAGTGTAATTCCATATGATGAGCAACAGGAGAGTGTGTGGAATGATCTGGAGAGGTGCATCACCCAAACTAGGCTAACTAACATTTGAAGGAAGAGTTGTTTTATGACGGCGTATTGCTGCCGAGCCTGAACAGCTTCAGCGTGGGTGGCCCCTGAGCAGCATCCCTAGATCCCACGTGTACATAAATCCCGGGTCCACACCAGCAGCCCACTCTGCACCCCCAGGCAAGGCAGCCATGTCAGGTTCTGGTGAGACCAGTGAGGCCAGAAATTGAGAGCAGAGGGCAAATGAAAGAGCAGCCTCAGGGACCGATCACAGCACAGCGGGACAGAGCCGAGCATGTGGGTGTGCTGATGAGGGCTGTGCTGAGTGTGCCCATGCTATGCAAGCTGTTGCAGTTTGTGTAAGAGAGACCCCTCCACTACTGTGTAAAAAATGAGCCAGAAAGTCCAGAAGCTTATGTAAGTTAATATAGGTCTATAGTGTGAGTGATACCCCATTGTATGTGGCACAATCTAAACACCCTTATGTGGTGACTTCAGATACAGTGATCTTTTTGCTATTCCTTAAACACAGCGACCATACCTCAGGGCCTTTGCACTTGCTTTTCTTCTTCCTGAGATGTTCTTCCAGTAGATGACTCACTTCTGCATTTCCTTCATATCTCTGCTCATATGTCCCTTCTTAGGAAGGGTCTTTCCTGACCACTCATTATAAAATTGCAGACTGTGGCCCTGATCTCCATCATCCCTCTTACTCTGCTTTATTTTTGTCCATAGTCCATATCACTGCCTGACATGTTTTTCTTTGTTTACTGTCACTTCCTGTAAGATTCATTAAGGACAGACTTGATTTTGTCCCCTGAAGTATCTCCAGTGTCTAGAAAATGGCCTAGCATGTAGTAAGTACTAAAAATTTATTTGTTAAATAAATGAGTAAATGTTATCTTTGC
Source organism: Panthera tigris (assembly GCF_018350195.1). Classification (NCBI taxonomy): domain Eukaryota; kingdom Metazoa; phylum Chordata; class Mammalia; order Carnivora; family Felidae; genus Panthera; species Panthera tigris. Next base: position 131,333,285 of record NC_056663.1, read on the forward strand.
ACACAACATAATAGCCCTATTTAAGTATATAGCATGTGATGTTATTACTGAATAAACAAAAAAGTTTTGACCTGATTCTCTTTGTTAGAATAATAGGAACTTAGGGGGTATCTATTCCAGCCTCCCACCCATGGCAGTGATCTCTCTGTCTCCCACATACCTGACTCTCAAACTTCATTGCAATACTGTGAAGAGCAGCTCACTAATTCACAAGGTGGCCCATTGTTGTATGGCACCCAAATCAACTGTGCTCAGAACTCCCCTGAGCATTCTTGAGCCTGTCCCACAAAGTGCCAGCTCCCTCAGTGTTGGGAGCGTGCATGTCTCACACACCCAGCACAGTGGGTGCCCCATACCATGCTGTTGAAAGAATGAATAAATCTGTACATTTTGGAGGGGGGAGAAAAAACTTTAATATTCTCATTTTAACTTTCTTTGAAATGGATGCTAATTCAGATGTAGAAAAAATTTCGTAATCTCAATTTCCTTTGAAATGGGTGCTGATACAGACAGAGGTAGCAGTCATAAAAAGTACACATTGCAGTGAACTCCCATGGTGCCTGTCTTCATGCTTGCTCCTCCTCAACCCTTCTCACCCACACTGCCCCAAAACACCAAAATTGCTAGTGCTGACTTGTGTCTGGAACCCAAAAGACTCTTTTCTTTGTTCATAATGCATCTAAAACTCCACCCCTTGAGATAGCACGGTTCACCTCGAATTGCCGTGGAACATGCCTCATCTCCAACCCCTCTCTCTAGCATTTTGAGACACGGCAGTGTTTTCCTCATCTGCATATGGGGCCTGGTAATGAAAAAAGAGTGATGGCCTCCCTGTGTGGGTTTCTTATGCTCCAGGCACTGTGTTAGTGTCCTTTCATACCTTCTCCCGGATCTTCAGAAGAACCTTGCAAGATTGATGTTGTGAATGAAGCAGTTCAGCCAGAGCACCAAGCTAGTAAATGTCGGCCACACGGCAAGCCCAGGTCTGCCTGTAAAGCAAACTCCACATCCATTCCACGAGTGCACAGTGTCAGGGGCTGATACATACTCTTCCAGAAGAATATGTCATGCTTACAATATGGAATCATATTTCTTATATTCGTTTTTATGTCTCTAAGTGTAACCAGTGTTAAAAATATTGAGAAAAATGTGTATTTGCTGTATGCAGATTCTAACACACACACACACACACACACACAGGTGGTTGGTGGCTGACCCTGTAACTTAAAAAACTGAGTGCCAGATTTGGTCATTCAGCCCTGGTCCACTTAGGGCTCAGCTGTAGGAACAAATAATTTTTATAGCATAAGTGCATAATCTGTTTTCCCCATTAGACAAGCAGCATTTTCAGGTATCTTAAAGCCCCAGATTACTTGGCATTTTCATCTGTCTTTAGGAGCTCATCATGAACTGATTGATGATCTTTCATTTTATTCCAAATGTGAAGAAAATAGCAGCCCCTTGTGCATCATTTCATGGAAATATAATAGTAAAAGCCCCCGTCTATTCCCCTGGTGATATCAAAGTGGGTTGAATAGCTATTAAAAGTAGCTGGAAGTCTTAATAGTGCTTATTTTAAGCAGGAGAACATTTCTCATGCATTAAAGGAATCATTTATGATTTCCAGATGTTTAGGTTTTTTTCCTTTAATATATTTGCTAAAATAAATTTCCAGTTATTCTCCAAAGAAAATCTCTTGTACAGATCTGTGCTACTTGAGAAGGGTATTTGTGAGTAAACACTTGGGTTTATAATCTTAGGAGAGAAGGGAAAGGGACAATGGTTGGGCTTACAAGATGCCAAAAAAAAAAAGCAAGGTAAAAAAGAATTAATTTCAGGGCAAATTTTGTCAACATAAAATCACTTAGCTAAAACAGCCGCCTCTGGGAGAGGGTTTTCCCATCCCCCAGGTAGCCGAGCCGGGTGTAGGTGCCCCCAGTGAGCAAAAAACCAAGGGGAGCTCAGTATTCAGTACTCAGACTAGAAGAATAGTAGGAAAACAAGTGACAGTTTGATATTTGTTAAGATATAAATTATGCATTGCTGACTTGCCAGTTCTTGGCTTTTTACTTAAAAAAAAAAGTGCTCCCTGTGTCATTTTGGCTCATTTCCAGAGTCCGTATTCCTTACTGCTAGCCCAGATGAGCCGCCAAACCCCTGTGCTGTTTGAATTTGCGCAACAATGCTTTAATACCCAGAGCTCCTCCATAAATAGTCTGTCCTCCCCACACTCAGGGAGAAAACAACCACAGGAAATCTGGGAATGTGCAGCTAGCCCTGCTTAATTGATCTAAGCCTGCAGGGCCAGCAGGAGGGCATTCGTGCACACAGCCTCTGCTCCTGGCCTTGCCGGACTGTTTACCTACGGGGCAAAGAAGTCTGCACACAGGAGACACCATGTTGCTTCTACAGCCTTAGCAACGGCGGTAGCAGGATTTTTGTTGTTGTTTACCGTCTGCAGGGCTGTACTCCTTTAAGGAAACACAAACTCCTTTTCCCTCATTCCTGGCCGCAATCAGTAACCATCAAGACTGTCAGCTGCCTGCAGTTATCAGGAGGGGCAGCAGCTCTTGGAAATCCTCTTGTCTTCCTCAGCGGAAAAGTTAAAGGAGCATAGATGGACAGTGGCTTCTTGCATGCAGGTGGCCAGCCAGTATCCAGGGGGCATCAAACTATGATTTTGATTTCTGTGCTGGGTACACCCACAGCCTCAGCTTGGGAGGTTTCATCCAGAAGGAGTGGAACTGCTGCAGACATTTTTGGGTTTTGGTGAGCAGTAAGATATTTGGGGACATTGTGCTGTTATTGCAGAACCCCACAATGAAGATTCAGGAGCACTCCGGCATAACTGACACCAAACTGCAGAGGACCCAAGATGCCGATGAGCAGCAGGAGAGCTTTGTCTCCGAAGTGCCTGAGCTGGACCTGACTGCATTGTGTGACGAGAAGAGCTGGGAAGGTAGGGTCAGCCGCTATTTGGATGCTTTAATATTGGCAGAGCATATATAAAGTCGCATAAACGAGAGGCATATAACCACATGGACGTATGAAAGCGATGGGTGTAGGAGTAACTGTGTTTCTAAATGACTGAAAATCCTTTCCCTGGCATAGAATGTGTCACGTTAAATGTTGCCAGGAGTAATTGCAATCTAAGAAAGAAAATGTGCTTGCCCTCTATCAGAGCGGCACCTTGCAGCCTTTTTTATTTCTTAACTCACCAGGAGTGCTGATTCAAGTGTTTTCCCTCTAGTAGTACCGCGTAGAGGACTAACGGATGGGTACACGTTTAGGACTTCATCTGGGCACCCCGCTTCTCTTCCCACTGCTCCACACCCACCATCTACCTCCTTCATTAAATCTCCTTCCTGTTTTTTCGAGAAAGATGCTTTGGCTTGCCTTGCTTCTATGATTGATTTTATGGATAGAATTTTTTTTTTAAGCCAGGTTAGCCAGCCTAAGGGGTTTGCTCATCAAAGAGAACAATGAATAAAAAGTGCTTTGCTTGGAAGCATGTAATACAGTGTGTTAGATTGGTTTTTCTCGAGATTTTTGGCAAAACATTAGAAATTTACTTGTGAGGAAGAAGAGAGTATCCTCATCTTGTCCAAATTGTATTTCAGGAAGGCTCTGGCTGCTCTTCTTTCATTATCCATGTGTCTGCATCCAAACATGTATCAGCGTGTATCCAAAATGCATGCCCAACCACCTCTGTGTAGTGTGTGTTTGGAGGCTACAAAGAGGGAGAAATTGTGTGCTTGGTTTCAGAACAGCAGCACAACTCAACACAGCGGCACAGAGAATTACAGCTACAGGAAATCAGTCCTTTTCCAAAGCACCTGGATTTCCTTGTCTTCTCCCCCACCCGTTTTTAAACCAAAAAGTACTCATTTGTAAATGAGCATAGATGAAGGACCAAAAGATGATGTAAACAGACCACAAGGTGAAAAATAACAATCCCATTATGCTCCTTGCATCCACGGCTTGGTGAAGTAAAAACAAACTGTTTTTGTTCTAGTCCTCCCTCTTTGCAATCTAAGAAACGTGTTCTAGCCCCCTTTACCATGTAATTAGGCAGTGGGTCTGGGATTTTCAACGATCTTCCCAGCTCACGATACAGTCATTAGACAAAATTGCAGGGTGTTTTGTTTTGTTTTTAGTTTAAGTGATATATTCCTGGATAGTATTTTATTGTTCTTCTTTTGTTTTCGGTACTTTGGAAGAATGAGGTGTGTTTTAAATTCGTACATTAAGAACAACCCCTCCCCGAGGGTGGGTGATGGGTATTGAGGAGGGCACCTTTTGGGATGAGCACTGGGTGTTGTATGGAAACCAATTTGACAATAAATTTCATTTATTGAAATAAATAAACAAATAAATAAAAACAACCCCTCCCCTTCAAAAAAAGTCCCACAGTAGCCACTGCTACCCAAATAAAAAAGCAGTACCCAAAACAAATGTTGTATTTGGGTTTCAATAATAAGGTCTCTTCACATCAGAAACAAAACTTTAGACAAAAAAAACCCTAGGATTTTGGGACAGAATTCAAATTAGCCACATGATCTTGGTGTATTCAGTAAAGGGACAGGTAGATTCTTCCTCCTCTTGAAATGGACTCAGTTTGATTATTCTTATCTTGGTCAATCATAAATTTGCGATCTCTTCCAGCATATTTTAAGAAACGAGTATGAAAATCCTCTCCAGTATGGTTGAAAGCTAACTTACAGTTTCTTTAAAACTGTTTTATTATTTAATGTAAAGAATTCTCTTCTAGATAAAAGAATCAACATTTTATGTTGTGTTGGGAAACGAGATAGAATTTTTAAAAGCTTATTGGGAAAAAATACAATAGGCTTGGAAATACTAATTGTATTACCCATGTAATTAATGAAGGGATTTGTTTTAACTTTTTTTGCCAGTTACTGTGTTAGTGGCTGAACTTGCATATCTTGAAAATGTACATGGATTCATTTCAAGGCCGTTTTCATCATTTGATTACTGTTTTCAGTGGCCGTTTTTTATTGTATATTTATTTTAAATTTCCAAATTACATTATAATAGTATAGTCAAAATAAAGGAATCGTATATATACACACACACACATACACGCATAATATACATGCTATATATATATATATATATTATATATATAGCATGTATATATATATATAATATATATATATATATATATATATATATATATATATATAATATATATATATATATATATATATATATGGCTTCAGTAAGAAACGAGCAAAATGGTAGCTTTGCAGTATGGAGTCCACTTTGCACTAATTTAAACTGTGAATGTGAAACCAATGCAATAAAATGTAGAAATGGAAGTCATTGTTACCAAAATCCTATGAGCCAGCATCCAACTGTAAGTCTCCAAGTCACTACACAGTGTAGCCTCCTGTTTTGGGTTGGCTTGTCTGTTCCCTGTTCTCACACCTTAGTTCATACCCTCTCACTCATATGCCATCGCAGAACACCAGGTGAGGCGGTGCTCACTGAGCAGCCTGCCAGTACTAGCCCCAGAAGCATATGCTGCCATATGGCAAAGCTGTTCTCTGGCTTCGGGGGCATATTCTATCAGGGAAACAAAAAAGGAAATGAAACTAATACAGATTCCACAGGCTAGGATCAGAGTCTAATCATGCTTGTCGGCAGATAAGTAATACGTGCTTTTTCTTTTCTTTTTTTTCTCTATGTGTACCTATGTATTAGGGCACATTTTTTATCTATCCACATGGCATTATTTTTTTTCTACTTTGCCAAATTAAATGAATATACAAATCAAATGTACTATTATTTGTTACTTAAAATCCTTCAGGGGCGCGTGGGTGGTTCAGTCGTTTGAGCATCCAGCTCAATCTCAGCTCAGGTCTTGATCTCACGGTTGTAAGTTCAAGCCCCACATTGGGTGCCACGCTGGGCATGAAACCTACTTTAAAAAAAAAGGGCGGGGGGAGGAAAGCCCTTCAGAGGCAGTCATTAGACACCTCTAATTGCTTAATTAGAATGTTCCTAATCACCCAATTCATGTTGATTTGGAGGGTACCGTTTGTGGAGGATGAGGTTTAAACCATCAGCAATTCTACTAACTTTGTCATAGTGAGATTAAGTTTAAAAGAACATTTTTAAAGGGTATAAAATACTTCATATTTCCTATTTATCACTACTTATCAAAAATAACTTCAGAAAAGAAATGCTTTAAAAGAATGATGAAGAAGCAAGGGATCTTAAAGATCTTTTGACTGAAACCTCCCATTATACAGATAAGAAAACTGAGGCCAAAAGAAGCAAAATGATGATTCGAGATAACAAATCTCCTGACTTCCTCTCTGAGGCCTCTTTCTCAGCAATTCCAGTTATGTATCCTGGCAGGCAGTAGGCCATAATGACTAAGAGCCAGGCACACCGTGGGTTCAATCATGGCTCTAATACTTTGTCGCTTTGTGGACATGTTAGTAAATGTGTTAACAGTTTCAGCCTCAACTTCCCCATTTTTAGATAGGTGTAACAGCAGATGATAATGAGTAACAGAGTACTATTCATTTAGTAAGTTTGTTGCAAGGATTAAAGGATCTAATAGATGCAAAGTGCTTGGCATAGTATAGGAACTTAACAGACACTATGTGAGTGTTAGTTGATATTATTACTATCTTCTGTAAATGTTTCCAAGTATGGTTTCAAGAAAAACCAGCCTGAGTTTGACTTCTTTGAAACCAGAGCCCAGTTCTGTCTGATGATAGTGCGTGACTCTGAACACAGAAAAGAAGCCCATAGTTACTGGATCCTCCACTGATTACCAAGGACAAATACCAAACCAACCTCCGTGTGTGTGTGTGTGTGTGTGTGTGTGTGTGTGTGTGTGTGTGTGTATGAATAAGACAGACAGACAGACTCTGGATTAGGGAAATGTTACATTGAAAAGGCCTCAGCTAGGTCGTTAACAGGGACTCCAATGCCCTGTCAGATGTGGAAAGAATAGAAGACAGGTAGCAAAGTGAATTAGTACCTGATTAACAACAGTACTTAAATGTGCAGATACATGGATCAAAGTTGGCACAAATGGGGGTATTCTTATTAGGAAAGTCCTCAGCTCTAGTCTGTTCCATATATTTTATTAATGACTTAAATAGAACAAGTGGGGGCCTACTTACTAAATTTGCAAATAGAGACAAAGCAGATATATGAAAATTAAGGATGGAATTTGAATTGACAAAGCTGACTACTAAGGCTCCTTGTAACCCAGATTATTTGAAGGATTTGTTAGGACTACCATTGTGGTCAAGTTAAGTTTTGTAACACGAAGGAAACCGTTGTAATAGGATTTCCCCAGTAAATACCCTCTACATCTTCCTGTGTCTGGGATGTACACAGACCTCCTGACACCACTCAGGAGCCACCCTGAAAGGCGGGCGGTATGACATCGTGCCAGGAAGCGATGACTCAAAATAGCACAGAGTTGGAAATGAGATATGGAAAACATCAGCTCCCTTAATTCTGGCAGATTTATCAAATAAATCATCTTAGCAGCCACTTGTCTTTTGTAGAGCAAATGGATCCAGCTGGCTAAGCAGAGTGTAGCTATATCTCAGTGACCACATTCATATTACTCAGAACTATGTTTCTTCTTCCCACAGTGAATTTCCCTTATTTCTGTGTGTACTGTAGTGTCTGAACTGGGACTCCCCTAGGACCTTTTTTTTTTTTTTTTTTTTTTTAAGGTAGCTTTCATCTCTTTTACTTCTGACTTGCTCTGATGTCAGCCGTCCTGGTGGGTTAATTTTTCATAGAGAGACATGCCATATTTATGGTCAGAGTTCTTTGTGACAAGACACGTGGCTAAAATCACTGTACCTAAGGAATTCTGGTCTAGATATAAAGCTGCATTTGTTTTATGTGGTGCTTTAAGATGAAAATCTAATTTGAAGCATCAAATCTTTTCTGTTTTCCCTTTGGATAATTTTCTTGAGATATCTTCATCCATTTCATTGCTCTTGAATTACTGCTGAAAACATAAGCTATTTCCCAAACTAGGAATGGGGTATGGCAATGAATATATGCTCAAAACAGTCTCTAGGCGGACGATCACTCTCTGAACACACTGTCATTTACTACATTGTTCTTATTCAGTTCTTCTTTGTCCAGGTAAGTGTCAATTATCAAAACATGAGTAGGCCTTGTATTTTTAGATCATTTCAAACTAAAACAGAGGAATAGTTGGTTTTATTGATTGAGTTATATTGCACTATATGTTCTAAACTATAAGACCATATAGAATAAAAGGAAAGAATGAGATCTTGCCATTTGCAACAACATGGATGGACCTAAGAGGGTATAAGGCTAAGTGAAATAAGTCAGAGACAGACAAAGATCATATGATTTCACTCATGCAGAATTTAAGAAACAAAACAAATGAAAAAGAAAAAAAGAGGCAAACAAAAAAACAGATTCTGACAGACAAACTGATCATTGCCAGAGGGAAGGTGAGTGAAGGGAATAGGTGAAATAGATAAAGGAGATGAAGAGTACGCTTATCTTGATGAGCACTGAGTAATGTATGGAATTGTTGAATGTTATACACCTGAAACTAAGATAACACTGTATGTTAATTATACTTCAATTTAAAAAGTACATGAATAAATCCATGGAAACCAAAAGAGAGAGAAAGAGGAGAAACACAACCATTTCATTTCATTTTGCCTGGGTGAGAAACTTCACTTTTGTTCTACATGCATACTAATGATGCAGCGTAACCTTTTATTTTTAAGGTTGAAATTCAGAATGGTTTTACATTTCTCACTTTTTAGTGAATGCATTTATGCTAACTCTATCCTTTAAGAGAAAATGTCACCCATAAGCTAGAATTGCTTCCACTTTGTATTTCATATATACCACTGGTGATGTTAGGAAAAGGACACATTGGGACATCTTGTCAGTGAAGTGAGTGGTCAAGAATGGAGCTGTGTTAAGAAAAGGGAAATCTGATGAATGGCCCCATGTTACCCACAAAGGATAACATAACTCTGTTCCACAATTAGTATTTTATAGTTAATTCAGGATCACGATATATTTTTTTACTGGAGACATTGTTTGGATAATGGTCACAGACACACACTCTTGTTTCAGACACAGTTTAAAACTGAAAGATTAGTTCTATTTCTTTTTTTTTTTTTTTATGTTTGTTTATTTTTGGGAGACAGGCAGAATGCAAGCGGGGGAGGGGCAGAGAGAGAAGGAGACACAGAATCCGAAGCAGGCTCCAGGCTCCCAGCTGCCAGCACAGAGTCTGACACAGGGCTTGAACTCACAAGCTGTGAGATCATGACCTGAGCCGAAGTCGGGCACTTAACCGACTGAGCCACCCAGGTGCCCCAGTTGTTCTATTTCTAAAGAGACATTCTGCTAGGTTCAGACAAACTCAAGGACTTCAGGATCTGAGGTGACACCTTTTTAAATTGTGATGAGTCGAAATGTCAAACTGGCCAATGTCAACTGGCATATGGCCCATATGCCAATATCAATATCAGACTTTGCTTTGCCGGTGCCCTCTGTCCCCTGCATGCCACCTTGGCCTCCACACCCCCCCCCCCACGTGTTTTGCTCCTTTGCCACTCTGGGGTGAAGTTATAGCCTGCTGCAACACTGTGTAAGCCATCTTAACCCTTTCCCTGCCTGCCTCCACTGATACTACTCCTTAAAGAAAATTGCTGCTGTCTTCTGAAATATCATGAAAAGATACAGTCTAGCCAGCTTAATACTTCCATTTTCTGCAGCTTACTCCATTTTTCTTATTCCTCTAGGGGTTACTTTCCACTGACTCTCTCCTTCCCTCACCCCTCCATCCATTTTCTGTTCTTTTCTGCCAGCAGTTTGGAGCTGCTTGTATCTGAGCCCTGACACCTAGGAGGAGCTTGCTGCAAGATTTAGTGCATATGAGGGGAACTCCTGGTCCCCCCCAGCTTTAGTCAAGTACATCTACCCATGTGTTCCCTGCCACTTTGGGAGATGAGTGGACAAAAATCTGTCTTTAACATTGCTTTCCTTTTTAAAAATAATTTGTATTACCACCTGAGTTCCCAGATAACTTCATTCTCTTTAAATGTTGAGACCCTACAGATGTCATTCTACCTGAGGTTAATTTTTTTTAAGTGATGTGCTTACCTCTTCTGCTGTGGGGTCTTCAAAAACGTCACAGTCATCCTTGTTATTGGAGCATCTGGCACATACTAAACTGAAGCGCTTTCCTTCAAGTCAGGAGATCTAGTGTTAGTCCTAACTCTTGTCATTGATTAGGTATTTGCTCTTAAATTCATTGGGTTTCACCTTCCTTATATGTTCTCTGTTGGACTGAATCCATGGTTCTCAAATCTGAATGCATGTAGGATCTCTTGGGCAGCTTTTAAAGTGTGTGTGTGTGTGTGTGTGTGTGTGTGTGTGTGTGTGTGTGTGTGTGTGTGTGGAGGGGCAGGTAGTATATCTGGGCCCTCTCCTGAACATTCTGTTGAGTTGCGTGGTTGACAACCTGTGCGTTAGAAGTTTCACATATCTCCCTTTGTGATGCTAACATGCAGCCAGGGCTGAGAAATCGCTAAATTAGATGATGTATGAAATTTCAACCAGCTCTAACGTTCTATGATTATAATATAATGCTTTTAAATAAAATACTGAGTAGGTACTTGTTTAAGATAATTTTGTAGATTTTATAAACACTTTGATAGATGGAGGAACAAATGTTACATGATTCAAGCTCTAGGAATCCCAAACTTTCAGAGCATGGCCAAATTCTAGCCTTGTATAAATCACAGTAATCCATAAGTGTACTTAAGGCATAACTTTTTTTTTTAATGCAGGGAGTACTACAAATGAAATACCCTACATCATCTGAGATCTATCTTTAAAATCTGGTAGGACTTTTTTAATGAAAAAAGGAATATATTGAGGTGGGTCTTGAGGGAAAGAGAAATATCACTATTCCCTCCAAAAATGACAAATCAGGAGGTTGTATTGAGTATGGTTTTTCTCCTTAAAGACTAAAATAATTTGTACAGATTTATCCTTTGCAAGCCATTCTTCTTTGTGTTTTTGACTAATCTGTGTAAGCACCTTACTTTAACTATAGTCTTGAGCAGCTTCTGAAGTTTCAAGTGCAAAACATGCATCTTAAATGTGCTAATCCCAGCGCTAAGCAGAAGCACATGAACAGCTTACTGAAAGACCCAAATGGAAGTCCAGACTCCTAGGTAAATGGGCTCTCACAAGATGAATTTGACTCTCTGGTCATTTCACTGATGGATACATATCCATGACGCCAAATACCTCTCTTGCTGACGCACTTGCTTTTCTTCTCCACAATGCCCTCATGTGAACACGTTCTCATCCCCTTCTCTTTTGAATGCAAGTGAGGACAGAGCTAGAAGGTAGATGAAGGCTGTCAGATCTATCGATGATTTCTGTTGGGGTGTAGCACCCTTCATCTGCACCTGAAATCTGAAGTGAGAGGTTGTTCAGTGCCTCCCAAACCCAGTGCATCCTAAACCATTCAGAAAACTTAGGGAACAATTATGCTTGCTTGCTTGCTTGCTTTCTTTCTTTCTTTCTTTCTTCCTTTCTTTCTTTTTTAAATTTAAATCCAAGTTAGTTAACATATAGGGTAGTCTTGGTTTCAGGAGTAGAATTTAGTGATTCGTCGGTTACATACACCACCCAGTGCTCATCCCAATAAGTGCCCTCCTTAATGCCCATCACCCACTTAGCCCATCCCACCACCCAACACTCTGGAAACAATTTGCTTTTATGAGTGGTTTTGACTTCTTACCCTCTGTATTTTCCAGAGCCAGTCCCTACCTTCTCGTGGCGGCAGGAGAACGTGGACTCCGACGAAGCGCACCTCTCCCCGCAGGCTGGGCGCCTGATTCGTCAGCTCCTGGATGAGGACAGTGACCCCATGCTCTCTCCTCGGTTCTACGCTTATGGGCAGAGTCGGCAATACCTGGATGACACAGAAGTGCCTCCTTCTCCCCCAAATTCCCATTCTTTCATGAGGTATGTCTGTGTTGCTGGTAAGCAGTTGCATCATCGCCATAACATTAGAAAGAATAGGAATGGTGTTGATGGCTAGTAATTTTTTAAGTTACATTGTAAGTCTTTGGAAGAACCTATGGGGAGTACTCCATCCCAGTATGCAGGCTCCGTTGTAATTTTTCAGTTGGCCCAACTATATCACCACATACTGAATTTCCATTAGCACATCCTTTCCAAAGCTTATCTAAAATGTAACCTTGGGGTCTGCAGCACATAGTTTAGTACTACCTTTGCTAATCGTAAATGTGAGCAAGAGAAAGACCTATTTAATAAATGGGACATCTAGAGCCCAGGGTCACAAAGTGAACTGGTAGTCAACTTTTTCTTATTCAAGAGGATGGAGACCTTTGGGATCCTCTCCCTCCATGCTGCATCCCCTTCCCCAAGCCCCACCTGTCAGGCAGTGAGTGCCCCACGCTGTGCCCCTCACAGGCGACGGAGCTCCTCTCTCGGGTCCTACGATGATGAGCAGGAGGACCTGACGCCTGCCCAGCTCACGCGACGGATTCAGAGCCTTAAAAAGAAGATCCGAAAGTTTGAAGATAGATTTGAAGAAGAGAGGAAGTACAGAGTAAGTGCCTCCTCGCAGGGTTCTCCCTGTCCCCTCCTGTCCCCTGACATGCTGACATGCCAGCCTGTCAGCAGCTCAGAGAAGTGATGAAAGATTAAGGGAGATTTCTATGGACCTTAAGACAAAAAGGCAGTAAAAACTGGATGGGAAACCCTGATAAGTCCCAAACATCATGTATCAGCATTTTCCTTGTACAGGGTATTCTTACAAATAATTGAACGTTGTAGTCGACATCTTATACATTTATCCATGAAAAGGAATGGGAAAAATCATTAAATGATGTCTTCTAGTTGGCTAAAACTTCATTCAAGATTATCTTCTAAAATTTCATTAGCGTTGACCTCATTCTACTCTCAGATCTATCTTAGCATTGCCCCCAAGTGCAGCAAAAAGGCATTTGCATGGTGATTGCAGTGTAAAACCTACACCCCTCTGCTTTCTGTTCTGTTAGCCTGATGGCCTGAGCCCTACAACTCATGAAAACAGGCCATGGACCTCATAGAAATTCACCATTTTGCCTCTGAGGAATTCTTTGAAAGCATCAAAAATAACCAGATGTAAAGAAAGACAGTGGAATCACACCTGTGACGTTTGCTGTGATTGTTCATGTTTAATTTCTTTTTCCAGTGGGACTCAACTTTCCCTTCCTCTTTAAAACAAACTCATCATCAAACTTTTCTTCTTTTTCCTGCCCCAGTTTGAAAACATTTATGTTAAATTTTCCCTTTCTCAGCCTTCCCACAGTGACAAAGCAGCCAATCCAGAGGTTCTAAAATGGACAAATGACCTTGCCAAATTCCGGAAACAACTTAAAGGTAGGTAAAGTTCTAGACCCATGGCATGGCTTCTGTAAGACATGCCACCTGCAGAATTCATGATCTCACCACATCCTGACCACGGGCTGAAGTATTTCAGAAAAGACCAGTTCCTTAACACTGCTTCCCGGTGCATGTGGTGTTCAGGGGACACCTTGCCCATGTCTGTCCATGGTCTCTATCACAGGTCAACTCAGATCAGCTAAGATGCAAATTCTGAAACATTTCTCCAATTCCCTAAATCACGAATTTAAGGATGATGGTTTCAAGTCAACACTTACTAAAGTACCAAGGTTTTATTTGCTGTGGTGTTAGGAGAAGACCTATAAACACAGATGTCTATGAAAAGAATTTGGTCCTTGTCCCTCAAAAAGCATGCTGTCTTTTAGGAGACAGTCATAAACAACCAAATAGAATAGAAAGGGAAAGTAATTCCAAAACGAGGGATGTAAGTTATTGAGAAAAAGTTGGCCAGTAGTTGAGTGCTGAATCAGTAAGTACCTATAAACAGTAAGGGAGAAAGTATAGGAAACGTCTGTCACATTCTGAGAACAGCAAACCTGTTGGTGTGGACAAAGCATGGATGTTACATAGCTAAAGCTTTCCCAGGAATTTGGAAAACATTCCAGATAATCCAAGAAAACATGAGCATTTTTTCAGGCTTTTACATAATAACCCAAGGATTTTAACTACTGTTATAATTAGATACTTTCTTTCAAAAAGATGGGGCTAAACAGTTATTAACACCACAGAAAAGCAATCTGGGTTCAGCAGACATCAATTCTCATGTATCACCACCCCCAAATCTTTTCAACTAGAGTCAAAACTAAAGATATCTGAAGAGGACCTAACCCCCAGGATGCGGCAGCGAAGTAACACGCTCCCCAAGAGTTTTGGTTCCCAGCTTGAGAAAGAAGAGGAGAAGAAACAAGAGCTCATGGATAAAGTAATAAAGCCCAGCGTTGAAGCCACACTGGAATCCATCCAGAGGAAGCTCCAGGAGAAGCGGACAGAAACCAGCCGTCCTGAGGACATTAAGGTGTGGCGATTTGGTGAAGGCCCCAGCTAACTGCTAGTCCTAAACCATTCCAGTCAACATGGTAGGAACATAGGGCCTGACACATGGGTCCCAATGGGAAGAGAGATGTGGTGACACCTTTGCAGACCTCCCACACCCTTATCTTCCACACTCTTAGATGCCTAGGGAGGCTGCTGAAACAGCTTTCGAGTGTTTTCACTGTAGGTACTTTGGTTTATGACTACAAACTGGAAGCAGAAAACTCTATTGTACAGATCACAGAAGGACCTCATTCAGGCTAACAGACGGTTTGATGAGTCTGAAGTAGAAGGATTATAGACAGAGCTTTGGGACCTTGTGATTTGTGACTGTAGTCACTGCTTGGGCCATTGAGCTTGGGCCATTGGTCATTGGCCATTGACCCCCATGTGCCTCGCTGCCTTGCTTACCTCAGTATTCAGCGTGACTTTGCTGCCACATGGGAGATGCAAGTAGTTGATGATGCCTCGGCTGTGCTATCCATATTTCCAGTAAAAGAGTCAGGAAGAGCTCATTCCTAAGTGAGCTTTGAATAGAGCTCAAGGAGCTATTGTATGAGGATTCTCTTTAATGTTACTTGAGAAAATTTGTTTAAATAAAGAAGTTGGGATGTTCGTAAATGTTTCCCCCTCTTTCATTTCTCTATCCTTGTGTTTATTCAGGATATGACCAAAGACCAGATTGCTAATGAGAAGGTAGCTCTGCAGAAAGCTCTGCTATATTATGAAAGCATCCATGGACGGCCGGTATGTGAATGTACTGAATTTTCTGATGGGGGGTGAACTCTTTGGCCTTAGAAATGAATCTTCTGTGTACAGTATTGTACACTTGAGTTTTCCTGATGTTTATCAGATTATTACATATTTTCACCAGAACTAAGCTTTCCAAAGACTAAACTGATAAGAGCCTTCCACTCTCAAGCAGTTGTGGAGTTTGAGCTCCAAAGACAAATTAGTTTGCAGCTAACATTTAGTCACTTGTGTTTGGCTTCAGGGGGACAGTGATAGAGGAGTGTAGATTATAGATTATAGCACAGAGCCCTAGAAATTTCCCTGGCCTCAGATCTGCCCCTACAAGTCATGACGGGCTCTAGGCATTCTTATCCATAAAATGAAGGTGTTAAACTAGTATGATCTACCCTAGAATTCAGTCTCTCTTCAGTGTAGTTGCAACCAGTGTTTATCTGTAGAGAAATTTCAGCCATCGTCCTGAACCAAAAGTATGAGGAGTCCAAAATATGGCTTTGCCTTTTCACAGCAACAGGAAGCATTTGAAGAGATTTGCTATTCAGCAAGCATGTTTATTGCATGTTTGTTGTGAGTCCTGGGAGAGACTGTGGCCCAATAGGCTTCTGCTTTATTCCTTAAGGAGCTTGTAATCAGATATCTTTGTCAGTTACTCCTAGTGACCTTCTGTTAAGAGTGTTGCCAAGAACCCAACAAAACAAGTTCTTAAGAGCAGGTGTTAAAGAAGCATGAAGTTTATATTCCCAGAGGATTTTTATATAGCCAAAATGCATAGATCTCTTCTGCAGCCACAGCCCTGGCTATATAACAGAGATGGTATTTTCATGTAAAATACACTCTTTTGAATAAAGACTTGTTTCCAGACTGGAATTGCACTAGACTCTAAGATCTGTGAGGGCAGGAATTCTGGGTTTTGTTCACCGAGCAGTGCACCTGGTCCTCAGCATCTAGCACAGAGACCTGATACATACCGTGTGCCCAATGAACTGTCTATAGATTGCATCCTCCATGGTATTTTGGTTCTGGATTTATCAGGTTTAAATTAAAAAAAAAAAAAAAAAAAAAGCTGGAGCTGCTGCTGATTGATTTGGCTGGCCTGTCCCAACAGCGGAAAAATACTGGTGCTCTGGGATAATGGTTCTGTTTCAAGGCAAGTTTTGTTTTGGATTTTTTAAAGGCATTGAACCAAATAGTAAATGCACTGGAGCTCAGATATATTGTGAGACTTTGTCCTTTTCTCCTGGAGGACTCAGCACTTGTAGAAGTGAAACTGAAATCCTTCTAGAAGAGAGACCCCTTCTCCACAGTCGGCTCAGAGGCTTTTAAGTACAGCTCTCCTCATGGCCGACAGGTGGGCAGGACTCGCGTGCTTTCCTTCTCCAGCGTTCCTTCTCTGCTCGTGGTGTATATTTACATACGACATTGATAGACTCCTTTAAAGACTTCCTTGCCTGAGGCCTGAGATCTCTCAGCTGCTTTCTCATCCTAATCTTTACTGCCACTTCAGGCGCTTGTGTGCCAGATGTTTGTTGCTCAGAGTTGGGCACAGATCCTCTCATTCTGCCTGGCCTGAGGCCATGTACGTGGACTGGGATAGGAAGACCTAGATTCAGAACCCAGCCCTACTGAGACCAGCTCTGTTGGCTTTGAGCTACTGTGGTAACCTCAGAGATGTCTGTTCTAGGTTGTCATGGAGACTGGCTGACAGACACACACGCACACATTTACCTGTGGGCTGTCTGGCCTGAGTAGTGGGACACAGTGGCTTGGTAGCAGATTTGGGGGTGCCCAATCAATGATGTTTTCACTTTTGCTACAAGTATCTGTTCTGCTGTCTACGGCCTACTTCTTATTAAATGATGGAACCAGGAGAAAGAACACAAATTTTTTTTAGCACTCTTATTAGGAATGTGAAATCTTAGATCTTGGCCCTGCTTTGTTATTCCCTTTTCTTTCATGGTTTTTTTAGATGTTGGAAAAACACCCTTTTGGGTCCAGATTTTAGCATCTCATAGGGCAGGAAACAAGTGCTCTAGAACTTTGAGTGGCATTAGTTGCTGGTTCGCAGTCAGACTGTCTGCCTCCCTCTGGAACATGATGCTCCAGCCTTCTCACAAAAAGCAGAGTTCATTTGATATCTGGCCAGTGTGAATATCAAAGAGTGAACTTTTCATTCTTAGATCTGTGATGTTACCGTGGACCCTGAACTGTAAATACCATTTGGGCAAACTCTTCTTAGAAGAAAAATACATGTATTCCCAGAGCTAAACTTTCATTCCAAATCCTAGCTGTTGTTGGTTTTTGTTTTGTTTTGTTTTTCATTTGTTTGTTGTTGTGGGTTTGTGGGTTTTTTTGCTTTTTTGGGGTTTTTTTTTCTTGTTTTTTAGAAAAGCAGGTGCTCAAAGCTCATGGGTTTTTGCTGAGTCTACAAATTCTGATTTGAAAGGACAACGAATATCAAAATCACAGACCAAAACAGTTGTCTGCTGCTTTGTAGATTTTTTTAAACAAGGCTGTTTGCTTTAACGGAGCACTCTACAGATTGACATGTGTATGAAAAACAAAAACACTCATTTACATAAATCTCTATTAATTATTAGGAAAGCATGTCCTTTTTAATATTTAAGGACCAGTCTCATCGAAGTCCATGTCACAGGAAGTACAACACATAACTATATGTCACTGTATTACCTTTGTCAACCATACCTTTATGGTAATGTAGAGGGGAAGGAAGGAGTTGCTTGCTCACAACTTCTAGTTTCTTCTTGATGCTGTTCCTCATCAGTAGATTTTAATGTTGTATTTTAATACCTTGGGAACTAACATGACCCTAAACACACTATGTTCAAATTTAAATGCAAACTCTGAAGCTTTATGTAAATACTTCCCTCTGGTTATCTGGTTATCTGCTGTTCAGGACTATCTTCTCTTTGCACAGTCTACCATTTTTTTATCAATTAGTTTAACTTTATATATATATTAACATATATATATGCATATATGTATATATATATGTGTGTGTGTGTGTATGTGTGTTTGTGTGTATAATTTATTGTCAAATTGGTTTCCATACAACACCCAGTGCTCATCCCAACAGGTGCCCTCCTCAATGCCCATCACCCACCCTCCCCTCTCCCCCACCCCCCATCAACCCTCAGTTTGTTCTCAGTATTTAAGAGTCTCTTATGGTTTGCTTCCTTCCCTCTCTATAACTTTCCCCCCTTCCCCTCCCCTCTGGTCTTCTGTTAAGTTTCTCAGGATCCATATATGAGTGAAAACATACGGTATGTCTTTCTCTGCCTGACTTATTTCACTTAGCATAATACTCTCCAGTTCCATCCATGTTGCTACAAATGGCCAGATTTCATTCTTTCTCATTGCCAAATAATATTCCATTGTATATATAAACCACATCTTTATCCATTTGTCACTTTATGGACATTTAGGCTCTTTCCATAATTTGTCCATTGTTGAAAGTGCTGCTATAAACATTGGGGTACAAGTGCCCCTATTATGCATCAGCAATCCTGTATCCCTTGGGTAAATTCCTAGCAGTGCCATTGCTGGGTCATAGGGTAGATCTGTTTTTAATTTTTTGAGGAACCCACAAACTGTTTTCCAGAGCGGCTGCACCGGTTTGCATCCCCACCAACAGTGCAAGAGGGTTCCCGTTTCTCCACATCCTCTGCAGCATCTATAGTCTCCTGATTTGTTCATTTTAGCCACTCTGACCGGCATGAGGTGGTATCTCAGTGTGGTTTTGATTTGTATTTCCCTGATGAGGAGTGATGGTGAGCATCTTTTCATGTGCCTGTTGGCCATCTGGATGTCTTCTTTAGAGAAGTGTCTATTCATGTTTTCTGCCCATTTCTTCACTGGGTTATTTGTTTTTTGGGTGTGGAGTTTGGTCAGTTCTTTATAAATTTTGGATACTAGTCCTTTATCAGATATGTCATTTGCAAATATCTTTTCCCATTCCATCGGTTGCCTTTTAGTTTTGTTGATGGTTTCCTTTGCAGTGCAGAAGCTTTTTATCTTCATGAGGTCCCAGTAGTTCACTTTTGCTTTTAATTTCCTTGCCTTTGGAGATGTGTCAAGTAAGAAATTGCTGCGGCTGAGATCAGAGAGGTTTTTTCCTGCTTTCTGCTCTAGGGTTTTGATGGTTTCCTGTCTCACATCCAGGTCCTTCATCCATTTTGCGTTTATTTTTGTGAATGGTGTAAGAAAGTGGTCTAGTTTCATTCTTCTGCATGTTGCTGTCCAGTTCTCCCAGCACCATTTGTTAAAGAGACAGTCTTTTTTCCATTGGATTCTTTCCTGCTTTGTCAAAGATTAGTTGGCCATACTTTTGTGGGTCCAGTTCTGGAGTCTCTATTCTATTCCATTGGTCTATGTGTCTGTTTTTGTGCCAATACCATGCTGTCTTGATGATTACAGCTTTGTAGTAGAGGCTGAAGTCTGGGATTGTGATACCTTCTGCTTTGTTTTTTTTTTTTTTCTTCATTATTACTTTGGCTATTTGGGGTCTTTTGTGGTTCCATACAAATTTCAGGATTGCTTGTTCTAGCTTCGAGATGAATGCTGGTGCAATTTTGATTGGGATTGCATTGAATGTGTAGATAGCTTTGGGTAGTATTGACATTTTAACAATATTTATAATTCCAATCCATGAGCACGGAGTGTTTTTCCATTTCTTTGTATCTTCTTCAATTTCCTTCATAAGCTTTCTATAATTTTCAGCATACAGATCTTTCACATCTTTGGTTAGGTTTATTCCTAGGTGTTTTATGCTTCTTGGTGCAGTTGTGAATGGGATCAGTTTCTTTATTTGTCTTTCTGTTGCTTCATTATAGGTTTATAAAAATACAACTGATTTCTGTACATTAATTTTGTATCCTGTAACTTTGCTGAATCCATGTATCAGTTCTAGACTTTTGGTGGAGTCTGTTGGATTTTCCATGTATAGAATCATGTCATCTGCAAAAAGTGAAAGCTTGACATCATCTTTGCCAATTTTGATGCCTTTGATTTCCTTTTGTTGTCTGATTGCTGATGCCAGAACTTCCAACACTATGTTAAACAACAGCGGTGAGAATGGACATCTCTGTCGTGTTCCTGATCTCAGGGAGAAAGCTCTCAGTTTTTCCCCATTGAGGAGGATATTAGCTATGGGCTTTTCATAAATGGCTTCTATGATGTTTAAGTATGTTCCTTCTATCCTGACTTTCTCGAGGGTCTTTATTAAGAAAGGGTGCTGTATTTTGTCAAATGCTTTTTCTGCTTCTATTGATAGGATCATATGGTTTCCATCCTTTCTTTTATTAATATGATATGTCACATCGATTTGTGAGTATTGAGCCAGTCCTACAGCCCAGGAATGAATCCCACTTGATCATGGTGAATAATACTTTTTATATGCTGTTGAATTCGATTTGCTAGTATCTTGTTGAGAATTTTTGCATCCATGTTCATCAGGGATATTGGCCTGTAATTCTCCTTTTTTGTGGGGTCTCTGTCTGGTTTGGGAATCAAGGTAATGCTGGCTTCATAGAATGAGTCTGGAAGTTTTCCTTCCATTTCTGTTTTTTGGAACAGCTTGAGAAGGATAGGTATTAACTCTGCTTTAAATGTCTGATAGAATTCCCCTGGGAAGCCATCTGGCCCAGGACTCTTATTTGTTGGGAGATTTTTGATAACTGGTTCAATTTCTTCGGTGGTTATGGGTCTGTTCATATTTACTTCTTCCCGTTTGAGTTTCGTAGTGTGTGGGTGCTTAGGAATTTGTCCATTTCTTCCAGGTTGTCCAGTTTGTTGGCATATAATTTTTCATAGTATTCCCTGATAATTGCTTGTATTTCTGAGGGATTGGTGGTGATAATTCCATTTTCATTCATGATTTTATCTATTTGGGTCATCTCCCTTTACTTTTTGAGAAGCATGGCTAGAGGTTTATCAATTTTGTTTATTTTTTCAAAAAAACAACTCTTGATTTCATTGATCTGCTCTACTGTTTTTTTTTAGATTCTATATTGTTTATTTCTGCTCTGCTCTGATTGTTTATTTCTCTTCTTCTGCTGGGTTTAGGCTGCCTTTGCTGTTCTGCTTCTGTTTCCTTTAGGTGTGCTGTTAGATTTTGTAGTTGCGATTTTTCTTGTTTCTTGAGATAGGCCTGGATTGCAATGTATTTTCCTTTCAGGACTGCCTTCGCTGCATCCCAAATCATTTGGATGGTTGTGTCTTCATTTTCATTTGTTTCCATATGATTTTTAATTTCTTCTTTAATGCCTGGTTGACCCATTCATTCTTTGGTAGGGTGTTCTTTAACCTCCATGCTTTTGGAGGTTTTCCAGACTTTTTCCTGTGGTTGATTTCAAGCTTCATAGCATTGTGGTCTGAAAGTATGCATGGTATGATCTCAATTCTTGTATACTTATGAAGGGCTGTTTTGCGGCCCAGTTTGTCATCTATCTTGGAGAATGTTCCACATGCATTCGAGAAGAAAGTATATTCTGTTGCTTTGGGATGCAGAGTTCTAAATATATCTGTCAAGTCCATCTGATCCAATGTATCATTCAAGGCCCTTGTTTCTTTATTGATGCTACATGATCTATCCATTGTTGTAAGTGGGGTATTGAAGTCCCCTGCAATTACCACATTCTTATCAATAAGGTTGCTTATGTTTGTCAGTAATTGTTTTATATATTTGGGGGCTCCCGTATTCGGCACATAGACATTTATAATTGTTAGCTCTTCCTGATGGATAGACCCTGTAATCATTATATAATGGCCTTCTTCATCTCTTGTTACAGCTTTAATTTAAAGTCTAGTTTGTCTGATAGAAGTATGGCTACTCCAGCTTTCTTTTGACTTCCAGTAGCATGATAGATAGTTCTCGATCCCCTCACTTTCAATCTGAAGGTGTCCTCAGGTCTAAAATGAGTCTCTTGTAGACAGCAAATAGATGGGTCTTGTTTCTTTATCCATTCTGAAACTGTGTCTTTTGGTTGGAGCATTTAGTCCTTTTACAATCAGTGTTATTAGTGAAAGATATGGGTTTAGAATCATTGTGATATCTGTAGATTTCATGCTTGTAGGGATGTCTCTGGTAATTTGTGGTCCTTGCAACATTTCACTCACAGAGTCCCCCTTAGGATCTCTTGTAGGGCTGGTTTAGTGGTGTTGAATTCCTTCAGTTTTTGTTTGTTTGGGAAAACCTTTATCTCTCCTTCTATTCTGAATGACAGACTTGCTGGGTAAAGGATTCTCAGCTGCATATTTTTCCTGTTCATCACATTGAAGATTTTCTGCCATTCCTTTTTGGCCTGCCAAGTTTTAGTAGATAGGTCTGCTAATACCCTTATGTGTCTATCTTTGTATGGTAAGGCCTGTTTATCCCTAACTGCTTTCAGAATTCTCTCTTTATCCTTGTATTTTGCCAGTTTTACTATGATATGTTGTGCAGAAGATCGACTCAGGTTACGTCTGAAGGGAGTTCTCTGTGCCTCTTAGATTTTAATGCCTGTTTTCTTCCTCAGATCAGGGAAGTTCTCAGATATGATTTGTTCAAGTACACCTTCAGCCCCTTTCTCTCTCTCTTCTTCTTCTTCTTCTGGAATTCCTGTGATACAGATATTGTTCCATTTGATTGCATCACGTAGTTCTCTAGTTCTCCCCTCCTACTCCTGGATTTATTTGTCTCTCTTTTTCTCAGCTTCCTCTTTTTCCATAATTTTATCTTCTAATTCACCTATTCTTCCCTCTGTCTCCTCAATCTGTGCTATGGCTGCCTCCATTTTATTTTGCACCTCATTTATAGCATTTTTAGCTCCTCATGACTATATTTTAGTCCCTTGATCTCTGTAGCAATAGATTCTCTGCTGTCCTCTATACTTTTTTCAAGCCTAGCAATTAATTTTATGACTATTATTCTAAATTCTTGTTCTGTTATATTGCTTAAATAGTTTTTGATCAGTTCGTTAGCTGTCTCTACTTCCTAGAATTTCTTTTGAGGAGAGCTCTTCTGTTTCATCATTTTGGCTAGTTTTCTGCCCCTTACGCGTTTCAAAAGCTTGTTGTGTGCTCTGTACCTGTGAGCACTGCTCTATTAAAAGAGGGTCATATACTGTCCAGGGCCTGGCCCTTCAGGAGGTGTTTTTTCAGAGATTGTTACTTGCTCTCTGTTGTTGTGACTTTGGTTATTTTATTACCCTACTTGTAGTGCTATTTTGGACCCTCCATCAGGTGTGCTTTGATTTGTTCCTTGGAGTAGCCCATCAGTCCACTTGATCTGCATGTAAATCCTGATCTGGATCTTGCCGAAGTTGGCCGTTGCCATCAGCTCATCGCACAGTCCACCGTTTTTACCTGATAATAAAGAGGAAACAGTTGCCATTTTCTGAGTTGATGGGCCAATATGCAATAGTTCTAAGAATCCATCTCATTTGTCTTCTCCTGCCAGTGGTTTTATGACTCAGAGGTATCCCTCCACACACAAACTCAAATCACTTGTTTTACTAAGAAGATTTTTAGGTGGCACAGTGCTTCTGTGCTACTGTTGATAGCTAGAGGTCTTGTGAACTCAATACAGGCAGAGCTCTGAGCTTGGAAGGCAGAATTCTTTATATTCAGAAGATAACTTGGTCAAGCCCTATTAGAGGAAAATGCTTCACTGTGACATTTTTAGTATGTCTTAACCATGTTAAGTTTCTACTTTACTTCACATCTTGCTCATATGTGAATGGAAAGAAAACTGGGATGGGAGTCAGTAAACCTGAGTTCTTGACCCAGATCTACTGCCTTGGGCAAGTCATTACCCTCTCAGGTGCTTAGTTTCATCATATGAAAAAACAAGGCTCATCTAGCTCTAACATGCCATGGTTCTAGTTCTATCTTTATCTTCAAATTAAAAGCATCAATCATTTTCTCTTTGACCTTTGTTGTGTTGTACAGGTAACAGACCCCAAATGGGTATTTCTATAGGGAAGTTTTATCTGAGGCTAAGACAAAAACCATCACAAAAGATAAATGCAGGCAAATGCAGTTGTCTCATCAGGTCTTTGTAATTTCTATCCAAGACTTTCCTCTACTTAAATGTGGATTAATTATTGTCTGGTGTTCCCATGGTACCTGGAAATATTATCTGAGACTTTACAGAGCAACCAAATAAAGTGGTAAGATACCAGTAAATGAAGATTTCTTTTAATCAAAAACAAAGGCAGAATGGGAGGAGCTGCCTTCCCCCATTAGATATTTGTATCTAGGTTTTTACGTTGTCCTGATTTGTGTGCAAAATACATCTCTGTAGTAACCCTTTTCCCACACACTGGAAAGCCATTCACAGCTACCACCTAAATGAAAATCTAATAAAGGTTTGAGGCAAGAGGAGTGAAAGTATAATAGAAAATACCATGTATTACATGCTTAGCCTAAAGTTATGTTCAAGCAACTGTACATCATAAAGATTTTCTAATCTGAATTCTACAGTTTACCAATCAGGAAACCGAGGCTCAGAGAACTTTATTGGCTCATTTAAAGGCCAGAACCAAGAACTGGGTCAATAACAGAATCTCCAAGCAGCCCATGATTCAAGAATAAGAGACATTGACTTCCAAACAGTTTTCCCATGGTCCATTTAATATCAGCTGACCCTTTTTTAGCAGTTCAGCCAAGGCCCTGCTTTGTTTATGTAACTGTTGGTTAGATTTTGGCTCATCTAACAAATCCACTACTGATAATTGCATGTGACATGGCTTTATGGTGAGTGAAAATTGTATTAACTTAGGAGTATCACCAAGCCTTTGTCTTCAGAGATATTTCATGAAAATAATTCTGGTGTAAATCAAGTAGTAACAGTTCTTTCCATCCGTCAGACTTAAAGATATTTAATATTTTAAATTTGCCATAGCTGACTGGTTTTACCAGATAAGTCTCCTTCTAAAATCCAGACCATCCTCTACAATCCAAAGATGTTTATGCCAAGCAACAAGTAATAGGATGCAAGTCCACAATGGGGAAATGCTAGCTCCTTATGATTATTTTTGGTTTGTCTTTTGGTCACTAAACTATTGTTTATCTTGCACAGTATTTCTCCACATGTTATGTGGTGACAATTAGGATGTGCCTTAACCTCATCTGAAACACATTTAATGGATACATCTTGTATTTAAAAAGTTATTCCATGTGTTCCAGTCCTAAATTTTGTCATTCTACACGTGAGATTGTACAAGTCATTCCATTTCTACTCCTCAGACTTATCTGTGGCTGTTGTTCAACTCTTGCTGAAGTATGACATAAATACAGAAAGGAATGGAAATTATAAATACATATTTTGATGCAGTTTCACAAAGTAAACAAGTCCAGGTAACCAGCATCGAGAAACAAATGTTGCTGATCCTCTGAAAACCCTGCTCCCAGCCCCTTCCAGTCCTTACCATGACCTCCACTGCGTGAAGGAAAAACCATCATCTTGACTTCTAACTCTGTAGATTCTACTTGCTTATTTTTGAACTTACAGAAGTAGAATATTACAGTATGTATTCTTTAGTGTCTGGCTTATTTTACTTGGGTTTATTTTTGTGAGATCAATGCACAATGCTACCTGTAGCTGTGGCTCATTCATCCTCATTCTGTATAGTATTCAGTTTGGGGAACATACCTTATCCATCCCGTTGTTAGCCATATGGATGGTTTCCAGGTACTGCTATGAACATAATTCTGTATGGCTTTTGGTGAGCTTAAGGCCACGGTTGTTTGGTATATACTTAAGAGTAGAACTGAGGAGGGGCGCCTGGGTGGCTCATTCAGTTGAGCGTCCATCTTCGGCTCAGGTGATGATCTCGCGGTTCATGGGTTCGGGCCCTGCGTTGGGCTCTGTGCTGACAGCTCAGAGCCTGGAGCCTGTTTCAGATTCTGTGTCTCCCTCTCTCTCTGCCCTTCCCCTGCTCATGCTCTGTCTCTGTCTCAAAAATAAATAAACATTAAAAAAAAAAAGAGTGGAACTGAGGAGTCCTATGTCCAGCCTTAGTAGACACTGCCACATAGTTGTCCAGAGTGTTCCACTCTTCACAGCAGTGAAGGAGAGTTCAGTTCTTCAGCATTCTTGCTGATGCTTGGCACTGTCTGTCCTTTCATGTTAGCCGTTGTGGTACATGCGTCCAGTAGTAACATCCATAGTTTGATCCTTAGACTTTCTTGTGTAAAATGATGTCTGTATTCCCTTTCTTTTTTGACAATCATCCGTGAAATAAAAATTTTAAAACTCCTTTTGATATGGTAACAAGAAATAGGAAAATTCCACTTGACTCTTAACATTGTGACATTAGGAAGAAATAGAAAAGATTATTTAGTGCTCTGAATAGAAAATAAGTCCACAAGATGTTTTTGCATAATGGCAGGATCCTATCCTGACACATGAAGTTGTCCAAAGTCTACTTATTGTTGACCACTTTGAGAAAGGCAAAAATAAAAGGTTACAAAGGAGTGACCCATTCATGCATAATCCACAGTTGTCTTCAAAGCTGGAGGCCCAAAAGGCCCATTAGAGAAATGGTCACAGCTAATGCTATTTGCCCTTCCTTACCGCTGTAACTCATGCCTTATGTGTGCACCGAAATAAAGCACAGAAGACAAATAGCAAACTCAAAACAAAGATACTTGATCCCTTTGGCCATTTCAGTAAACAAGTGAACTGCATACATACCTATACATTTTGCATACATATTTATGTTTTAAATGTTCACTCATTTTGCAGATATTCATGTAATATTTCCATTATGTCAGGCACTGACATAGTTTCCAGGGATACAAAACACAAACACCTGCTCTCAAGGGCCTTACAGTCTTAAAAAGGAGACAGATATGCCAACACATAGTTACTATAGGGTATAAAATGTGTCATCCACAGATCTGCTCTAACAAAATACCATAGACGAGTGCCTTATAAACAACAAAAGTTTATTTCTCACAGCTGTAGAGGCTGGGAAGTCCAAGATCAAGGCACTGTTAGATTCAGTGTCTGGTGAGGGCTCTTTCCTGGTTCACCAACAGCCATTCTCTTACTGTCCTCACTTAGAAGATGGGGCAAGGGAGCTCTCTTTTTTAAGGGCACTAATCCCATTCATGAGTGTTCCACCCTTACCTAATCACCTCCAAATGTCCCAACTGCTTAATGCCATTACATGGGGGATTATGTTTCAGTAAAGGAGGTTGGCAGAGACATGCACATTCAGTCTATAGCACAGCATGTGTGAAGTTACAAAGTATACACAGGGTGCAGTAGGTGACACACAGGTGAGTGAGCAGGTGTCCCAGAATGGGGGATGTTGGAAAATGCTGCACGGGGGAGGTGGCTCTTGATCTGGAAACTGCCAAACCAAGAAGCAGGGAGGCAGCCTTTGCAGGGCATACAGGACCAGGCAGAGAGGTAGGAGACAGCCTAGATTATCTCTGAAGCTTGAGGTATGACAGGAGAGGAGAAGCAGCAAATGACGAAAGGCTTCTAGTACCAAACCCCAGGGAGTTGGGTGTCATTCCCCCCCCCCCCCCGCCGCAACTGCCTGAAGGGGCTGTTCTTTAAACATTTGTGAGCGCCCTGCCAGATTTTAGGGCTATGGGGAGAGTCAGTCCATGCAGTCTTGCAGCAGATGTTCCTTGAATACCTACTGTTCGCCAGAACCTTGTCCTTAAAAACTACTTCATGGGGAGACAAACATGTAAAACAAAATGGATT